>NC_064756.1:29039779-29364337 GCF_011397635.1 Epinephelus fuscoguttatus
GTTTTCTGCCTTAGATTTAGCCAACGGAAGCAGTGTGTGGGCATAATACCTCTAACTACATACTAATTTTGTTTAAATTGCATATTGTGACATTTTTTTTTTTTTACAGCAAAAAGTACAGGAAGTACTTTATTTAATTAAGATTTGCATTTTGCACTTCAGGTATGATTGTGTGGGTTTATTTTTTTTAAATAGCTGCCTGGATATTTTGTGGATAATGTTTGTTTTGCCAGCCTCAACACCAGCTGTGTGAATATTATTTACTCCAGCAACAGTATATAATTTGTTTCCTATGTATGAAGTGATGAGAACAGAGATTTTATATCAGCTAATGTGTTATTATTGAAATGCAAATACTAATATTTACGCATTCTAGTTCACAACATTGGGTTTTGTGTTTAAGTTTTGTTGAGGTGACCTTGTAGAAACGGTTACCTTGACTCCGGCTTGAAGCGTGCATGCCAGGCTGCAGTGCTGTAGTTTAATGTGACTCCATTGTCCTGCAGCTGTGAGGCCTTGTTGCTGTGCGCCATGTTTGACAAGAGCTTATGTAAAGAATGTGGGCAGACACCTGCTCCGCTGAAGCCGTTCAGGGCCAGAGGGCATGGAAACAGTGTGTGTTTGTGAAGGCTCAGGATACTTGGCAATGCCAACTGTTACATCTCACACCAGCAAGCTTGTGTTACTGTCTCCTTTCACTGCCCATTATGTCCTCTTTACTGTGAGATCTGTAATATTGTGAGAGGCGACAATAGGGATCTCATCAGAGGTGAAGTTCGGTGGCTTAAGTTACCCAAGCGAGAGTTTAGGGAACAGTCGCACAGTGTGTCTCGTAAAACCCATTCCCTCTTGCAACTCAATCTGTTTTTACTTCCGTTATCTACCCGTTAAAAGACAACACACAATAGCTGTAAGGCTTTGACCCCTTGTCTGTGGTCCACGAACCACTGAAACGATACTCTGGGATTGGCTTTTCTTCTTTGTCCCTGCGTTCTTCAGCTGGACTGCCCCTGCACTCTGTGGTTTTCAGTCAGGACTTTCCAAAGCAGAGTGACGTTAAAGATAATAGACATGGCTAATGTGTTCACCGCAGTGTCTGCAGTAGCTCTCGATGAGAACAACAGATGATTCATCCGCTTGCGCACATTATCCCAAACTAGCCCAATTGTCACATACTTGCCAGTCAAATCATCCAAACCAGTGCAGCGTAAAGTCCAGAATGCAATCGCTTGATATTAATTTTGGATTCTACTGATGACAGGAAAGCAGCTTACCAAGCTTCTTTCCATGGAAATAAGCAGATGGTTGTTATTTCAATTCATAAATCCACCATCATCTGCTATTTCTTGCTTTATTTATTTTTTTCAGTGCTACTGCTGCTGTATTCAAGAGGTTTGTTCTTGCTTTTCTCTAAGCTGAGATCACTTCACGGACTGGTTGTTGTGCCTGGACCCTCCCCCACTCAATCCTCCGGTCTCTAATTGCCCCACACCGCAGCTCAGCAGCCCCCTCCAACATAATAACAGCATAGTCGCCCCAGGGGCATCCTGCCATCCAGAGCTGTCTTTCGTCTTCCTTTTGTTATCTCTCCTAGATTGAATGTTGGCTCTTTGTGATTGCCCAGTTTCCCCCCTCATCATCAGCACTGATCATATTTCTTAAGCTAAATGAAAAGGACAGAGTGATGGATGCACGCTTTAGACTGTCCACACTCACTGCAGATTTTTTTTACCTTTATCTCTGACACTCGATGAAACCTATCTCCTTCAGGAAATCTGCTGTATCAGTGAGTGGCAGCGCTGATTTGATGTAAATTTATTCATAGTATGAAAATTTCTGGCGTGACAAGTTTCCCTTTGGACGATAACCCTTTCCCTTCCATGTGACCACCACCCCGCTCCCAGGATGGAGGCACTGTTGTGTATATGCAAGCTGTAAACCCCCCTCACTGTGGTGTTTTCATCCAAGTGTAAGTGCTCCTGCAGCTCCTGCTCCTGTCTGAAAAGAAGCACGCCGTACAAAGAGACCCACTGTCTCAGCATGTAGCATGGCACACTGGCACCAGCCCCGCTGTCTTGCCTACAGTTGAGCTGTTGCATGTGGTGAACTGATTTTTATCCAGCAACTGACAAGCATGCACTCCCGACAAAGTGAGTAAAAGGGTAGCTTGATTTCTTAGAGTGCAAAGCTGTTTTCTGTAATGTTGCTGAAATGATTGTATTCTGTCCAAGATCTGAACATCTTGTCTTTGTCCTTTGCTTCAGTACACTTGAATTCTTGACAGTGGTGCTTCCTAACCACTTACCCAGGGGACCTCTGCAGTTGTGGAAAGATTGTGGAGTAGCTCAACTAATGAAAATTAAAAGACATATTCATGTATTCATGGTTTAGAGAGGGAAAAACGGCATCCAGTTTGGATTAAAACTGATGAAAGTAATGTAACGAATAAACAGCTAAAATACTTGGCTAAAGTAATGGATAAATGGTTGGAAGAGTTTGCTGAAATTAATTCAATTCAATTTGATTCGTGTAGCCCAACACCAGGTGGCTAACAACCACCACTTTAACTATAATAATAGACATAAATAATAATAAGTGTATGTATATGATGTAACAATATTAGCAGAAGCAGTAGGCATCAGGTAGGACCACCACCCAACTATGACCTGCAATCCAGGTGAAACCCCAATCTGTGTGAACCTGCGAATCAAGAAAGCACAAAAGCTCCAGGGAAGTAGCCAGGTTAGTAACATGCACTAATCGGACATGAATGTTTGTAAACTGACAAAGGACAAAGAGAGGAGCTAAGTGTATCATGGGAAGTTTCCTGACAGACTAGGCCTGTAGCCTGACTAGGGGCTGGTTCAATGCAAGCCTGAGCCAGCCCTAACTATACACTTCATCAAAGAGGAAAGTCTTAAATGGATGGAACGGTTGGTGTAGTTAGCAAAAACTAATGGATAAATGGTTGAAAGATCCAGATGGTGGCACTCTGAGAGTTGCAGAAATGTAAACTTGACCAAACCTTAACAGTTGAACTAAACACAACTGTATGAAAAAGTGATTGTAACAGAATTATATGTAGGGTTACAGCGTTACAACGTATAATGTATTATTGTAGCACGTTTCTGCAGTGTGACTTAACAACCACACTGAAGCCAGCTAAAATGAACACATGGTTGTTGATGAAGTGTTGATAGGGATGCGGTTGGATATCAGAGCCACTGATGTGGTGTGTACATGTGTGGCTGGGAACCACTGATGTTCATTATCTGCTGTGCTGTGTTTGAGGGTAGGACCAGTAGTTGTGTGTGTGTGTGTGTGTGTGTGTGTGTGTGTGTGTGTGTGTGTGTGTATTCAAAGACAGACAGGAAAAAGAGAAGTGGTAGTCACTCGCTCACGCTAAAAGAGCATGTGGAAGGAGAAATGCCCTGCTCTGCTCTGATGGGCTTTGTGGGCAGCCCACATCTTCTTGAAATTAAAAGGATAAATTTAATGTAGCACGCAGGGGCAGTGCAGTCTATCTTATTCATTGTCTGCCACTGTAATCACATTGTGGAATTTTAATATTGTGAATCGATCTGTTAGACAACTTTATGTGATTTTTCCATACCTTAACATTTATCAGGATATTCTGTTTAAGGGTGAAGATCATCTGGCTTTCATTTTATTTTTTTCAACTTATCCAAGTTTGTAAATGGCATGAGTGGATAAGGATGAAAAGAGTTATAGAGCTGCAATATCATCAGTATGAAGCATGCATATAAGAATATTTCTGCAAAATGTTAAGCTTTTTCTTTAATGAAGTATTGACAGTATAACTGGATAGTATTTCTCAATATTCTCGTCAGTGACATCCTGTGTCAATCTGTCAGCATGTGTACAGTGTGGACTCACACACCCGCCAACCCCAGTCACTCAGCAACAGACAGATTGAAGATGTTCACTGAGCACCAGAGGAAACCGAGCGATATTAAAATCCAGAAATAGCACTTTGTCAGTGTTTTTGACAGCTGAAAGAAACTTGCACTCAAGCACCGAGTCTCCACTGGGAGATCAGCCCAAGTCACCCATTCTTCTTTTTAATTTTAACTCTCTAGTTCACATATGCCCTTTGTCATACTGTTTCAAGGAATTTATGCACATATAAAAACATTTTTCCACATTGCTGATTTTACGTAATTCAGATTAGTTGGATCTAACTGTTGGCTGATCCTCACTTTGCTCCTAGGCAGATGCTACGGTGCGCTGTTAATCTGCTACAGGATAATGAGCCAGCTGAGGATATATCATATGTCTAATAAGGTCACAGACAGCTACGCAGGGAAATATTTTCCATAATATCGAATCAGCTCTTTCTCGTTTTCATGACATAGCATGGTAGCAAGTTCGGAGTTTTAACAGAGAGAGCCCAGAATTATAAGTAAGCATCTTCAAATGCACTTTTTGTCGGAGCTCAGCAACTCAAGAATTGTGTACCTAATTTAAATGCTGTCCTTGCTAAGTTGGCATGTTGCGTTGAGAAAAAGTGGAGAGAATTGAGGGAAGTCTGGCTGAAGCAGATCTCATGGCCTGTAGTTAGCTCATTATTTTTTGTAATAACCAGAGAGTCACTTGGAATCATTTCCAGACGCACCCATCCCCTGCTCCTCCAGGAGATTGCAAACAAACAGGCATTGTTGAATTCAGATCATTTAAATGTGTTTCTATTTTGATTATTAATCTAAATCACCAAAACCGTCTGCAGCCAGGTTCACTGAGTTTACTGCGCCTGTGTGTGTCATTTGACACCACTGCAACAACACGCTCCCCACATAATTGCACATTATATCTACTTGGACAAATGGATATGTTGATATTCCCTGTTGGTATCTGTCATGGCGTGTGTGTGCACGCCCAAGTCACATGATTCTTTAGAATACATTTGCAAGCTATTACTCAAGGTCACTGGTGGGCAAGCTAATCTGGAAAACAAATAATGGTGCTGCAGCGTTGCCAATAAATTGATTCATGCTGTTGTATTATCAGTAACATTACATTAACAATATGAAGCTGGGCTTACTTTTTAACGGGCTGCAAAATATTTACTGGGACTGAAAGCCTATGGCGGAGTACAATAATAATAGGTTAGAGAATGTCCTCCCTGCTTATGCCAGTTACTTACTATAGGTAATAATTAGTGATTTTAGTTTCAGTAATTTTAAAGTCAAGTCACATTAATTGTAGTTACATTGCCCAATGTCACAAATCATATATTTGCCTCCAGGGGCTTTACCATTTTACAGAATTCTACACCCTGTTTTTGATCCTTTACTCGGATAAGGAAAAATCCCCAACAAACCCTTTCATGGGAAAACATTGGTAGAAACGTCAAGAAGAAGAACAATGGAGGGATTCCTCTCCCTGGACAAGCAGGCATCCGATAGATGCTGTGTGTAAAGAATAGACCAACATAGTAAAACTGTAGTGTAGACAATCAGGATGACAAAATTATAGATAGATGGTCAACATATAAAGAATGGATCTGGCAGGATGTCTATTTGTAGATGTTTCGTCCAATTATGTGCTATTTTTGTTTTGTAGAAAGAAATTTGCCATCCTGGGGTGAAATTAGTCTCTGTATCATCTCTGTGTCTGCAGTAGTACTCATTTTGATGCTAGGTCTGGGCGCGCTATATACGTACATATCATGATTCTATAAATAAATATCGGCTTTAACAGTAACCTTTTTTTTTTTGTTTTGTTTATAAGCTGTAAACAAAACACTGTCATATTATTACCTTAAAAAAGATGACATGGCAAGGCAAACATATTAGCAAAACAGTCTGTGCGTTCCAATACTCATACTACTCAAATACTAACAAAAGGAATATTAATTAGTTAAGTGAAAAAAATGGTCATAAAGATAACCAACAACAGAAAGACATAGGATATTAAGAAGGTTAAAGTTCAGGGTGCACGTGGTGTGTCCCAATTTTATGCATCGTCCATGCAACAGTACTAACTTTGTAAGGGCATCATTAGTATGCACTGATAGTAAAAAGAAAATGTGATTAGGAATACAGGGAATTAAGTATTTACACATCCAGGAGACATTAAGCAACATTATGCTATTGGACTTGTATTTCTGGCATCTTCTTCAACATTGGACCTAATGAGTCCAATGTTTACTCTGTTTTTTGCTATGTTTTGGTCTCCACCAGCTCCTTAAGAGAGTATGTGGCTCCTGAGCTGCTAAATGTTCCACTCTGTTCATCAGCAAGTTGCTAACGTCTGTGTGCTACATGGTGGGCAGGTTAAAACAATAAGCGAAGACACTATAGAGCTCTGTATAGCTAAGAGGGTTTTCAGAGGTGGGTGATAATTCCCTGAGGGTATTGCACACTTCACATTACATGATGTCATTTGATCTGTTGTTTGTATGGAAATACTGCTTAGTGATTAGATTTAAATACTTAGGTTTAAAAAAATACACAATTCGTAGCATGAATCTGTTTCTAGAAAAGTTAAGACTCTGTAACTTAAAGCTTTGAGGCTGTGTATATATTTTTATAGTAGTTGTGCAGAATGTAGGGGATGTAGAAGTCCGGCTTGTTTGTTCACTTCAGCTGCAGCAAGTTAAGTAAACAAGCACAGAACCTGACCTTGCTGCAGAGAAACACATGGAGTCTGTATAACATACCAGAGCAATAGGCCAGATGATGTACTGATGGTAGCCCATATGGAGGTATTGGCAATGTTGTTGGCTGTAACAAGGGGAAAAATCAGAGGAAAGAGTCAATGAAAGGCTGGATAACACTACCCATGACAGGAAGCAAGGGTGTTGTGGGAGCTGCTGGTTATCTGAAAGAGAGGCTTTCTCATTGAATAACCCTCTAAGTGAAGAAGTAGCCTTGGATTTTAAGTAGTGGGACTGGAGTGTTTTCCGTCTCTGGAGGCTTGCTTGTCTGCACATTTCTACAGCCATCACATCCAGTTTTAAAATTAACCACGCTACGTCTTTGTTCAATAAAAACCCCACCACATGCATTCCACACATATTCCAGCTCATGTAGTGGCACTAAGGAACGTGCTCGTCCGAAAAGCCTTGCACAAATCATCAGACACTTTTAGTGTTTGAGGGAGTGGACCCCCTGCTGAGGCTCCACCATGGCTTAACTCTGCCTCTGTGTTGGGGGCTAATCGCTGTTTTGATTAGTCTTTTTTTACCCAATCTGTTTGCATGGAGCACCGATCCCACGGCCATGTTGAATGAAAGGGTTTATCAGCTTAAGCCTGTTGTAAGGAGCACGAGAGGTCTCATCTTTTCACTGAGGAAAGAGAGCGGCCCTCGGACACAAGTGTCCAGGCAATTAGAGACGCCGGGGCCTCAAAGAGAGATTACTGGCACACAGTTGTGGCCGGCGTCTTTCTTGTCCGGCACATTGTTCATGCGGTGTTTAGACCAGGGCTGCAGCTAATGGCTATTTTCACTTTTGATTAATCTGTGGATTATTTTATCGATGTTTGGCCTATAAAATGTCCAAAAAAGGGTGAAAATATCGATCAGTGTTTCCCAAAGTCCAAGATGACATCTTCAAATGTCTTGTTCAATCCACAACCCAAAGATAGCCAGTTATTGTCATAGAGGAGGAAATAAACCAGCAAATATTTACATTTAAGAACCTGGAATCAGAGATTTTTGACTTTTTTTCTTATAAATTACTCAAACCAATTAATTGATTATCAGCTTTGTAGGCGATTGTTGTTTCAAAGGGCAGAGGAGGAAATAACTGACCGCAGTCATGGGGCTCTAATCTTGGGGGGATTCTTTGAATTCAGTGTCAAATTAAAGACTTTAAAACTGTAAATTGTTTCCTTAGGGTGATGCCAATCATGTTGTCATGATACTGGAATATCTTACTTCGATACAACGGTGAAAAATATCTATCCGATAACATAATTGATACCACAGGGACAAACTGACATAAAGGTATGATAAAGGTAAAACATGAGACTTTTCTTGGTAGCAGAGAACAGCAGAATGACAGTAGTCAACATTAACAATAAGAGAGGAAGGCGCAGCTGGTATGGTACTGAAACTATTTAAAATATTTACAATTCACAATCAGTTTATCAAAAAATGTATATCTTTGACAACATAATGGCAATGGTCAGTCTTTCATCCTAACGTAGGAGCATTAGCCATATTTTCAGAGGCAGTATAGTACCTCTTCTGTCTTGTTTTTGTCTTAAGACCTAATCAGCATAATCTTATAAACATTTGCTACTGTAATGTAAACATATCCTAATAAGAAGTTAAATTTGGTGCAGCCTCCATCATGCTTTGTTTTGATTTGGCTAATTACATGGAAACATAACATCAAGATAGCATTGCAAAGCTGTTTGCATGCTAATTAGTGGTAAGGAGAAGTGTAACCATTGCTGGTGAGCCTCAGGGTGCCAGGCGCCCATGTCTGATTGCTGTGTCCACCCAAATGAAAATTACACTAACAAATAATGAAGGCTCTTTAATGGACCTCTCTGGAGTCACTTATTTGCCTCCGTGGCAGCTAGATTAGCTTTGTGTTCGCATAGAGTCGTGCCAGCATTACTGAACCAGTGCGAATGTTGAACCGGGCTGACTGCATTGGTGCCCATTAGGGTTGGGCCGGTGTAAAAAATTTCAATCCGGTTTGACTGGACCAGACTGGTATACCGATTCTTACCAGGTGTGACACTTAACTTAGCAGCTGGAGAATATCGTGGAAAATAATGACACCGTGTCCACCGTGTCAGCTGTTTGCTGGAGATCATACTTGAGACATAACATCTTAATAGATGGTTGAGTAGGCTTCTTCCTACATTTGTAATGTTACTTTTTTAAACAAAAAATCCGTTTTATATTGTGATATTTAGCCTGCTGAAAAAGACATAGCCTACAATATAGCCAACAAAAAGTAGACCAGGGCCCGTATTCACAAAGAATCCTAAGACTAAAAGTAGCTCTTAGTGACGTCATTCTAAGAAAAATCTTAGAATTCAAGGAATTCTAAGATTTTTCTTAGAATTTTCCCTTGGTAAGATAAAAGTTATTCATAAAGCATCTTAGGCCTTAAGAGAGCTCCTAAGGTGACAAACTGTTAAGAGGAGGGAGGAGGACTTTTAAGAAGCCTAAGAGTGTCTTAAACAGAGAAGATGGCGGAAAGACAGAGAGGAAGGAGAGATATTCTCCGTATATTGAACGACAGTGATTTAATAAAACGCTACCGGCTTGATCATGCAGGGATAATGTTTGTGGTTGACCTCATCAGGGATGAGCTTACTTTTCCCACCCAGCGTAGTAACGCAATAACGCCTGCTTTGGATTGCAGCACGTACCAGCGCTTCTCACACTCATCGCTTATGCGTAAAAGGAGAGGGAACGACACATTGATTTGTCGGGCAATGCGCTCCCAAGTCTACTTCTTCCCTTGTGCCGTGATCCCGGGACCGAATTTCCCTCTTAAAACTCCTTTGTTCTCCTCCACAAGCTGTGCCAACAGCAGGCACTACTCTTTTGTCCAGTTCGGCTTTTTCATTCTTTTTTTCTCCATTTCATACGTTGTTTTGGTCATTCTGCCAAATCAAACTGCTTTTTACAAGGAGACCAGCAATCACAGTAATTGCTGACATCTGAGTCTGCGTCCACCATTTATCAAATAGATTAAGTAGTAAAATTACCAGCATGGCGAGTAAACATAATAAGCAAATCAATATAATAATCGGCATGTGAATGAGGTATGTTCAAACATTTTGAAGCTGTGTAACAATTAATTTAATTTTGCTGAGTTTCATCATTATAACATAAAATTATTTTCACGATTACACATTTCTTAATAGCCTACAGTCTAAGTTCTATGATCAGTTGATTTCACTGTCCATTCATTACTAGGAGCGCATTTGTTTTTCTTTTTTTTTTTTCTTTTTTCCTTTTTGTAACAACCAATCACAGCTTTTAGAAGACTGCATCATACCTAGCAACAGGGTCAACCACACCTCCTCACTAAGATAAAAGTTTCTGTCCCCTCCTTGCTCAGAGTTGCTCTCAGAAACTTCCTGAACCACTCTTAAGCTAAGATTCCTTGCTAGGAATTTTTAGGCTAAGTTAGGAGCTCTCTGAGAGGACTCTGAGAATCTTTGTGAATACGGGCCCAGCTTTTCATTAGTGAGCATCTTTTAGCTCACCAGAAACCTTCAGCTCCCTGGTGATCTTTCTCCAGTCAGCCTCGACCTTATTTTGGCTTTTGTAGTGAAATAAGAGTGTTTTATGTAGATAACTCCCTGTCTTAACTTTATGTATCAGCCATTCCGAGTCCACTGCGGCGCTTTCAAAGTGAGCGACAGAAAAACAGGCCGTCCGACGAAAGTTCAGCTCACAACAGCAGTGCTGCATCACTCGCGATTATTTTGGACATCTTTTTCATCAGCTTCAAATCCTAAATGTTGCTTTATTGGTGCAGTTTTAGTTTTCTTGCTATGTCTCTTCATGTCACCCAAAAACACATTAGGTTGTAAACATACACCGTTTGTGCCACTCTGCCCCTCCCATCTCCTGAAATGTGTTCTCCTTCATATTGCCAACACCACCTTGTCTCACAGCCAGTCAGACACTCGTGGCTCCATTAGTCCATTTACAAACTACACAATATTATGTTGATCAGCCATCATATTGCTTATAACTGATGCAATACATGTTGGATTTAGCGCCGTGATGCCATCAGGGTGCTGATTTAGACTACTTTTTAATTTGCAGAACTTGTTATAATGACAAATAATGGTTCAGTTGGTTTGTATATAATCAAACTGGTTTAAGCTTGAACAGCGGACCCAACCAGTAAAACTGGAAATCAACCCAACTCTAGTGCCCATGGACCACAAGCCAAAGGGACCTCTAAATCCTGATAATATCTAGTGTATTCTTTTGTGAGCAAAATGGCAGGAAGATACAAATGTTGACTTAATCTGTGCCTGTTTTGCTTTTAATCCAGTGTGCTGCTTTGAATGGTATTAGTCATCCTGATTGTGATATTAGTAACGGCTGTTAATATGGGCAACAATGATTGCCTACATAGGGTTCTGTGATATGTCTATGTACTGTGAGAAGAACTCCCTTTAATATCTCTGTTTGTATTGGACCTGACATTAACAAGCATGACTGCAGAATTGGAATAACTTAATTTGTGAGGTATTTAATTTGCTGGTTTTTCCAAAACAGACATTCCCATCTGGTTATTTTAGTCATAGAATAGCAAATGGAGCCGTCAGCTGAGGAAAGCCTTGGGCTGAAACATGTCTGTCGTCCTCTTCTGCCATACACCATGAAAGTATCATATACTCGCGAGCACTGATGACCTCATGCGGCATTTTGTGATTTTAAAAAAAAAGAAAGAAAAAGATTTTTTGGGTGGCACCCATTATACTTGGAACATATTTGAGTTGAGCACGCCAGCTCTTTTGTTTGAGTTATTTTAGTCATAAACAGTTTCTCACTTGATTCACTACATTGATATTCTATTGAGCGATATAAAATTACACACCCACTTCGAGTTTGAGCTTTAACCAAAAAATGTACATCATAAAAATGGTGCATTATGATTCCACAGATGCAGTGAACATTCATAATATTTATGTTAGCTATAACTCAGCATTTGATGTCTGAATTTCATCCAACAGCTTGACTGAAGTGAAATAAAAATGTAGCATTTTTATGCACTTTATTTATAATTTTCGGCTTACACCCACATACTTCACTTTTATGATTTGAAAAAATAAGTCTTCAAATCAAATTTTGGTAGAGTTACTTTTTTTCTGGCACCAGGAGTAATTGTCACTTACAGTTTCATGACTTCCTTTCTTATGGCAACCTTTTTAAAGAGCATCTCAAGAGATAGAAGAGTTATGATATTAGCACATAAACCCTGTGCTGTTCACCTGAAGGTTAAAGCTTAAAACCTTTGGAAGGCCATAAAATTATAATGTGCCATTGTTGCTCAAGCATTCACACAGTGTTTGCAATGATGTACATTTTGTCTTTACATCCAAAAAAAGTTCTCTCTCCAAAAAAATTGTTGTAATGTTTAATGTCCTCACAAGAAGACAAACCAATTACATTTTTCTAGTCATCCTAGATGTGAAGAAAACTTGAGATCTTTTATGGTTTATACCTCTGGAGGAAATGAACTCGCAGAAAGCACACAAGCTTTAAAGTGAGAACCTTCCTGCTGATGCGACTCGTAGCCTGTGAGGTGTTAAATTGAATCCGGAGACCGTGCGAGTGCAGGGAGTGGGTAAACACAGACAAAATACTTAACCCTCCCTCTGCTCTGCAGCTCACCAGTATGTCACTCGCCACCTGCTCATTTGACAGCGCTGCTGGTTTTGAAAGCAGCAGGTGTGCTCTTTAAGTCCAGTGGTAGCAAGTTCCACTCTGACAACCTCGGTCTCTGTGTTGTGGTCACTAAACCTGCTTTTTCCAAAGGTGGAATATAGACTGGGATCACTTGGTGTTGGTTGTGTAGCCGCATTAGAAGCAAAGTGTTTGTTTGCACACAGTCCCCCATAGAAGCTTACGAATCTGAACTGAAGCAGAAAGAAAATCCAGATGAAGGTTTCATGTCAGGAATGTGAATGTCGTTCTGCCAAGTCATATACCTTTTCCCCCTCTCTTTTTTCATCTATCATATAATTATGGTGAGCTGCGAGAGCCAGAGGTATGTACTATGTTTTTAAAAGGCAGGGGGGAATAAAACTAAAGAATTATTGTTGTAAATGAAAATATGACTACAGGTTTTTCTGGTATGAATGAAACCAGGCTCAAAGAGAAAGGTGAGACCAGTTTTGATTTGTGCTCCTTACTCAAGAGTGCAAAGAGTAGCTCGCTGTGGCTGGAAAAACCCTACATGTGGAATCATTTCTCTCCTGTCCGCCGAGTTCTGCTGTGTTGCCGAACCCCTTGAGAAACAAAGGCATCTCCATCACTTCATCGCTTCCCCCTCAACGCTTTGTTGCTCCAGGTGTTCGCTGTCCGAGCAGTCGAGATGAACTGCAGATAGAAGCACTGAGCAGAGATACAGTTTAAAAAGTGGGGGGAAAAGGCAGCCAGAAGTTTCTGCAAGGCTGTCAAAATTCTCACAGGTACTTAATGAAACTCTGCTTTCCCTCAGTTAGGCTTCTTTAAGCGTGAGAGGCTGAGTGAGTGCGAGGAAATCCTCTTAACTTTGTTGTGGTGAGAGGAAAAATCTGGGTAGGGATCTGCCACTGGGGTGGAGATACGGTATGTTCTTAATGTATACTGTAATTACACTCTCTAATTACTGGCATCAGAGCAGAATCACAAAATATGAAAGCAGTATTTGACATCAGTCGTGCTAACAGGCTATTATTGGTCGTCTTGTTCTGTTTTCTAAGGTACAGCCATTCCCACAAGGCAGAGCAGAAGGATTTGACAGTTTGAAGTACAGAACAATGTCTAATGCTTTGGGAATAAAACTGCGGCTGCCTGTACATTCTCCTGCTTTCAAGGCCCCCTTTAACATGTTCTTCCTTTATCCATTCTCAGAAAGTGAAAGCAGAGCCAAGTTAAATACCTGGCATGGCCTCAAAGCTCTGAATATTTCTGCGGAAAGCAGAGCAGTTTGTGTAAGTTCGTGGATAGAGATAACAGATTGCATGTCTTCTGTGGCCGGTTGGTTGCCAGTTTTTGAGAAATGGGTGTACCACACACTGCCCTGGAATATTAGGTAATAATACACTGGGGTTTCTCAAGTGTGACCACTTTGAACTTGGTAATATCACAGTAGTGCTGTGAATCTCGACAAAATGGAGCAATTTGTTTATTAGACCATTGGTTCTCAACCTTTTTCATGTCAAAGACTCCTACATTAATTTAAATTAGGTCATGGACCCCCATTTGATAAGAATTCACCACCAGGACATCCATCTGAAAAGATTTTGGTTGTTAGATGTGATTTAAGACCAGAAATTTATAGCTGTCAAGCAGAGCCGAGACGAGTAGTCGATTAATCTTTTAAATACTCTAGCAACAGAAAATTATTTGGCATCTATTTTGATTTTCAAGTAATCTTTGTATTATTTTAAGCCAAACATTTGCTGGTCTTATGCTGCTTAAATGCATAGACTGTAAAAAAAAAAAAAAAAAATGGATGTGGCTACCATGACGTCACCCATTGGTTTGTGGACTCCTGTTTTGAAGTGTCAAGTTCGGCATTTCAGTAATCTCTATCTTAGTGTTTTTTGTAGTCAGAAATGACAGTATTTGAATGAGAGGCTGGGATGGGAGGGGTGGATCTGACTGAGAAGGACAAAGAATACTATTGGCAGACAGTCTGTCACTCAAAGTGGTCCATCCTTAATTATGCATAATGTTATGTCTTAATAAAATGTAAACGGTTGAATTATATAAAAATTCACCCCTGCACAGTTGTCATGACATGGAAAATTAGCTATAGAGACCTAAACTGTTTTTGTATCAGGCTGTAAACTTGTTTATTTGTGCTGTTAAGTTGGGAATTTTAACATGGACGTCTATGGGGAGTGATTGGCTTCTAGAGCCAGCCTCAAGTGGTCATTCGAGGAACTGCAGTTTGTGGCACTTCCATCTTAGTTGGATAGAACAAACCATTCAAAGATGTTACCTTGAGCTCAGAGACATTATACAGGGCATGTTTCACCATTTCCTGAAGTTTTATTAATAATGTGATTTTTCTATTCATGAGAAACGAGAACAAGAAAACAAGGGGCAAATTAATCGATATTGTCAATATTTGCCCTGTCGTTAACAACTGAGGAAATAGCCATGGAGGAAGTGAAACATATGACCAGAATAGCCACTCTCATGAGTCTTATTCACACTGGGCTCCCTTCTTTTGTGAATTACATTGTAAAAATACACCTTTACCCTTTTTTCTGGGGACCCTGTGGAACTCCCTAAAGGACACTTGGAGACCCCTGGTTGAGAACCCCTGTATTAGACAGTGTATTAAGAGTAGTATTGCTTTTGTAATAGTGAGGTGTGAGCTTCAGATTGGTCTGATTTTATTGTGCCTCAGTTAGATTTCACCTCTATAATTTCTTGCTCCTGACAGCCTCCTGTCAAGGGTCGTCTTTTTTTCTCCCTCTTTTATCCCTTCAGCTTCCCCTCCGTTGTGAGACCCTTGAGTTATTTTGGCCCTGAAAGCCAAACCTGCTGTCCTAGAATCATCTTTTAATTAGGCTGCCTCCCCTTCATTGATGATTCCTGTTTTACAGTATAGCCCACAGGACGTCAGAATAAGCCAAGAGAGTCAGAAGCAGCCCTGCAACCCTTTTTACCTTTAGCTGAAAGACAGCGATGAAAAGGAGGAAGGAAATGGTGCGGTTTCAATGATCTGCACCATCTTTGATCTCCAAATTGCTGCCATTACGTGTCATAATATTCCATGTAAAATTCCTCAGATTACCATGCTTTTGATGTTCATTCAGACTCGGCTTTGATATCAGCCTGCTGTGATTATGAATGTAACTTCTGATTTTGTGCAGCATTTATGCCATACAATAACACGACTGCTTCTCATTATGCAAACACCCAGATAACACTTCTTTATCTGAATGATGGAAATCTGTTCCAGTCACAGTCTGTTTGTATAGATGCCAGGGGGGGAAATATGTTGGTGGTTTTGGGGTTTAGCGATGCAGTCGACGGTTGGTACAGTTTGTGTTCTTGGCACTGAGAGAAAAGCAACAAGAGCAAGGCTTCGGCCACGATCCTAGGCCTGCTTTTGTGTTTGCCAGTGGTGCAGTGTGAGCAGCTGTAGGAGGATGCCAGCATGAGGACTGAAATAATTACTGCAGTATGCTAGTTTAGTCAACACTGTTCAACTGCAGCTGTTTCCTTTTGCGGTTGAAAGAATTTCAAAGGATGTAATGTAGCTTCAGGATTTTTTTTTTCTGGAAAGCAGAGTCATAACTACCTAGCAGGGATTTGCTGGACTTTGGTGCCATTTTGAAAAGTAAATATACTTAAAGTTTAATGGTCACAGCCTGTGACACGGAGTGGGAGCAGACACTTAAGTGTGGACAGGACCACTCCGAAGATTTATTATCAACCTGATGGGCTTGGACACACACTTGTGCACTCACACCATTTCGCTATGTTGTTTTTTTATAGACTCCACCCCCACAGCAGTGTCCTCTTCCCACCGACACAAAAGAGAGCAGGACGAGCAAACTGGGTCAGGTTCCTTTCTATTTATGCCATGTACGTGTTTTTTTTTTTGTTTGTTTTTTTGTTTTTTTTTCTTTTTCTTCCTGATGACACCGTCTTCAGTGGTCGTTAAACATTTGGACAGTTTGTTTCATTTTCTATGAGGTGCGGAGGTGTGAAGAGCTCCCAGAGCGGCTCTTAAAGGGGAACACCACCTAGATTAAGAATTCCAGTATGTTATTCCCATGGCCTGGTAAAGTTTGATCAATGTTTGTGAGCATGAGCTACTCTTTCAGAAGAAATTGAGTCTTAAACTTGTGATGTCATAGGTTATAAAGTCTGGAGTCTCTCCACAGACAATAAATGGGACCCATAAAATGTTTCTCTTTTTTATACACAAATGAGTATGTTCTCAGTTCTGAAACAGAAAATGTCCCCATATACTCAGAACATCATTGTTCTCATTGTCATCCCAATTCATTGTCTGTAGAGCAGCTCCAGATATTATTCTTAATGACATCACACATTTGAGTTTTAGCACTCTAGCTTTTGGGTTAGGGAGCGAGTTTACTGTCTTAGACCATAGGAATAACATGTATGACTTTTAAAAATGGGTGTAGTTCCCTTTATACTATTATCAATCCTTAAAGTCCCTGAAAACTTGGTTTCAAAACATTTCTCCATTACATCATGGCCCAAAGGGATACTTTGTGAGTTTTCAACCAGCTTTGTATCATAACAGTGTGGGTTGTATGTGTAAACGAACAATGGTTAAATTTCTCTCCATCTTGCCGGCGTTCAGATCTTCCTGGACATTTTTGCTGTCTCTCGGGCTGTAGCTCACACTACAGATTGTAAATGCACATTATCGAATCCCTGCCACCACAGACACAGAGTATAGAAGCGGATTGAGAGACAGTAACTGAAACCTGGTTTATATTTGTGCAGCACTATCTAGTTTTATGGTTTGATCCAAGCTTGAGATAGACACAGAGAGGTGGATCAAACCATAAAAAACTAGATAGTGCTGCATAAATATAAACCAGGTTTTAGTTACTGTATTGCCCATTTCTCTCCTAAACACATTAACACATTTTAGTGTACTGTTTGGCTGTAATATGAGACTTTGTGAACAGGAAGTGGGCACCATACTGTTTCCTGTATTGTAAAAACAGGCTGAAAACTCTGAGATCAAATGGAAACTAAACAAAGCAGTGTTGATCAAATATGAACCAAGATTCTGTTACCGTGTTGGCTAGTTTACTAACTGTAATTCAAGACTGTTTGTTACCAGCTGGCCGCCATATTGTTTCCTGTGTCAAAAAGGACAAGCACGCATTTTGTCTCCCACCAGCAGGAGCATTTATTGGTCTGGTGTGGCTCAGTGCATTCTTCAGTTTGAGGTTTTCTACCTCTTGAGCAAAAGCAAATACCACAGCCATTTCCATCTGTTTTTTTCTGGTCATGTAGCACCGATTTCATAAGTATTGTGTCTGTCTACTGCATGAACAGCCCAGTTTTATGAGACATCCTCAGTTAAGATTTATTAAGCTTTATTTATAAAGGGTGTAACACTCAAAAACAGGACTGTGTGAGGGTGGTTTGACCATATTTGACTGACAATGGCCCAGCAGCATAAGACAACAACCCCACACCTGTTTTCATATTTTCATTTAAATCTGTGCATGGAAGTATGTCATGTCCCCTTTTCCCACCTGAGCCCAGCCCACTTAAGACTAGTGTGAAGAGGTGAAAGAAATCAGCAGAAATCCCTCATGTAAAATGATCAGAATCATTATCACTAGTGCAGATAAGTGTGTGTTCTTGTAGGACCCTGTCGTTCACAATAGGAAGATAACTGAAAAAAATATGTTCTCAGGGCCTTTTATGTCTAATAAAAACAAAATTTGTCAGAAATTTGTAGTGCTTTAATGCAAGCACATATTCATCATTCATGGCCCCAGCTCAAGGTCTTTTTGATAATTGCATTTACAGACATGGTGGGTTTCGCCTCTCAGCAACATCCTCCTGCCCAGCCATTTCCCAGATGAGCAGCACTCTGTCATCTCTGCCTGCCAAACGCAGCCGCTGAAAAATGGAGACACTCCAACAAGCAATCGCTTTGGTCAAAATTATGCTAAAAAGGCAGTTCGCTCACATACTGCATTGCTCCCATGATATGTATCATTTTTTTATGCGCAACACATCTTGCGGATTGCCCATCTTCATAAATTTTTCTGTGCACAGACAGAGACGTGAACATTAAAGTCATTTCAGTGATTATGAGTGAGGAGTGTGTGCATTATTGTGCAGACCTGCATGTTACAGTTTCCTGTTATTCATCAGGGAGGCCAGAGTTTCAAGTTTGTTTCCAGAGTGTGTGCCACTCTCCCTGCACACTTTCTCAGGCTCCAACAATAGTCCCCTCGTCGTTGGCCCCTCGTAATCCTCTTTACCGCCCCCCTCCCCCCTCTTCCAACCTTTTCCTCTCTCCCCTCATAGGCCAGGCACCCCGCTGTGTTGTCAACATCAACCAATCATGCTGAGAGCTGCCACAGATTTTAAATGTTTGGAAATACTGCAAATCTGCTAATATGCAAGTTAAATACTTTGACTTTGAAATCTTGAATTCTTTTAGATGTTTAACTGAACTTTGTACATGAACACTAGAGGATGCTGAATTGTACTTATGAGCTGGATTTCCCAGTGTGTGGAGTGTGCCATTCTTGCTCACATAAGTACTTTATTTGTACACCTTGATGGCAGCTGGCGTATTCGACAGCTGATCATAGCTATAACTCCACTTCTTCCCAGGTTTTTTATGCTGTTGTTGTTTGAATGTTTTATTAATATTGTATGGCAGCAAGATAGCCATCACTGTCGGCTCCACTTCAGGATGTAGTATGTTTGTCATGCATTGTTTATCACCTGACTGCCTTGATATCGCTCACCACGTTCTTTGTGTTGAGAATCCATGCTGAACAGAGAGGATGCTGAGAGGAAGAAAAAGAGGAAGTGCACGTTCCTCATTTGTTGCCTTTGTTTACGCAGAGTCCGTTTTTGTCCTAAAAATCAATACAGGTTTTTTTGTGTGCAGCATGTATTCCATCTGTGTTTGCATGACTCAGCAGAGATACACTTACATGGATATTTATTGGCTTTACAGAAGCACTTTAAGGTTAGCCATCTCATTATAGTTAAAGCTTCTTATCACTAATGTTTGCTGCTTTACAATGAAAAGTAGTTAAACTACATCCAAACAGCATCATAGGACATGATCACAGTCTGAGTCTCAAATCTCATATTGTTGCTAGGCTAGTTTGATTTCGGGACTAGGGCAGGCCAGTCCTCTCTTCCGCAGCCTGAAGATGTGTTTTAAGGAGAGGATAGGGAGGAACTGTTGGGGTGGAATCAGGAAAATGCATAACTTTTAGGGAAGTTCGTAGTATTAGATCACATCTTGGTTGCAATCCAGAGGTGATTTTAGTGAAAAAGCAGGTGTTAATCATTAAATGACAACTGTGGCCAATGAGCCATGGTGTTGGCCTTAATGTATGGCGAAAAACATAATGAGAATACTATTAATATGTAGTTTGTAATTAACTATATAAAGTACATGACCCAAAGTAGTTAACCACTGAAAAAGCAACTGAGATTTCAATGTAAAAACTGCCACCCAGCTGCCACAAATTGAAGTTAAACTGGTAAGCAAACTACATGGAGCTAACACTGCTTATCACACAGGGGGGGTCTTCAGATCTTTTCTTTTTCCTTCCAAATGAGCACATCTCTCCTCTCGTCATCACTCTTCCTTGTTTTATTGCTGAAGCAATTCTTTCAGCATGATTCTAAATGCAATTATTCACCCATTTATCCCTTTATGCATCAAACTGCCTTTTTGCTTTGATGGAATGGCGAGTGACGGGTGGTAATTGTAGATCAAGGTCGGCCGGCTGGGGGGGCTGGCGCTCAGTTTCTGGCTTTGGCGGCCGGCAGCCCCTGGACCACCGATATGTTGCTCGTGGTGGGAACTAAAAACACTGCTGCTTATGAAGTCAGCCCCTGCTCACAGCGGCTGTGGCGGTTTCCCCCGTGCCAACCGTACAAGGGCTGCTCTTTTCATTCCAGCTCTCACCAAGTGATTCCTGCCCTCTGCCCCAGGCCACAACAAGCGTCGTCGTCACTCAAGTTGAGTGAGTGCGAGCGCTTCAGGAGGGCCTGAAAGCCCGTGACACTCCAGAAATCCACTTCAAACAAACAATTAGAGCATACTGATACATGGGGCTAATAGGCTTTTATGAGTATACTTAGAGGTAGCTTTGCTGTTGAGATCATATTAATTACTAGCAGGGTGTAGGGTGCTGCAAGTGAAATCCATTTAGCTTTTTACAGGTGATGCATAAAAAGTAGTTTCTCGCTGTGGATATGTGTGTGTTTGAATATACTAGTGGAATGTGAACCCTGTTCTTCCTGACTGCTGGAGCGCTGCCTCATCAGCTCCCACAATGCTGCTCAATATATGCAAAGCCGTCTCTTGACAGGGCTTGTTAAGCATCAATACTACACTCCTGCTCCAGAGATTTATTTCAATATGGGCCATTACCGTTGATAAAGTCCCCGCTCAACCCGACTGCTCACTCCCTTTGTGACTTCAGGATCTTTAAAGGAGCCATGTTTTTTTACAGCTGGAAAGGTGGATAGTTTTACCATTTCTCCTTAAAACCAAACAATCTGGCATTGTCACACTTTCATAGACTGCTGTGGGATGCTAGAGATGACGTGATGTTAAACATTAAACCACAGCATTACACAAAGTGTGGTGTGGATGTCTCATTTCATCATTCAGCAGAAGGAAAAACATTAATGTATTTGCGAAAGAGCACAAACAGCAATGACATAAATTAATTCATTGCGTGCACAACTTTATCACTATCTTTTGTTTTGGTGTGTGTGCGTTTGTGTGTATGTAGCAGAGTAAGGAGAAATCTGAACTGCAAAATGATCATCTCTCTAAAATATGCAGAGATAAGTGTCCAAGTGCTCAAGAATCAGCAGTTAGCCAAAGGAACCCAATAAAGTCCATTTTAACTAATTTAATGTGCATATTACCTTGCAATGTTCTCAATTTATTCATTTAAAGACTACAGTATTGATGAGTTAAGCAGAGCTTCATATAGAAATACAGCAAACAGTAGCTGCTACTCTTCTGCTTCCACCGATCTCTTCAAAGTTTCTTTTTTTCTCCCCTCCAGGCAGACGCCTTTAGAGTTTAGAGATATCATTAGTACAATGAAAGGGGTCTTTGACCAGGATGTCTGCCTTATTTTTCACTCCTCTAAAGCTCGGCTCTGTGCTGCTCATCACGCTCTAATGGAACACAACGCTGCAGCAATTAAGCAGCTGTTTGGAATTAATCAAATAAACCTCCCGATGCTTTTTTTCTAGATGTTTCCCGGAGAGGAAAAAGGGGGATGGAGACGCAGACATTTTGCAGTGCTTTAAGGTTCTTCGAATTAGGAGCATAGGTCATGGTTTTCAACTGATGAGTGCCTGCAACGTGTTATTATTTCCTGCTGTCCAGTGGCTGTGCTAAGAGGTTTATGTTGGACACAACAATCTGAAAGAGGGATGGGTTTAAAGGTTAAAATATGTATACAAATAAGCGTTGTTGTCCTAAAACATGATGTTAATTGTTGGTGTTTTACTCAATCCACAAACTGTACTCCAAGTCAAAGGGCTGTATAGCTCTAGAGGATATGCTCTCATAATGGATAAAACTCTGTGATTAAAATTTGACTGACACAGGAAATCATCTTCAGGCTGCAGATCTCTGTTGCTAAGGGACCAGACTGGTGGGCTCCTAATGGCTGAGTGGACCCTGAGCAATCTTGGGCAATTTCTTCACTTAATCATTAAGATCTGAAACAGGGAGGGGCGCTGCACTGCGCTTCGCTGTGAATTCATTACGGGGTTGAAGCATGAGATGAGTTGTAGTTGTAGAGACATAAGGAAAAACTGACAGAGTGTGAAAGACATGGAGTCATTACGAGCCAAGTGCTCATGTTTGGAGGAGCAATTAGTGGTTATTGGATTTCTGTAGACCATTATGGAATGGTCTGTGGAAGAAAATCAATTATTAAAGCATCATGTCCCTTTTGTCTTCATTCCACTGTAATTCCATGTAGGCCTGAGTGTTTTTTTTTTTTTTTTTTTTTGTGTGATGTATGAAAATTGCTGACTGAATCTTCTTGTGGAAACAGTAAGGCAATTCAGGATGTTTGTGAGCTCATTAAAAATGGGGAAAAAATGGCAGCATTGTCAGGTCTGTCATTTCACAGGAGAGAAATGCGTTGGAGGGAAAAAGAAAGTGTCCCATACAAAAGTCCAGTCTGGGCTGAACCAGCCTAGGCCGGTCCGTTTGCTTCCCTCTTGGCTGGACCACCCAGATGGATCTGGTGGGCTACACAAGTGAACATTGTATTCCTCTGGGGAAAAGATCATGTAGCAGAACTGCTTCCCAGATTCATCTCTGCTCAGAGACAAAAGGATTAATCAACAAAAAGATGAATATGTCACACCCGTCACAATCATGTCAAATGATTGTGACGGGTAATTATAAAGTAAGATAATGGATATGTTTTAAACTGCTGGCCAGGTCTACAGATGATGACTCTTGTTAAGTCTGGTGATCAAAATTACCACTTGACCAACATTTTGGGACATGAAAGGATGTCTCAAATTTCTGAAATTGTGTCTTAAAGTTTCTATAGATGCCCATGGTCTCCAAACAAGGAATGCCACACTTTTGCTTACCCCTTGTCCTTTCACAGATACCCATTTTCCACCACATTAGTGTTGGTTATTGAACTGTTTCCATTTAGGGTTCTTGGGACCCTGGTGCTATCCAGCGAACCAGCTTGCACTTCTACTAGTTTTGCATGGAACCATTGTAATCAAGGGTATGTCATCAACAGAGGGCGTTTCACAATGCACAACGTAAGTAAACAGAAGTAGCAAAATTGTGGATAACCTTGATTAACTACGAACTTTTGTTCTGTTGTTACAGATGTTTTTACCCAAAGAACAAGCCTTTTCTGCTGATCTCTCACTTGACTTCTCCATTATTTCCCTCTCCATCCTCTCTGTGCAATATGTAGAATATGAGAAGCTGATGTTGTCATTGTTCACTCTTAACCCTAGGTGCACAACCTAACGCATTGATGGATTGACGCTGACCGGAAGTCATTCATTCCAATAGAGGTGAAAATGACGGATAGTAATGAACTAGCGCGCAGCACGACAGCGGTTCCATGACTATCGGACCGTGGAGGCATTGGATTTTTCCTACTCGGGCGTTGACAACATGGGAGAAACGAAGCATTACGGTGCCGAAAGTAGGAAATAAATTGCAATCGCAGTTGTAAACAAACAATATCTCATTTATTTATGCATAAGAAAAATAAGCATAAGATTTTTTTTCATTATTAAAAGTATTTGTTGACCATAGGTTGATTTCTTTGTGGTTGATAATTAATCTATGTTTTCAAATTTTGCGCTCATTTCCATAGCCCATTTCGCATCAGCTCTTTCAGTAGTACACTACTCAACTCGTCTCAGTTCAGTTGGTACAGTGACAGTCAACATGAGAGATCTTCACAGGAAGATATTGCCAGCTCTTCTGCTAGATGACTTCGCTAACAGCTCTCCGCCGACAGCATGCTAGCTAGCCGCCCGCATCTGGCCAGGTCCTCGCGGCGTTGTTCTGGGGGTGGGGAATGCGTTGGGGAAACGCTCCGTTAAAACAGGAAAAATAGGTTGTGCACCCGGAGTAAGGATAAGAAAGCTGAAAACCAACTTTTCAGGGTCTGAACTAATTTATTCATGGTCAAAATGCTCTGAACTTTTACAGTGCCCTCCAAAAGTATTGGAACAGTGAGGCCAATTCCTTTATTTTTGTTGTAGACTGAAAATATTTGGGTTTGACATCAAAAGATGAATATGAGACAAGAGATCAACATTTCAGCTTTTATTTCCAGGTATTTACATCTGGATCTGATACACAACTTAGAAGATAGCACCTTTTGTTTGAACCCACCCATTTTTCATGAGAGCAAAAGTATTGGAACATGTCACTGACAGGTGTGTTTTGTTGCCCAGGTGTCTCCCAATTACATTGATTATTCAAACAATAAATAGCACTGAATGTCTGAGCTCAGTTTCAGATTGGGTACAATAGATTTTGCCTGTGCAGACTGCATTTAGAGGTGGAACCAACATGAAAACCAGAGAGCTGTCTATGGGTGAAAAAGAAGCAATTGTGAATCTGAGAGAAGATGGACAACCAGTCAGAGCCATTGCACAAACATTGGCCATAGCCAGTACAACCATTTGGAATGTCCTGAAGAAGAAAGAAACCACTGGTGTACTAAGCAACAGACGTCGAACAGGTAGACCAAGGAAAACATCAGCAGTTGATGACAGAAACATTGTGAGAGCTGTAAAGAAAGACCCTAAAGCAACTGTTAGTGACATCAGCAACAACCTCCAGAGGGCAGGAGTGAAAGTATCACAATCTACTGTTCGCAGAAGACTTCATGAACAAAAGTACAGAGGCTACACCAGAAGATGCAAACCACTCATTAGCAAGAAGAATAGGAAGGCCAGGCTGGAATTTGCCAAAAGGTACAGAGATGAGCCTCAAAAATTCTGGGAAAAAGTTTTATGGACTGATGAGACAAAGATTAACTTTTTCCAAAGTGATGGAAAGGCGAAAGTTTGGAGAAAGAAAGGATCTGTTCATGATCCCAAACATACAAGCTCATCTGTGAAACACGGTGGAGGTAATGTCATGGCTTGGGCTTGCATGGCTTCTTCTGGGACGGGCTCTTTCATCTTCATTGATGATGTAACACATGATGGCAGCAGCAAAATGAACTCAGAAGTCTACAGAAACATTTTGTCTGCTAATTTAAAGAAAGATGCAACCAAACTGATTGGGAGATCCTTCATCATGCAGCAAGATAACGACTTAAACCCAATAGAGCATGCATTTTACCTGCTGAAGAGGAGACTGAATGGAGTAACCCCCCAAAACAAACAACAACTGAAAGAGGCTGCGGTGGAAAAGCATCACAAAAGAAGAATGCAAAAGTTTGGTGATGTCACTGGGTCACAGGCTTGATGCAGTTATTGAAAGCAAAGGATTTGCAACTAAATATTAAGTCTCATTCACTTTAATCTATTTTAAGTTTATATGTTCCAATACTTTCGCTCACCTAAAAATTTTGTGTTCCATTACAAATAATGCTATCTTCTAAGTTGTGTATCAGATCCAGATGTAAATACCTGGAAATAAAAGCTGAAATGTTGATCTCTTGTCTCATATTCATCTTTTGATGTCAAACCCAAATGTTTTCAGTCTACAACAAAAGTAAACGAATTGGACTCACTGTTCCAATACTTTTGGAGGGCACTGTACATCCGGAGCGGAGCCTGTTCCATTTTGGCAGATAAGGGCAAATAGTGTCACCATCTGGCCCAAACAGTCTGGCTGAACACAGAGTTAATCTGCTGGTCACACAGCGATAAAACCTGGTGAAGACACTCATGCCCCCCAGAGGGTGACCCTCATTTTTTACAAAGACTTGTTAACTTTCGTCTTCGGCCACCCTCAGGCCAACATGCCTTTACACACAAAGCAAATCCTTGCTGTGAAATTTCTCTTTTCTTGGCTCTTGAGGCTCTCTCCTTTAGTCCCACAGTAAAGACTTGCACAGCATGATGCTGTGCACAGTTTTGCAAAGCCCAGTTTGTTTACTCTGGAATGCGAGTGAATCATCTCTCCAAACATCCTGGGAAAGCAGGTGACACAGGACTGACCAGAGAAAGTTGAAAAAATGGAACTTTATGCAAATTAGGACGCAGTTTCCCTGGAAGCTTTGCAGTAATTTGCACAAAAAGTATAGCCTTTAAATATGAAGATGAATGTTTCTGAGGAAGAGATTATTGTTAGTTTTTGGGGTTCCCTTTTCTGTATGTTCTTAGCTTCCAAGAATACAGATGCTTACAAAATTAAAATGCTTGTTGGCATAAAAGCTTCTCATTTATTACTCAATGTTTGCTCACATTGAAGTGAGACGTTACGGAAGCTCTAATACTCATAAACAAGCAAGCTACTAGTATTTTTGTGGCATATATTATGTTCACATTATGTCTAAATTAGGATCTATATGGGCTACATCTTGGCCTTTTTAGTGTCATCTAGTTTTCTGATAGAGAAAATGCCAACAAACCACCCATTTATTTATGTATTTATGGTAACTTGGTAACTGCATGGATTTGGTTTGTTTGTTTTTACTCAGCACACTCATTATGGTTTACTTGAGGCATGCCTAAGGGTGCACATTACAGTCATTGCAGTGATACGTAAAAATAATACGAACATCATTAATGTCAGGACCTTGAGGCCATTTCCTTTACGTATCTCGTTCTGATCACCCCAGGAGATTCAGAGTGAACTCAAGCTGTTTTTAAGTGGGCTGTTATGGTATAGGGGTAAATGAAATAGCAGGAGATGTTTCAGGTCTATAAATTTCAGGGTGAGCAGAACTGACACGCAGCGGCAAAGAGCGGGCTGTGCGGTCTCCTTGCGGTAGGTTATCTGCCAGAAATTATAAATATTATTTGAGCAAACTCGTTTCTAGCACAGTCCTCGCAGTCTGTCATGTGAAGCAGCGACTGCCGAGATCTTGACCAGTTGTCCTGTTGTCTCAACAAACGTGAGTGAGCACATAAACAGAGCCGGTCGTGCGGCAGACTCCCATATGGACTCCCTATTTGTAAGAACACTGGCCCGCTGTTTATATCTCAAAGCTCTCAGCTCAGATATCGTCATACTTTTATTCCATCTATTGCACTGTTTAGTTCTCCAGCTGGACACAAGTAGATGTGAGTTTGGAGCCATAATTGAGTTTACTCTGAGTAAAATAGAATTGATTTCACAGTGATGCCTGTTAATTAGCATGTAGCATTGTCTGCTCTCATTGAGACATTCTGTATGCGACACAAGCAAACCCACATTCAGCACTCAGATTCAGATGGTAGTTTATGCTGGGGAATGCAACCACTTACAAAGCGTGTGCTCTGTAGGCCACCACATATACTATGTGTTTGACAGACCACAGTTTCCTGGTTGGTATTTGGCAGCAATCGGAGCAAAACATGAGCTACATGGGTTTTTGATCCAAAGCCCTAAAGCCCAGTGACAACAAAATGACTGCAGGCAAAGATGGAATATATTAAGTTCAGTACAGATGAGTGAGGTAGAGCTAAACCTGTAATTAGAGATTGAGAGTGACGTTACAGGTTACACCTCTAGATATTGCCCAGGGCTACATAAAGACCCTAAGCCTTGAAAAGCAGCTTCACCGTGGCGATCTCTCCTCTTGGCCATTGTGCAACTGTAAGGTTGCCGCCACACCGCCGTGTTGCACCACCCCAAGGCACAATGTCTGCTGGTCATCTGTGTGTACGGATGTCGGTTTCGCTTGTGTCTGGCAGGATGTGTGTATATTCTAGGAAGCTACTTCGTCCGGTTCCTGCTCGTATGCATTACACCGAGTGCCACTCACAGGCCGGAGGGAGCAGGCAGAAATCTGTAGGTTCGCTCAATCCTGTTAATGTGGAACAGCATTTAATTAGATCCGCTCTGCATCGAGCAGCTGCATCTGTGTCTGCAAAGTAACGACACTCTGCATGTCGCTAAACACTGACGTTAAGGCGCAGATCGCTTTTAATGGACCTGTAAAAGTTAAAAAAAAAATGGGCTCAATGGGAGTGAGTGTAAAGAAGAACATTTTATGACAGCTTTGTGTGCAGTTTTATGGCCTCCCTGATGACATGGTGTCATCTTATCATCCCTGAACAAGTGATACACATTACTTATTGTGGCTACAATAAATAATACAAATTTTGACTCCTTTTTTTTACTTATGTTTCAGATTATTCAATTAATTATTGGTCTAAAACAGTGAAAAATACCTATCACAAATTCCCAGAGCCCAAGCTGACTGGATTAGAAGTCCTCCAAGTATTTGTTTAGTCCAATGACTCATTTGTAAAAATTAATTAAAAGGCTTGGTCTATAAAACATCAGCAAATGGAGAAAAAAGGTCCATCATAAACTTCCCAAGGACATCTTCAAATATCGTCCTTTTTTTCCAATCAAAAAGGTTGTCACACAAGAGAAGAATGTTTTTCTTCTTCCGTTTTTTATTAAGAAATACCTCAAACAACTATCAGCATAGTTGTTGATTTTCTGTCAAACTAATCGATTAATTGACTACTCACTTCAGCTCTAGTCCAAAGCCAAGAAAAATGATGTAAAATAGAAAGAAGCAGCAACTTCCCTCATTTGAGAAGCTGAAAGGAACCATTAACTGCATTTACATGCACAGAATATTTCAGTTTTTGCCTCATTCCATTTTGCTTAAAGTTTCCACTGGTGACTGACTTGTTGGACTGCAGGAACACAGCCTCCCTCTTCTATTCCCACGCAGCTTCTTGAAAAGGTCAGCGTTGTGATATTTGCGCACATCCATAACCTGTTGTTATCAAAGTGTTCATTATGTTTAAATTTAGGTTTATTTCTCTATCCAACCTGAAATGTGGGCTTTTCTTTTGGACAGGCATCTCTAACCTAGCCTCGCAAACTGTGGGTTGGTTTGTGTAAAACACACAGAGCTGACCATAAACAGGCAAGAGGCAATGTGTCACAAACTGCGGTAAAAAACCCAACTGAGATGCATAATCTGAATGTGCTGTATACATGTCCAAATAAGTCATGTCCATGTCTTAATCAGAAAATACTACATTTGGAACAAAATATGCTGTTTAAATGACCAGTATCAAATTCAGAATATCGTCATTCTGAATAATAGTTGAATATTAGTGTGCATGTAAACATAGTTACTGTTCCAATATTTTGCTTGCTAAATGTTTTTGAGCACATTGATCTTAGATGAAGATATGAGGCCTCATTTTCCAACCTTCAGAGGAAGCTGTTGCCTCTTATTCACAATTTTTTGGTACTGTATGAAAAAGAACCACCACCAAATAGCCGGTAGATAATCCATCACATCAAACATTAAGGTTTGGCTTGGTTTAGTCAGGAGTTCCCCTGTTGCATTGTAATTTCACTTTGCCCAACTCAACTTGTTTTCACATCAGTGCAGTCTACACAGTTGCACTTGCCTCGCTGTCAATCACATCACACCCACAGCAAGAAATGGAAATGTTCTCCAGGAAATGTTTCCCTCAAAAACGTATTTCCTTACAAACACTGTTGAATCCAGCCAGTGTAGAAAACATTAAGTCATCCTTTTAAAAATGTCACAAGTTAACATTTACATGAGTATTTCTGAATGATTTGTATTCTTTTTTAAGAAGGCTGACCGAAATTGATGGTTGAAGTCAAACTTTTTGTTTGAATTCTTAAGTAAGAACCTCCTGGGATAGATGTTACTGAGATCTGACTGATTGTAAATGTCAGTAGGTGGCTTCTTGCTGTGGAAAATATTTCTCTCTTCAATTTAAACAGGGAAAAGGTTGGATTGAGGTGTTAACAGACGTGATCAATTTGAGGCAGACGCATCTATTTTCAGTCTCTATTGTTTTCCTTCCATGTGATTGTTGACTCTCTGTGTTAGTGCCCTAAAAGTAGAGGAACCTTGCGTCCTGGCCAGGGAAAACAGAACTGGTTTGGATGATGTATTTTCTTTGTGGTGTTTTTGAGAGAAAACTGTGTCATTGACAAATCACGCTGGAGAGCAGAATCGGCATCACAATCCAATTTTCCACAGCGCGAAGTACAGGACGTACATAAGTACATATTGTCCAGCCCTCCTCACTTTCCATTTCTACTGTGTGTCGGAGAAAAGCATTTAAATGCAGTGTGACTGGCTATTGTGCAGCCCATCACCTTTTCACCCCCCTCTCCTCCCTCATTCCCTGCCTCTCCAGCGTGCTCAATGCGTGCCATTACAGTCCTTCATTTAAAAAAAAAAGGGTGGAGAGAAGGGAGGAATGGAGGACTGGAAAGGTGATGAGAGGAGTGAGAGATAAAAACCAGGCTGATTTCTATCTCGTTCGAGCTCCAGGCGCAGGCAGCAGCAGGCTTGTGCTCCCCAGCAACCAGGAGAAAAGGGATGAAGGCTGTAATGTGGCAGTACGGATTGATTCTCGTCATAATCTGTTCCTATCAGCTCTGGCACAAGGCAGAGTTTTGCACAGAGGCATTCGTCGCTTTTCAAAAAGACAGCCTGACACTTTTCATGCCATTATGCCATGCAACCACATCCTTACAGCCGAATTGTCTCATTATTTCCAAATCTACCTCATTGCTGTTTGAGCTGACATGTAGTCTTGCAGTTTGGTCCCAGTCAGATGGGGTGTAGCCTATCTCTTAACTGGTGCCAATTTGGATGTGGAAACATTGTGGAGTAGCTCATATTGAAAAATACATCAATTACAATTAGATTAAAGTATATACCCACTGAGTCAGCTGTAACACAACATGTTGAGCATGAAACAGTCAGCAAGCCAAGTCTGTAAATGTTTAGACATATACCTGCCACTGACGGCAGATGGAAACTGGCTGGTAGCTGAATCTGGTACAATGCAATTTTTTCTTTTTGTATGAAATTGATGTTTTTGATACATGGTCCCTGAGGGGAAAAAATACAATAAATTAAGCTAAACCTCTCTGCTGGCATTTAGCGAAAGAACTGGATAGATGGTTGACGTCAGCTAAAATAAGCTAAGAGATAAATGGTTAGAATAGTTTGTTGGAAGAAATGAATAAACAGTTTGAATAGTTAGGGACTGTTTGTTATTTATGAGGGGGGAGGGGTAGTGCAAAATGAGGAGGTATGTCAAATGATTTTTTTCAAGCACTGAGGAGGGACATGTTTTTTATTTGGACTCAGGAGAGGGATATAAAACTTTAAATGGTTGGATTTTTTTTTTCTTAAATACCATCTGAACCCCTGAACTTGCTGGGAGGTTTAAAATGTAAGTTTTCTTTATAAAAATATGTGCTGTGGGTTTAGTGAGACACTATTCATCAACGCCAGAAACTGTAACAGTGGAAATTAATGCCAGAAATTTGCTCGAATACATCATGTGAGACAAATGCTTCCGTCAGCATCTCTAAACCTTTAAATAGTTAATCAAAATAACTTTTTCTTCTCATTTTATATTTTGCCAAAAAGAAACTGTTTGCACCAACAACATCCTGTAAAACACGTCAAAATCTCTGTGCCGTTTCTTTGTTGCATTGGCTCCAGTACCTACATTTAGTATGAACATATAAAAATATGATTAAGACCTATTTAGGGGGTCATGCATTTTCCCCTAGTCAATTTTTTTTTACATCCAGGGAGGGTTAAAATAAAAGCAAAACCAAAAACAAAGGCATATCCTAGCCACCCCTCTCCCTTGATGATAAATAAAGAACAGTCCCTTAGCTAAAAGTAATGGACAGATGGCAATAATTAACCAAAGTAAAGATAATAGAAGAATTGTTTTAAAATAGATAACTGGAAGCAGACAGATGTTTGGAATAGTTTGCTCAAAGTAATGGATAAACAGTTAAAGTTAGCTAAAATAAGCTAATAGATAAATGGTTAAAAAAGATAGCTAAAAGTTAGGCCACTGCTACCAAAACCAAAACAGTAATGGTTTATTTGTATAAAAAAAAACATTGATAATATCATTTTTATGTGACAAATAGTGTTAAAGAGCACCCAGTTTAAAACTGATTCAAATGAATGCATGGAAGAAGACAGGTGGTGTCACTGGACGGGTGACTTCATCTGACATCATCATCTGTGGGAGTACATCAGACAAAAAAAAGGTCACGGACCGCTAGACTAAACAATTATTGATACATTATAAAAAGTACTATAATCATAAAAATTAATTGAGGTTACAGCCATAATTGGATGCTGTTTCTCCCTCCTTCCCAACTCAACCTACGTCCCCCCACATACACTACCACCTTGTTTGCTCTTAAAGGTTGCTTTGACTGTTCTTTTCTGTAGTCAGACCGAGCAGAATTGGTGATGCTGGGGCTGCAGGGATACACACATGCAGGCAGGCAGGCAGGCAGGCTGGGTGGGTGGGTGCGTGGGTCGGGCACTGGTGCTAACTGCTCCGGTGAGACGCTGGTAGTAACCAGGAGGGCGGAGAGAGGTGCTGTGAAAGAGTGGTCCGGCTTAGAACAGCAGTGCCTTTTGTGTCTGCCTGTTTCTGACGGTTATTTATAAACCCAGTAAACCCACAGCACATTCCTGGCCGCCACAGACGCAGGGAGAGCTGCACCTCACCCATGTGTGTCCTCTTTGTCTCTGCACGGAGCTCGATCCTAGCTGTCAGGATCAGGGATGACGTTGCTCTGTGCCGTTCACATCTGGCCTAATGAAGAGGACAAATAAAATGTGATTTATTCCTGATTCTGGAGGTGCATGAAAAACCACTTCACTCCCTTTTTTCTTTCTTGTTTTAGCATTTAATTTGCTCTTGGCTGTTGCATTTTTACGACCGCTGCTTGTGGTCTTCCATGACTCATATTAATGGGAGGGCCTCCTTCCTTGGCAATGGATTCTTTAGTTTAATGTTAGCCTATTACTGAACTTGACTACTTTTGAAAAGTGCAACTCTCTTTCTGTCTCTCCCTCTGTTCACATCTCCTGGGAATTCCTCTTCCGAGTTTGTGGAAAACATTAATCATATTTCCCTGGACAGCTTTTCAAAACCAGCACGAGACAATAATGCATTCAGGGTTTTCTTGTTTGCTGGACACCATATTTATCTTTAAATTGTGGATTGCTCTCAGGAAATTTGGTTTAATCATGTTTCCTTATGTAAGATGCTCAATAAATTGTTTAAAACACGGCAGTCACTGATGATGACAGTATAAAATATGTTTTTTTTTCTTATGCTAGCAGTCCGAGAGAGGCAATTGAGGTTCATCCTCTTCTTCCTCCTCTCCCATTTTGTTTCTGGCTCCAGTTATGTGCAGGTTTCCTGTAGCTGAGTCCAGAGAGCTGTTGGAGGAAGTCCAAGCACTAAAGGACACCCTTCCCCACCTTTTGAACCAGACTCCATTTTCTCCTCACTACAAAGGTCCCATGAGCTAATGGTTACAATTGTAATGGAAGCGGTATAATCCTGTCATTAATTTTAGTTCTGGATTTGTTTGTTTGCTTGTATTGTGCTCACCAGAGGATGCTGTTGATTCTGACTACAAACATACAGATAAAGATCCATTGCTCCTGCACTCATGTCTCTCCGTGCCTGTAAAAGGAATGAACAGATCTGGGTTTTTTTTCATTACCTTCCTGATTATTGGCAGGCCTTAAAAGCATTTTCCAGTCTTTTTAAATGTTAAGCCTGATTACAAGTGCTGCTTTGCTTTGCTCTGTTGTGCAGCATGAAATGTTTTAAACATTGCAGATAGGCTGTAATTAAAAAAAGGAGAGTCTTGCCATTTCAGCAAAGGTAATCATGTCTTTGTAGAGCTGCAGGCAGGAAAATATATTGTTTATGAGCTGCTCAACAGTCAGCTTCAGTAGGACCTTGTATCTCAACCCACTGCTGTAGGATTGCGATTCAATCGGGGGGGGGAGGAAGCATCAGTGTGATTGTCAGTGACATTTCATCCAGTGAGGCATTCAGGTAAAATGTCAGAAATAAGCAGCTACACTGTAAGGCAGAGCGAAAAACCAGCCATCATAGAGAGGTGGGAGATGTGAAATACGGGGATAATGGTGCACATTTTCAGACAGTCTTTCCTGGAAGGCATTCAAAGTTTTGCACACAGTTGTTTACATGAAAAACTGCTACAAATGGTTGTGTCAAGAACAAAAAATACAGAGCGTAGAGAGAAGTTCAAACCCTGGCTCCCTTCCCACCTCCGCACAGCTACCAATCACAGCGTGAGGTGGATGTAAATACCAGATCGTCGGTTTCAGAAAGGTACAGAAATCATCCAGCACAGTCTCCCACCCAAATTGCTGTCATAAACATGTGGGAGGTTTAACAAAACAAAAAAACGAAATCAAGAAAAGGCTCTGGACACTGCCGAGCTCACCGCTTGTTACAACACTTTGACCAAGTGGTCAGCAATTCCCGGAACAAGTAAATGCAATATAATATGACCTCGTCCAGTCCAAAAAACTGTAATTGTACATCACATATCAAGTGTGCGTGTAGTTGTAAATGTCAAAGAGATATCACAGAAAATGCACATCTGGTGTGGAACACATTCTAAAGAAACCTTAAAAATCTGTGTTTTTTACAACACTGTTTGGCTACTAACTATTTTGGCCAATGCAAATATGAGCCAGTGGTTTGTCCGTTCAGGGCTAGAAATATGGCAGTGCAACATGATGAACTCCGTGTTAGAGAATCTGCTCCCTAATCCGCTCATTCTAAGGTAACAAAAAACACTACAATTTGTGTTTTCAGGTGATTCTACACTAAAGAAAACATACTTACTCTATTATATATTTCATTCCTGCCAACAAATCCCCCTAAATCCTACACAATGGACCCTTAACTCAACAGTGTAACCAAGCCATGTTTGAATTTACACACAGCTGGTGCAAGCGGCTGCTGGAATTTAAATTATATGGTATCTTAGAAACAAGAAATCTGATTAGTGCTGTTGGCTTATTAGTCTGAAACCCCTGCCAACTATTTGCAGTGTTAGATCCATGTCAAGCTTGTAATTTCCTTCACATTGTCCTTTACTTCCTGTCCCCACTGCTTTCCAAACATCACAGCGCCAATACACTATTTAATTGCCAGTGGCTCCGAGTATTTCCAGCCTTGAACAGTAAAACTGTAAATGAATAATTGATATGTGTTGGATTGAGTGGGGAGGATTTGTGCCTGAGGATTACATCATCTTGTCTAAAAAAGCCCTTGAACTGCTGAAATAAGATATCAGAAGAGTCTGTAGGAAGCCAAGGCTTAGCAAGGGCTGGTGACCTCTGCCTGCATCTGTGGGAGGCCTCAGATCTGTATGTCAGGCTTGTGGAGCTGAATTACAAACACGCCGCCAAGCGCACACTTTCCTCTGATGCTGCTCATGTTTTTGATGCAGTGGAAGCTTCAAGCTCAGACGCTGGACGGCTTGCCTTGCCTTCATGAATGAAAATCACTTGGTGAAAAAAAAAGCTGTTTTATTCTTGGCTTTGTTTCCCTCTGAGAGTCTTTACAGGTGTGTACAAGACAAATCCCCCTAAAAGAGGCCCTCAGGTTCGCAGCATGGGAAGGTGGTGAGTGGGTAGATTACTGAATGTTTACGTAAAAGTTATTTTTTTTCTCAGACGAGTTTCATTTAAAAGCTGAGACGGAGGTGTCAGAGAGGATCAGGGGTTGCATGGAGGTTAGGCATGAACGGATGACATGAAGGCCATGCTGTTGCAGCCGGGCTATTAAAGGCCTGAACTTTGAACCTGTGCTCTTCCCGGTCAGGCAGCCCTCCACCAGGGTGACGTGACCCTGAAAATTGACACTCATGCCTCTTTCCCTCGTCTGTGCGGCCGTCTGCTCCACCCTGCTGCCATTTGCTCACTCTCACCGCCAGATTTTTGTTTACAGTTTTAAAACCCTCATGTTACCTGTGTGTGTCACCTTTCAACACAGCTTCTTTTAGCAGCATGCAACAGGAAAGGACTTAACGGTGCTTATTTGAGGTTTTTAACTAATCATGTGTGAAAAGCAGCACAATGCATTGGCCCTGGAATAAGCCAGTGTTCAGCTTTGCTACAAATACAGACATGTTTTTTTTAAGTGTTTAGTTGTTCCTTAGGGTTTCACCACATCAGACCACGCCAGCTCTGACAACAACGTGCTCTCGTAAATCATATCGGCTCTTCAAAATAAAGCAACGCTGGTTATATAGTAACCACGCTGTCAGAGTGGTGTTTATTGACTTGGCAGGAAAGAGGGATCACTCAGCCTCTCAGGGTAAACTATAGCTACAGTATTATTGGTTGCACTCATTGCTTGTGAGTCATAATATGATTTCCTTACTGCATCCTGATGCCTTAAGAGAATTTAGCTTCAAAGCATTACTGCTGGTTTTTACCAGTTATCTACGAAATCAGCTTTACTTTCCTGCCAACCACTCTTGAAAGCATACTGTCATTTATTTTTTTAGCAGGTAAGTCATTCCAGGGCTCAATAAGGATTGCCTGATTGCGTGGGGCAAGTAAAAAAAGGCCACGTTGGGCTCGTCAGTCTCGCAACTCGCTTGATCAGGCAAGTGGTAAAAAAAGAATTGAATACACTGTTTTTTACTGGAGATGATGATGGAAGTAGCTAACAGTGAGCCATCTTGCTTCCTTCTCATCTCTGTTCACAGTTGCACATGTGCGCTACCAATTGGACACTTGCAAGAAAGTAGTGAGAGAAGGCAAAGTTTACGAGTTGCAAGCGAGCATTTCAGTTTTCCTGTGAACAGGAGTTTTGTGTCAGAGGATTTTGGCAGAGCAACTGTCTTGCACAGTTTGCCACAAGTTTGAAAGCAAGGTGGATAAAACAGGGTTGTTTTTCAAGGAAACATCAAGCTTCCTAAAAATGTCACTGGAGTGCCATAACAAGAGCCAACGGCGTCCCGTTTGCATGACAGCTAAGGGAGGTGCCAACAACCCCACCTACAAGGCCTTGCTGGTGCTTGTACGATACATGACAATTAGTCTGCTTTGTTATTTGATAATCTCTAATAAATAAAATAATTTGTACAGACGCAAGTAAGAAATGGACTTAGGGCAAGTAGTTTTCTGTTCCACCTGTTTAACCGGGCAAGTGAAAAAGAAGCATGAACATTGAACCCTGTATTCACTGGAAATCAACTTGCAGAGACATGTCTGATACATAGTCTGTCACTATAAACATTTCATCACCTTTTATTTTCACATTACGTATAATGTTTATGGTTATTTGGTCATGGGCAGGGACTGTTGATGCAGTCAAAGACAATCCAAAACTGAGATTTTGCTTTTGTTACACACTGACATCTTCAGACTTAAGGTGTTCTAGCAGACACCAAGACACTGCTTTGATAGACTGAAAGGAGCCAGTTGAGGTGGGTGAGGCACCTGATTAAAAAACTCCCCCAGTCTCTCAGCTGTACTGGGAGCTCTCACAGATCCCCCAAGAGAAGCTGGAGGAAGTTGTAAGAGAGGAAAAAAAAGACTCAGCTCACTGTGCTGCCACCACAGTCCTGACCTTAAGTATCTAGAAAATTGATGGATGTTTATTTTGAGGCTCAGCGGGGGTTTGGCTCCGAGCTACATATCAGACCTTTTTATAAGTACTTATGAGGGGGAGCGTAGCCTCGGGTCCTCTGGCAGAGCACAGCAGCTTGTTCCAAGGACTGTGCTCATAACAAAAGGTGACCTGGTCTTTGCTGTCGAGGCTGTTGAGGTCTGCAGCACTCTGCCAGAGCTGAAGCTAGCCAGATCAGTAGCATCTTTTAAAACCACTACTCAAAGCACAGTTGTACAGGGGAGCATTTTTACAATGGGCTTTTATGCACCGTTTTATCGCTGCTCCAAACCTGTCTGTCTCCTCTCCATTGAGTTTTTATTTCCATTGTCTTTGTTTCCTTTTATCTACTCTGTCTCACTACTTTTTTAAAATCCTATTTTGTAAGACACTCTGTGGTTGATGTTAATGCAGTGAAATAGTATCCCCAATGTCCCAATTAAATTGTGGGAGTCAAGATCAAATTTAAGGACATTCAAACTGTTAGACATTTTAACATTTTTAATTGTTACCTGCATTAATTACAGGCAATAATTAACTGGTTGTTCGCTGATAACATAACAAAAATAGATGTATTTTGGTTGCTGATAGTGCGTGCCTGTCTACAAGGTTTTTCCCCAGTGCAACCTTAGACGTGTGGCCCAGACTTGATGGATATTTGATTTGTATAATGTTTTGTGAAATCCCTAATCTGGATGAAATGAAATCTGTACCCAAGAGTCTCCTCAGCTGGCCAATATGGGCTGATTCTGTTGGGGAGGGAGCTTATGTGGGTCTGAAATCTGTCGCCCCTGCTGTGAAAAGTGTCGGGGGATGGGGGGGGGGGTAATAAGCCGAGAATAAGACGTGCATGGAGTAAAGCGGGCGTGTGAGGGGAGGAGGGCTTGCGCGAGATACGAGAGGGGTCCAGCTGTACAGCTCAGCTATAAAATTGCACGGGGCCGCTCTGCAGCAGCAGCCAAACAGATGTGACTTTTAATGAGCGTAAGACTGGAGGAGGAAACAGGCTAATAGATGGATATAAAGTGTCACCATGGAACCAAATGTCACTGTAGAGATGCATGTAGCTCAGGCAATGGGCGGAAAGATGGGCGAGAACGTCCTTCCCCACAGGAAGCGGGAACCATTGTTGAGGTGGCATCATTGTGCATCACAGCCCACAGCAGCAGAAGCTTTGAAGATATGTGAGAAGTTGGACTGTGTTTCCTGGGACAGAGGGTGGTTGTCAGGCTCATAAGGCTATATATAGAATATATACTGTATGTGCGTGTGTGTTTGTTGGTGTGTATGTTCACATGCTGAGGCCAGGGAGTGCTACTTGTGTCAGAAGTGTTGTTTTATGAGGCAGAGCAGGCACAGGGTGTCATTGTGATTTATGGGGCTCCTCGCTGACTGTGGTGGGTACAAACAGACCAAATATATACCATACCCTGCCAAGTACACAGTGTCTCAACATCATGGCACTTATTGTGTATATTATGCTTTATTAGATATGTTCAGAACATAATTCAAGATCTAAATAGACTGTCATGCTTTCTAAGGATGACAGTAAAATCCCTCTGTGGTTGTCGGTCAAACATAGTGCTCTTAGATCGTACTGTGAGACACGTCCACCCACCAGAGACAGGCTGCATCAAAATTCTGACTGTGTAATATTGCTGCTACAACCCACATTTACAAACAATCAGAATATGACTTTAGATGATGCAGAACACACTGGTGAGCTAGCATTTCATGCTTCCCTATGTTTTTTTCTTGGCTGTGATCAGCTTCTTTTCTGAGGCCTCTCTCTGAGGCCGTTTGAAGCATTGATGAGCCAGCGCTATGGTCAAAGCTTGTTTATGGAATTATACTGAGAACATTCGCCCAGGACTTCATTAGAGCCATCTCACACAGTGTGACATGCATTGAATTTGCAAGATTGTTGTTGTGGCACAGTCTCAAGGCGCCTTTATTTTGACATCAAGTCTTTCCTTTGCGTGTCGTCAGTTGTCTGGTTTGCTTCTGTTCAGTAATGCCTGGATGCGATGATATGGTCCCCATTTGAATACCATTATAAATTTGTTTCATACTGGAATTACATGCATGCAGTTTATTTTCTCACTACAGATTGGCTAAGAGTGTGAGCTCAGACAGAATATACAATGTCGTGCTAAGCAGCCACCTAATAAATGTAAAGATGTGTTATGTCGATTGCCGTATATAGAATTCAGAGCTGCCCTGATTATGCACAAAACGCTGATAATGTGTCTGAAATGTTTCCTTCAAATTTCCATAAATATTAATGTGTTGTGTTGTGATGGCATCAGGGATTGAGCTGCAGCTCGGGGAGGCTTCCCAGGGCTCCAGCACGAGGAGGAGTGGTGGGAGTTAAATGTGGGGTCAAACAGAGGGCACAACAGGGAAGCTGTCTAAACCCGACACCCAACCCCCACCCTCCTGCGCCGGCACAGCTCTCCAGGAAACCGGGGTACCAGAGAAACGGCAATGTTGAGGCTTATGTGTAGAATTAATGCGCGGCTGCTGCTCTGGGTCTGTTTGCTGAGTGGAGCTAATTGAGCAGCAAGTGTAAAAAGCACATGCATGGAAATCAAGTTGTGCTGAAAGGCTTATTCTAATGTGTGTTTTGTCTCATTATTAATATGTAATAGCCTCAGATTCCCCAAGTGCAGAGGCATAGACTTAATGAGGCAATACAAAGTGCTTTTCTGGCGCATATCTGACCTTATTTGATGCCAGAATCACTTCATACTGTACTGGATTACATTTGAGAAAGAGTTGAGTGTGTTCTATTACCTTTTGGCAGAAAATATGAAAAAGAAATTCGAAAAAAATGCACCAGGCTTTCCAAGTCATGAGTTGGCAGATGATTACGAGTGTATTATGCCAGTCTCTAAGGGTCACGTTAAGGTAACTGATAGAGAGAGTCCAGCTGGTCCAGAGCCAAACCAGCTTTATCGTCTCTATCTGTGCCGTCCGTTAGACCCTGAAGGCCTCCACTTGATGAAATGCAGGCTGATGGTAGAAGGTGTGAGTTACAGCTAGCTGAGAAATCATGACACAGTTTTCATACAACAGCCTTCTGTCATCCTGTGAACAGCGTGGAGGTAAATCATTACCGCTGACTTCAGTTCTGCAGAATGTAATGATTGACTTGCAGAGACTGACCTCAATAAGGATGTTACCATGATGTTACTTCTCACATACAGTGCGCTGTTTGTGGATGTTTTGGTTGTTTTAATTTCTTGTACTACTGCTACTTGACAATAAACAGGATTCTGATTCAGGAAGACAGAGTCATTCTGATGTTTAAACTATAAACTGTATAAAAGTAATGGACATAGCCACGGTGACTTTACCTATTGGTTTGTGGATTTCCATTTTGACGCCTTGAGTTTGGCATTTTGGTCGTGGCCATCTTGGATTTTTGGAGCCAGAAGTGACCCAAGTTGACCATATTTGGATGAGAGGGTGGTGTTGGGAAGGAGCAAGGTGTGGTTCTGACTAATATGGTGCGTTCCATTTGCACTAGTTACTGCTAGATAATACACTATCATCATGAATGTTGAAATTAGCTACAGAGACCAAAACTATTTCTGTACCAGGCTGTAAACATGTTTATTTCTGCTGTAAAGTTTGCCATTTTAACATGGAGGTCGCTTTTGGTGACGGCCTCATGTGGCCATTAGAGGAACTGCAGTTTTTGGCACTTTGACATCAGCTTTATTATTCAGCCCTGGAAGTTTCTGCGTGGTTTAAACATCATCACGTCCGGCTAACTAGCTTTCTGTAGTGATTCTAACCTAGCATTAGCATTAATAAGGTCACTATCATAGCTAACTACATTTTGTGCGGTTACAAGTAATTTATTTAAAAAAGCCCATGTCACTGTGTAGTGTTTCTGTACTGCGTGGGAACTGCTCCTTGATGCTACTCGTGTAATGCTAGCACCTCTCCACTACTCTTTATTAGATCTGGGGACGTTTACACTGCAGCAATTCAAGGTAGCATAGCGTTAAATCCAGAAGCCACCATTTCAATACGATGAATTTTATCGTTGTACACTGCATGTGATGCATGCCATGCAAGAACGGGAAGCTTTGCACCAAAAGTGTTTTCTAGTGATTAGCTGGCATCTTCACCACATTACTTTCCACTGGGTTGTTATTAACAGCAATAAAGCATGAGAACTGAGTGTGACAGCAAATCAGGATTCTCAGAAATCTATCACATGACAAACAAATACCTCAAATCACATGATAATCAGACATCAACGTCCAGAAGACTGATGTTTTTAATTTTGTTCTCTTCGGACAGAGATGCATTTTTGTGGTTGAAAATGTCGGTTTAGCATGCTTGGATGACTAAAGCGGAGCGAAAAGGGTGCAATTAAAATGTTTTCCACATTAGTGTGGATATGCCTGTGTGTGTGTGTGTCTGTGTGTGTGTGTCTGTGTGTGTAATAGGTTTACACTTTGCTCTTTGTGATGCATCATAAAGAAAGAGGGATAGACAGAGGCTGAAATAAAGAACAGTCTATGGGGAGGGAGGCAGACTGGTCCAAACACCACTGGGAGTGAAGAATGCACCCCCTGCCATCTTGACCTTTGGCCTTTCCGAATGTAGGCCTCAGGGGCAGCCCACGCCTGTGGAGAGACAATGCTGCAAATACCTATTGAGCCCTGGCTTTTTACTCCTTTACAATCCCCCCTGCTTTTTTTTTTTTTACGCCGCGTTCTTTACTACATAAAAACTTCTCGCCATACAGGGTCCAAGTTTGGATTTAGAGCCTGTATTCAGGGGGTCGCTTTTGTGCCTCCACACAAGGCTGGAATGGGGAAACACCCACACACCTCCCTCCCTCTCTCCCTTGCTCCCTCTCCTTCTCCTTCTCTCTCTTTTTCTCCCATTTTCCTGCCGGGTTATTTCCCCTAAGCCCTCTGACATTCTGGCACCTGTTTTCCTCACAAAACCGTTAATTTATCACTGAATTATTAACTAAGAGCCCGCAATGTGTCTGGCACTCGGTGACATGTCCTGACTTTGTGGAAGGAAGGGGGGGGGGGTTGCCGGGTTGCTGTAGCAACGGGGGCCCTTTTATCGAAGAGAAAAAAAAGCAATTTAGCCAGCATCTCCTGTCTGCGTTCTGGAGGATGCACCACCCAAATGGCTCGGCCGGAGAATGTTATAGGCTTAATAAAAATACACCAGATAGCAGCAGCATTTCGCATTGAAGAGGCATGATGCGAAAGCCCGCTGTGCTCTTTCAGCTCAACAATTTTCGTGGAAGTGCATTTGCCCATCAGAATGGATGTGTAGTGCAGGATGAGCCTCTGTAATGAGCACAGTGGAGTAGTTTGGAGTGAGTGGCCTGTACTTTTTGTATTTTAGGAATATAGCTGACACTCGAGGGGAAAAATGGAAGTGGTTGGAAAATAGAAAAATTGGGTAACATTTTTTAAAAATCATGTGACAACAGTGGTGCAGGAACGTGTGACGGCAAAGCTCTGAGGATGAAAGCATATGGTGCTTTATGTAATGCAAAACGAGATGAAGCATATTAAGAGAGAGGTCGTCAGTCTAGCATGGGGAAAGGGCAGCAACTGTGCAGCTGTCACAGGGTTTGAGATGTGTATTTCACCACTGGGGGAGCCGGCGGTGAAGACTCTTGACTGGGTAAAGCGATAGTCGGGTCAGAGTAGCACTGATGGAAGCATGAAGTAACACACACTAGCCCGCATAGTGTTGGCTGAAGTATGGCTAAGAGGTGGGAGGGGAGGGTTCCCTTTGTAGCCATGAAGAGCAGCAACAGGGTTTTGAAGTGGATACAGGCAGTTACTGAGAGCCTCGGGAGCAGACTGAGCAGAGGCGGGGTGCAGCATGGAGGAATGTAAGTCAAAGCTGGCTGCAGGGGCCCAGCCAAAAGGGAATTACAGCGGTGTAGTCGGGAGATGTAGGGAGCAAGTAATGAGTTAGCAGACAGGAGAAGTTTGTTTCTCATCTGTCTTCAGCCATAGACTGCAGCAAGGAACACAGAAGTTAACCTAAAAACGTCCTGACACATGATGAATGAACTGTTGCTGCTGCTGTGCACCAACATGTTGGTTTGACTCCATTTGCAGATTGAGTTATCCATGTTGCACAGGGGATGGCTTGATTCCTAAAGAAGCTCCTGTTAGCGCCTGCCAAGAGGCAAACCAAGAGTCCATTCCAGCCTGCTCTCCCCTGCTCACAACTACAGTAAATGTTTACGGTCAGAGATCACACTGCCTGCAGGCAGTCTCAACAAAAAAAAAAGTCCCAGTAAAAGACAAATGCTTTTGTTGAGCATGTCTTGTGGGGGCTGGTCAGTCCGTCATACTGACAAGGCTCCATCTTCTAACAAATTGCTTCACACACTGACAACCAGGATCTATGGCAAGAAGTCATCGATCACCGGACTGTTCTGTGCAGGGGATCGCTGTATGAAATATATTTTTGAAAAACTCCTCTTTTGAAGATTTAAATCAGATCAAACTGGAACATGATTCTCTCCGTGTCCCTAATGTGGAACACATTACTTGTTTTTTCCCAAACGGTGCTGTAAACTGTGCCAATAAATTCCCCCTTGACAGGAATGAAAGGATTATATGGGGAACATTTTTGCTCGATAATAAATGCCATCAAGGTTTCCTGCGTAGGTTAAATTAAATTCCACAAATCTACTTTGTGCAGTTATGAATCATGAACACTGTAGGTTGTTTATCTGGATGAAATGGAATGAATAACATGAACATTTGGTTTAAGCCCTCTTTTTTTCCAAGATAAGAACTGGATTATCACCATTTGTCTCTTGTATAGTGCTCAGAGATAAAGGACTACGCTGCTATCAGCATCACAGCAGGATCCCTCTTGTGTCCTCTGTTGTAAAGGGCTGACTTTCCTTTGTAGTGGCACTGGTGTAATGAAGCAGTGAAGGGAGCGTCTGGCAGATGCCTCAGGCCTAACCGGCCCAGTGATAGCAGATCTGTGAGGAGATAGGCCCCGAACAATGATGGGTGAATTGGGCACGTTGAGTGATGAAATTTCTTCCACTCTAGTTCTCTCAACAGGGTGACACACACCACACCAGAGCCACGGCACAGACCTACCAGTTACTGAGTGAAGCTGAATTTCTCAGCAGGACGAGGCTGCAAGGGATTTCAAAACTGAAGCAGATGTGTGCACATTTAAAACTTTTAGCCCTCAAATCTGTTGGGGGGTTCTCCATGTAAGCTAACCTCCTTTTACAGAGCAGAATGTTGCCATAAAGTGCAAAGAGGCATGAAAGCGATCGCCATGGATGACATTTAACATGGAAATGTGGATGTCCCTGGGGCATTTTGTTTCTCTCCATTTTTCATTCTTGCTCACTTGCAGTCCAGAATGTCCAGGTACAGGTAGGCCATTAATGCCGCCATTGATCCCATCAAAAAAAATGTAGCTACATCTCAGAAGAATCAGCATTTTCTTTGATCAGTGGGGCGATAAGATTTGCAACCTTGGTATGTCCATGCACACTGATCCACTGGCCCCACAGCGGGCTGATTTGCTCGTCTTCTGTATATGGATCCGCAGCCATGCGTGATCCAATTAGCATGATGAGCACCGGGCGTAGAGTGAGGCTAATGTCCGCATGTCCAAGAGAGTTAATGGATTGTTAGTATGGATTTCCAGCTATCCCTGGAGTCTTAACAGTTGGTGGGCTCTCTACAGGGGTTATTGGCATCCTTAAACCAGTGTGTAACTATATAGCCAGGCCTCCTGCTCGGCTATATGGTTACACACTCTGTTGATATTGATAATGAATAGAAGCGCCCTTAGAGAAAGCTGGGAGTTGCAACATGCAATCTTGATGCAGTGAATACAATCTGCAAGCAGTTTGCATGTGAATTAGCTACAGAATGCTCTGCTGGACAAAATGTTTTGCATTTCTCGAAGAGCAAGCTTAATGAATCAGTAAAGAAAACAGCCAGAGCTGCAACTAATTATTATTTTCATGATTGGAATATTTTCTAAGTTTATCTTTTTTCCACAGTCTAAAGAGACATGTTCAAATGATTTGTTTTGTCCAACCAACAGTCCAAAACAAAAATATATTCAGTTTACAGTGGTAACACACAGAAAAAGGTCTTCATATTTTAGAAACTGGGAAATGGTTGGAATATTTCATCGATAAAATAAATTATTTATCAGTTATCCAAAAAGTCAGCAATAGTCTGACATTTTTAGAAATTTGCTCTGTTCTCATGTCCTCATGATAAAAACAGGCCCACAGGGAAGTAGTTCAGCCTTGCCCTGTGGCCACTTGCAGTATTGCAGGAAAAAAAAATCCCCTTCAGCCCAAAAAGCATTTTCTCCATTGACCACCAGTATAAAAGATGTTTGTAAAACTGTTGATGGGACACCTCAAACTTTAAATAAGGTCAATTATGGCTCTTTATATTATATTTTGTTTTATCCACAGAGGTTTTAGATTTGTTAAACTTTCCTTGAGCTGAGAAAAACAATTTAAAATCTGTGATGTCAGCACGATGTAAAGGCTATGTGCCAAGCAGGAACTCGCGGGTGGAGCCAGTGAGAGAAACACAGTGTGTCACCTAATGCTGAAGTAAAACTTTAAAGTAAGAAACTATTTTCAGTGTGTGCGCCAAGTGAGCAACTCCATTTCACTGAATAGGTACCATCTTGGGGTTCTGTATCTAGTTATCATTATACATCTATGGATAAATATGAAACTAAAGCTGCAGCCGGTTAGCTTAGCTTAGCATAAAGACTAGAAACAGAGGGCAAAAGCTAGCCTGGCTCTGTCAAAAATTAATAAAATTCAACTACCGGCATGACAAGAAAAGCTAAGCTAACCAGCTGCTGGCTGGAGCTTCGTATTTACTGCACAGATATGAAAGCAGCATCTTTTTATCTAACCCTCCTGAAGAAAACAAACATATGTCCCAATATGTCAAACTATTCCTTTAATCCTCTCAGCTCGACATACAGCAGCACATCCAAAAACACTTATGTCAAATGAGTTCCATTACAGACTAATAAAAACTTTTAAGATGACAAAAATATCTTTAACACCACTTCTAAAAGGCAGAAGCTGTTTCTCAAGCCAGGGGATGAGGGTGGATTTGACAGAATGATTTATGTGTATTTTTCAGTATCATGTCACATTCTGTATTTATTGTTTCAGCTATAATAGACAGCCTGCGGCTCTCGACAATGAAACAGTGTTTTTTGGGAAATGGATCGCTGTGGCATGTGATCCTCATGTTCTCTGTTCACGAGGAGGATGTTCTTATTGTGAGAGCTATTGTCTGTGGTGTTTTGGAGGAAAAGTTTGGATTTTGGAAGTACAATGAAAAAAACTCAGCTGTGTGACAAGTGTGAGATTCCCCCTTTTCCACCCCACCCATGCACGATGAATTCACATCTTTCAAGGTGCTGAAATCCATTTGTTTGTTTGCGACAGACTCCAGGACACGCAGCTTTGTGTAGTTACAAGGTCAGTCCAATCATAACAGCCCTTTCATTGTAAAGGCAGATCTAAACCCTCGAAGGATTTAGCATTTGGGGCTACTCTGATCTGCAGCCAAATCACCAGGCAGACGTGAATCGAGGATGCAGTAAATTAGTGGGAGACAAAGAGGAGGAATCGGTTCTGCCTCTGAGGTTGCTGCACAAATCTCTTAGCTGCTTTCTTGATGCTGCAGCATGAGAGCACTGAGTGACTCAGAAAGCCTTAGATTTGGTATACAGCTTCCTCTACTCTTAAAAAAATTATCCCTGCACTTCAGTTATCTTGATATGATCGTAGAAGATGTTTACTAAACTGTAGTGTTATTTCTATTTTTAGCCATGCCAGCAGCATGTTTTCAAAATCGTATTACCTCAGTGTGATTCCTCTGGGCCTTGACATGAAATACATTTTTTGACATTTTAGTGCAGAACCAATCACCCTATCACTCTGCTTTTTTTTATCCTCTTGTGTCCCTCTTACACTCTTTCAGCCAAATCCAGCTCTCAATCTCACATCATCAGCCCTGGATGACAGCAGCAGGCGGCTGAGTGAAATGGCTGCAGATACAGATGCAGCGTCAGGCACGTTAGCTTTCGGAGACAGTCACAGTTAATGCCCCTAAACCCCATCAATTTGTGAGCTGAGATTGAGTTTCCAGAGCAGCGTGGAGCGTGTGGTAAAACTGTTGACCGTGGCAGACGCTTAAGTTTGCTTTTGAGGGACTTCCAGACCAACATTGTCGGGAGGCTCCGGGTCGTCTTGTCCACGGGACGGGATGTCTGACCTGCTGTCAGAAAGGGCCTGTGGTTGACCTCTGATGAGTGTGTGACAACACGTGCAAAGAAGAGACACAGAATATGAGTAAAACATACACTGTGCACCATTTCCCCTCTCTCATTCAGTCTGCATATCTAAGTCTTTGTGCTCAGCTCCTGCACTGAAGTCACTGTTTTCATAGAAAGAGCAACAAAAGGTTTTCGTCAACCTGTAACCGAACTCCACGCTCACTTCACCGACTCTCAAGAAAAGCAGTGCTCACTTCATTTGGCACACAACCTGTTAGAATAACCACTGCAGCATCCAGACAGCGCAAATCATTATATTATATGGCCACTTAAGCATTTGGCTGAGTACAGCAGGTAATAAATTGGATGGTACAGTGTTAAATGTGTTCTTTGGCAAAGATTAAAACCGTTGTTCAGATAACTCCTTGCAAAGTAATTTAAAGGGAACCTATTATGCTTTTCCTAATTTTCTGTCATATATATAATGTTACAATGTCAGATCTTCATATTAAATGTGACCAAAGTGGCAAATAATGAGGTAAATGTATGAAAAAGAAGTTCCTGTGAGCAAAAACCTAAGGCTTCAGGCTTTTGTGATGAGCTGAAGTCAGCTCGTGATCAATTTCTTTAAATGGTCATCATCTCCAGGCACCCTACTGCAAGTGTTTGCATTACATAGCCTATGCTGCTACATGTAGCAACATGCTAAAGTCATGTTGTAAATTTCTCCCTGATTCTGCTGGAACATGTCCAGTTGTGTTTGGACTCTTTTATTGGTGAATTTTTAACAGGAAAAAGAGCACTATCCTCAGTTATTCCCTGGCTGCAAGAACACTGCTACATGTAGCAACATGCTAACATCAGGAGAACATGTAAACTTGGCTGCTGATGTTGTTAATTTCCCTCCAATTTTGGATCATATTCCAGCTGAAACATGTCCAGTTGTGTGTAGAAGCTTGTATCGGTGATTTTTCATGATAGAAGTGCTGCCGTTCTGTTACAGGCACTTCATGGCTGCTGAGATGCTAAGATTGCAGGGAAGACCCAGAAGTGCTGACCAGTCAGAGCAGACTGGGCTTTTTCGGGAGGGGGGTTTAAAGAGACTGTTACTAAAATGGAGCATTTCAGACAGAGGGTAAATACAGCTGTTGTAGGACAGACAGAATGAGGAAATTAAGCTGTCTTTTGAAAATTGAAACATGTAAACATGTTCTTGTGGAAACTAAAAGTGAGCATCATGTGTCCCCTTTAAGGCATTTTGATCCAATGACTCCAAAAAAAGGGGGGTCAGAACCTGGTGGATATAGGTCAAATAAAAGAGGATGAAACACACACTGACAGTATCGTCCTCTGGAGACCATGTCTCTCACTTTTGTCCTCCTGTCTGATCTTTTTCTGATCTGGTATCTGGATTTCATGCGAGGGATCCCCTTCTTCTTCTGCACTTGCTGAAGCAGCAACATTGCACAGCGCAGTTTGCCGCTCTTTACAAGACAAGGCTATTTTCTATTCACGGCGTAGGGCTCTTCCCTCTGATATGGAAAGTAAGTCTCGGATATGTGAAATGCTTGATCTGGTCTTTGATGTTAAGGACTACACTGATCGCTGAACTCTATAAATAGCGTCAGTTCATGCACAGATTTCTGGCTGTAAAAGATCTTTTCTGACTTTATGAGGCAGTATTAGTATCATCTCATTTATTATGATTAAACTTAAGGCCAGTGGGCACTCATAAACGCTGTGGAAGCTTGAGTCGTCTATCCAGAAAGCTCCAATAATTTACAGTGCTCAAAACTTATAAAAAGATTCTGAAATTTTTCTCTTTACTGCGGAGCAAAAGTGGTGCCTTTTGCAGCTGCTTTTACTCTTATTCATGACACAGCAGGGACGACACAAGTTTGCTCCTATGGAGCCTCGTTTAAAGCTTCTTACCCTCTGCTAATTCACCTCAGGGCTGACTGCACTCCTGTATTTTTTTATTCTACCTCCTAGTCTCCTGAGTCTCTTTAAAACAGCAAAGAAGGTGTTTGTCCTGTAAAATACATATAGGCCTCAGCTGACATTTGTTTGGTTTATACTGCAGTATTTCAGGTGAACATTGTTTCCTATGCACCGCATAGCTGCACTGAAGACGTCATGTTAGACTGAAAACAGTTTTTCTAGTTGAAATAAATAGGAACGTCATGGTCTTACTCATAAACGTTTTTTCCAACCTCTCCTCTCATCTTTTTCTCTCTGCAGATGAAGCTGTGGAACAAGTACAAGGTTACCAGTATCCCATCTCTGGTGTTTGTGGACGCAGCTACGGGGAAGGTGGTGTGTCGAAATGGTCTACTGGTGGTCAGAGATGACCCTAAAGGTGCAGCCTCCACAACCACACACACACACATGCACTTGCGTTATTATTAGCGAAGACATCACACTGATTTATTTCTATCCCCTGACCTCAAGCTCTGACCTTAATCCTCTTTACTAAATGGTTAACCTCAACCTCAACCGCCAGCCATTCTGGCCCTAAAAATATCACTGTTAAATGAGGTAATAGGAAGACATTTTAGGGTCAAAAGGACAGAATAACATAGATCTATTTCTCACCCACTTTGTCTGTCATACCTGTTTAACCGTGAATTCTTTAGTCTGTGTGGGCTGTGGGTGATGGACGGGATGCCACTTCTTCTCTAGTGATCTCACAGTAACACACCCAAATTCACAGACTTTCTACTCTACTGTAACACCTGCCCCCCATAAAACTAGAGCAGGTAAGAAAATTCCCCTGAGGCAAGGGGGCATGACTGCGCAAATTAAATGTAATTGGTTTTTTTATTAGCATTTGTACCCTTTTTTATGCACATTTTTATTTGTGCATGAAAGAAAAAAATGGAGGGAAAGGCATGTTACAGTGCTGCGAGTAATTCTAAAATAATAACAATTGGAATAATGATTTAAAAATGGGGTTTCCAGTCGCTCGGTGGGTAGAGCCATGTTTAAAGGCCTTCAAGTCCAACCTGTGGCCCTCTGCCGCATGCCATCTCCTGCTCCTTTCGTGTCGGCCACAGTAGTTAGCATCCGAACAGCATTGGAAAAACACAGATTTTAAACGTGAAACTGCTTTTAACAGTATTTATACCGGTTTAAATCACCGGGTCCATTTGTTTTGGTGAGAAAGATACCTCTTTAGATAATTCAGCTCATGGTTAAAACCTCCTGAATGTCTGGATCTTAAGTTATCAGAGAAAAAAGGCGAGAACACATTATCAGGTACACCCTAGATAGGGTCATTCACCTTTTCACATCAGCCACTGTAGTTAGCATCCCCTCTGCAATGAGCCTAACAGCACTGGAAAAACAGATTTGTAACATGAAACTGCTTTTTTTCAGTGGTTTTACTGGTTTTAAATCACCTGATCTGTTTGTTTTTGGTAATTCGGCTTCTGGTTAAAACCACCCAAACAACGAACGCTGAAGGAATCCTAACCAAGACTTCATGCTTGCCACATGGGAGAAGTTTCAGCTGGTTGCAATCTGCAGTCCTCACCACTAGATTCCACTAAGTCCTACACACTAGACCTTGAACTCTGCAACAATGCAAAATAATATGTTATTCCACTTAAGATATCTAATTTACCAGTATATTGTTCAACTTAGTTGCAGAACATGAATGAGCAAAATGAATTTCAGGAATGTAGGTAAATCAGCATGTAAATGAGTGCAGAGGTCACATCTGCGTACATATAGACCCAACACTCATTCTCTGTAATGATGTTTACCTGCTGAGATACTGCAGCACCACATCATTCAGCATTTGGCTAAAACATTTTGCAATAACCCCCCCCCCGTTTGTGTTGATTCTGCCGTAATTATGGTGCTGCATGAATATTATAGTGTGTCCATGTCTCACTCCCTCATCTGCAAACCCTATAATTTCTGCACTTTGAAGCGGAGACACAGAATTAACAAGAGTGAACTTGCATTCCTTTCCCCTGCACAGAGGACGTCCTCTGTGGCTGTGAAGATCTCAATATTTTAAAACGTTGCCTCTTCAGACCGTGTTAGGTCAGCGTGAAAAAAGAAGGGCCATTAGTCATGTGAGGAGGGAGAATAGCGGCTCTATGGCAGCACAGCGGTGGAGCAGAATGGATTTCACATGAGAATTGTGACAGATTCCGCTGCCTGGTTAATGAAAGCCAGCCCAAGCCTGCAGAATTATCCATGATTCATTAACTGTTCTTCCTAACTAGATGTAGCTGCAGAAGAGATTAATCTCCGGACTCGGTAGCAAACATAGGCCCATGCAGGCACTTGATTATGCCTTTGTTTTATAACAATGCTCACCACTTAACAGGCTCACATTTTTGCTTTATTGTGCATTTTGATGTATTTTCATTTGAGAGGCAGATTTAGAGCAGTTCCTGACGTGACAAATCAATTCAGCTGCAGCAGCTTTGGTTGGAGCGAGGAAAAGGGCACTAAAAGTTTGCCATACATCCACACTGGGAGGGGCGGGCAAACGATTCAGGGCCCTCTGCCTTTCACTCTCGATGAAAGGCCTGACTTGAGTGGCGGCAGACTAGCCTGCAGCGCAAAGATGGAGTGCACTTTTACAATCAGGACAACAATAAAAGGCTGTGTCAGTGCGGTGCAGATGTGTCATTCCTGCCTAATGAAGCCCTAGACGGCCACGCTCACATAAAGGGCCCATTATGAACCAGCCATACAAGGTTTTATTTATGATTACCTCCCTTTTTAATTTGGCTGTACCAAATGCATCTCCAGAGCTTGACGGTAACAATGAAGACAACCTTGAAAAGGAAATGAAAAGTGTGAAGGAGAGCAAGAAGGAAGTATTTCTGGCAGCTTTCATTTGCTCGAGAGGCACAGCTTTCAGTCGTCATTAAAACCATATTTTGATTCCGGTGTGTATTTCCAGTCACGGATATCACAAATAAGGCCTGGCTGGAAGTAATGCTCACATGACAAGTACACATGACTGTAATCTTACACCCGTGTCACAGACAGAAAATGTGTCTCTGGTTTAGAGCTGGAACACTTTGTCGATTAATTGATTAATTTTGCTAATCTATCAATATTTTTTTTTTAAAGAAAAATGCCAAAATTAAATGCTTATCAGCCTCTTAAACATGATTATTTTCTGGTTTACCCTGTATTCTATGACTGTAACGAAATTCTTTGGTCTTTGGACAATATAAGACAGTTGAAGACATCAGTTTGGATTCTGGGAAACTATGATAAGCTTCTTTTTTTTTTTTTTTAAAGATTATTTTTTGGTGCTTTTTGCCTTTAATGACAGGACAGTTGAAGCATGAAAGGGGGAGAGAGAGGAGATGACATGCAGCAGAGGGCCACAGGCAGGAGTTAAACCCACAGCTGCTGCCGCAAGGACACTGCTTTTGTACATGGGGCACCCACTGTACCCAGTGACCTCCTGGGTGCCCCATGATAACCATTTTCTGTCACTGTATAAACCAAACAATTAATCAAGGAAATATTTGACAGGTTAATCAGTAATCAAAAGAACTGCTGGTTGCAACCCTACTCTGCTTCTTTGCTGAAACATGTTTTCTTTAACTACTCTAGTGCTGTGGCTTTATGGATGGCAGTGTTGGTCAACCACTTTGGTCCAGACTGAAAGATTCAAACAAGTACTTGATGGATTACAATGAAATGTAGTACAGACCATGGAAATATACATGTAGAATGTTGTCTTACCGGTGTGGTGCCATGTTTGTTGTTTACCATTTAGATAAGGCTGCATAATTGTTGTAGTCCCATTCCTACATCAGAGAGTATTGTCTTCTGTGGGCCTAATTTGCAGCACTGTTCTTCATATTTAAAGGGAAATCTCGGTTTATTTCCAGCAGCCATTCTCCTCTCGTCCTTAATTTGTTTCCTCTCTCTCTCTCCTCCTCCGTTCTTCAGCATTTCACGAAGCTCTTTGTCAGTGTATTCTGGCCAAATAAATTGAGCCATGAAACTCTGCAAAATCAAAGTTAGTCCACAAAGTCAAAGCTTTTTCTGGCAAAAAGTCACTGCCATTATTCTATAAATCTCATAAAATAAATTAATGAACCTTTCAGGCTACTGTCCGGTTCTGCCTTGCAGCTGCTGCAGCTTGTTCTACCATTTAGATGGTATGAGATCGCTGCTTGTTCTCGATATTCCGTGCTTTGCAACAGAGGTATTCCTCGGTAAACACACCATAAGCTAAGAGAACAACTCTGAAGACCACCTAAATGTGGGATGTTAGTATGTAGGCCTTTCCAGCAGCCATTCCTCCTCTTATTTATGTGAGCCAGAATACACTGATGAAGAGCTTTCCTCGGAGGAGGAGAGAGAGAGAGCTCTTTGTCAGAGGAGGAATGGCTGCTGGAAGGATTTAGCTCTGGAGATTGGTGGTGTCTGCAAAATCAAATTGCTGCACCCCAATGCCCACAGAAGTCAGGAAGTCTGTTGCAAAATGGGAGCCATTATTCTATAAATCTTTCAAATGGTAAACAACAAACATGGCACCACACCGGTAAGGTAAGACAACATGTTTACATGTCGCTTTCTATATGTTCTCTGACATTTATCCTAACGATATGAGGCGGTCTTTGTGGAGAAAAAGCTTGTTTAGTGGACTAACTTTGCACTTGAAAGGATGCCCGTTCAATTAAGTTTTAACAGGTCTGACGCTACAGCTGTATCTAGGCTAACGGCTAACATGCTAACTATTATTTCTATGTCACTAGTGACTTGAAACAAATTAAGGACAATAGGAGACGGGTTGAAATAAACCGAAATTTCCCTTTAACAGAAAAATACAACCACACACCAATATAAGTTTCTCTGTTTTATTGAACTAAGTCTAATGTTAGCTTAATTGCCTTGCAAACTCAAACACGCTTCATTTAAATACAACAGGAAATGAAGAAAACTAAAAACCTTCCTTCTTAATTAGTCTTGTTCGTGATCTACTTATTAGTCCATTGTTCCAGTAATCAACTCTGGTTTGGTCGAAATGAATCCTTAACTCACCAAGCTGGATGTGAAAACATGCTGATCTGTGGCCGTTTATCCTTGCAGTCTCTCTCTCTCTGCCTCTCAGCTGTTCACTGAGCAGCGACTTTCACTCACATTTGGGAGGCAGCTATTGTACATCATGTAATAAACAGGGAACTAACTGTTATAGTAATGATGTACTCCACTGCTCGCATGGTCGTTACCGCAAACCGTCACCTCAGAGAGAATTTGTGACTTGCGGTCAGTTCCAACGGCAATGGTACTCCTAAAAACAGCCGTAACCCAGTTTACAATAATTTTATAGGTTTATGATCAAAAAACCTGCAAACTAATGACATTCTGATCAGCCTCAGCTAATTATTATTAGCACGCTAAACTAAGATGGTGACCATGGTAAGCATTAAAGCTGCCAAACATCAGCCTGTTACCACTTTCATTTTGAGCATGTTAGCAAGATATTAGCATTTAGCTCAAAGCACTGCTGTGCTCATGTGCAGCCTCACAGAGCTGCCAGCACGGCTGTACACTCTTGTTCTCTTATCTTTCTTTTTCTGATTCTTTTCTTTCCCACCTATCCCTTCCCATTGCCCCCTCCACTCTCCTACCCTCTCCCAGGCCTGGAGTTCCCCTGGGGACCGAAGCCTTTTGCGGAGGTGGTGGCAGGGCCTCTGCTCAGGAACAACAGGCAGACAACAGACAGCAGCTCTTTGGAGGGACACTACGTGGGAGTGTACTTCTCAGCACACTGGGTGAGCAAAGGGAGCTGAAAAACGGGACAAAGAGGACACTGAGTTTTACTTTGTTGGCCTCCTACCTCTGTCAAAACACTGACACAGTGAGAAGAAGGGACATCGGCAGCAGAGCGGAGCCGGAAGAGACGGAGCAGTTAGTTGAGACAGATATGAGAGAGGAGCAGGAGGGAGGAAGCGACTCCATTGTGTTGGTGTGTTTACACTAGCAGTGGTTAGCTATCCCTGGCGGTGCTTTCACCACCACCTCTGGACCTTTTTAAAAGTAGGCATTGGTCACCACACCTCACTGACATCATCGCTATTGTCTCTTTCTCTGCTGGACCTGCTGATAGCCAGTGAAGGTCATGACTCAGTGATGCATGAAAGGCCTTATGTCATCGGTGGACTGTTCTTGATGAGATGCAGCGCAGGCTTTACAGAGGCCAGTCAGCACGGCAGCTGCCAGAGCCACAGCCTCCAAGACCGGCTCTTCAGAACGGTGACGCCTGAAGGCTGGCTCAAACCCCAGACCCATACAAAATTCAAAAGGACAAGTCACAAAAGCCATTACAGTAGTTTATTTGTGGTGTTTTTACACCGCATTCCTCCTGGTTACTGGTGTAAATCTACCCGCTATTAAAGTAATTTCACAAATATGAAATGCCAGCACCTGGCCTTGGCATCCGTTTACACAGAAGCCTTTTTTCCCCTCTTAATGTTCTCGGGACTTGAAATGGCCCGTGGCAGAGGAACATGACCTATATTTCACTGTGCATTTGCTTTTTTCGCCTGCAGTGTGAGAGTGAGTGATTCTTTCAACTCATTGCAATAAAACTTAAGCTAAAAGTTCAGGCTCAAACACTAGCAAAGAAAAGCCGACATAAGACTCCTTTATGATACTGAAGCTTTGACACTAACTGTGATAGTATAGTACAACGACATACAGTGTTTACTTCTATGAGCAACTGAGGAAGGAGTCTGTTAATGAGCTGTGGATTGATCGAGGCTTTGTGCTTCACACTCTCACTCCCACAGTCCCTTTGTGTTGGTATGATGAGAATTCATGACTGGATCAATACAAGTGCTTGGCATACTGTATCCACTATAATCAGCTTGAATGATAATGAATACTGTCTGCTGTCTGTCATTAAATTAGAATGGAGGGATGATTTACTTCGCTGCATGTAAGATGACATTAATGAGAATTTATTTTATGTGTTGTCACATTGAAACATACAATTAATATAAAATATATGTATGTACACAGACATTCATATACAAATACACACACACAAATACCTACATGTACTCACATGTATGTGACTGTGCCTGTGCTGGAGAAGAAGGACACCTTGTAAAAAGACTTCTCCTAAAGATTAAAGCTAAGATAAAACCAATTACATGATTATATAATACCATTATGTTTAAGACATTACAGCATATGAATGGAATAAAACATAATAACGTGCTAACACACTAATGCTTTGCTTATTAATAACATCAATATGTTTGGCCACATTTTTGATATTCTGCCAATATTTTATAGATTACTGCTATTGCTTCTCTGAGGTATATGCAAGATATGGATGTGATGAGCAAATAGGTTATGACATGTATTGTTAATTTCATTAAGTGAGAGCAGTCTGAGGTCAGAAAATAACAGCATTTCAGTTAATGTATTTAATTAAAATAACCAAAATCCTAAAGGAAATCTACAGTAATATCTCTGGTGAAAGGAGGTTCCCACCTGATGACCCCAAAGATATGTTAATTATCACTGCTCACTGGTCTGTATAGTTAAGCCTTGCCATAATAGCTTATCATAGGGCTTAGGAGGTTATTCAGTGAGTGCTGAGCCTTTCTCTAGAGCACAAACTTCTTGTGTTTATTTGAACTGAAACACAGTGCAGAGAGAGGTTTTTTTTCCCCACATCTGTCTTTAATCTTTATTTTTTATTTGGATCCCCATTAGTTGCCGCTAAGATGGCAGCCACTTTTCCTGGGGTCCACGCATAACAAAACAAACATAAAAAGACATTTAACATATAAATGGTCTTGATAAGAATGTGTTCAAGACAAGTAAAAGTCAAACAAAAAACGCATATCAAATTACATTCTAGGATGGCCCCAGGATATTATATTATCACGATACCTAAGTAACAATACAATATAATTGTGATATAAAACATGTTGCAATTTGCTGAGTGCTGCGATGAAATATATTGTGATTTATGACGTTACTTCAACTGCAGATTTCAGCCTCAAAAGAAAAACATCTGCATTATTAAATAAGATAAGTTTTTAGTCTGCTCATCTTACTTCAATATTTTTCATTGCAGCAAAATGTTTTTAGAGGACTGAAAAAGCAATTGATTGTATTCTTCTAGAAGGCTAACAAAAGTATTACCCGTCTTTGTAATATTACTAGATCATTTAATAAAAAAATCTATACGTGGCGTCCATGTTAGGATAGCGCTTTACATTGGGGTTATTGCTGATGTCTCTCTGTAGTAGTTCATTAAAACATGCCTCACAGAGCGCGTCAATGATCACCTTCGGTAACATGTTCCGCATTGCATTTGCTCTATACATTACCAGAAGGCAAACTTGGAGGAGGTGGTCCAAAACTGTTTCCTTCCTAAAGAATGAAATGCCTAAGTTCTTCACCCTGTCTGCTGTAAATAGATCCTGATGTCATCCTAATGCCAGCCATACCACGGCTCCCCCTGCCTGCACAGAGTGTGGGCTCTTCAAACACACAGAACAACAAACAATTTCTCATGCCGGAGATTTACAGCAGGATTAATGGTTTTAGAAGGTCTATATTTGAAAGAAGCTGGATACAAAACAAGAGAGAATTACTAGTTTGTGGAAAGGTGTTTGCCACCGTGGTGAAAGAGTTTGGAAATACCCAAAGTAATGGAAGCTGCAGCAGTTATATTTGTGATTATGTCTACTCTGTATTCACTCCCTTTTCATTCTCTTTTTCCCCTCCCTCTGTCTGTGTTAGTGCCCACCATGCCGCAGTTTGACCCGGGTCTTGGTGGAGTCATATCGAACCGTGAAAGAGTCGGGGCAGAAGTTTGAGATCGTGTTTGTCAGCGCTGACAGGTAAGATTTATTGAGCCAGAGCAAACACGAGGTCATATTTATTGACACATCTGTCTGTCAAGGACACAAATAATCAATCCTCTCTATTCAGCCGTTAAATGAAATCACCAAATCACCATCTGCCTGGTGTTTTTCCTTCAGGTCAGAGGAGTCCTTTAAGCAGTACTTCAGCGAGATGCCGTGGTTGGCGGTGCCATATTCAGACGAGGCTCGGCGGTCACGACTCAACAGACTATATGGAATACAAGGTATTGTACAGCCACCTCTTCCTTTATAAATGTTGCTTCGGATCCTCATGCTGAGAGGAGAGAGTGTGTAGATTTCTTCCTCTGCCATTACATCACCCACTGAAACACTGGCACAATGGCTGATAGCAGTCTGTGCCGGGCAAGCAAACCGTAACACAGATTGCCCTGCAGCCTGAGGAATGTGCGCTGTTTATCAAGTTTACGGTCTTGTTCGCTACGGAAGTGTTGCGCCTCTCCCTCTGTGACTCGCTCTTTTTCTCCTGATTCTTTCCCCTGTGTGTGTACACAGAGGGCTGTGGATGAAGTTAGTAAGAGCTGGCTCTCGGCCTCTCCTGCAAAATATGTGAGGAATGCATGGGAGACGAGTCAACACTGCCCCCCTCCCGGATTTCAAAACCATGCAGTTCATGATCGCCCCCACCTCTGCTGACTTCAGTCCACATGCGCAGACAGGAACACACTCACTCACTCACGTACACCGTATGCTCCTGGATGATGTCTGTTTCTGATAAAGCTGTTAATTATAATCAGAAGATGGTGGGAGCCAGTGACATGTGAATAAAAGTGAGCACATCAAAATGAAAGCATGCAAAAAGGCAAAAACTGGTCAAAAAGGTCTTAAACATCCTCACAACAAAGCAAATCTCAGTGGGAGAGGAAGCAGTGTGCGTCATAATTAACGGAAATGACTCCAACCATCTCCCACACTGTTGCCCATTTCCTGCCCTCCTCTCTTTGTCTTCCTCTCCCATCACCTTCACCTCCTCTTTCTCCCTCACCAGGTATTCCCACGCTGATTCTGCTGGATGCAGAGGGTCACATGATCACGCGACAGGGCCGCGTGGAGGTGCTGAACGACCCAGAGTGCCGACTCTTTCCCTGGCACCCTCGGCCCGTGCTGGAGCTCAGCGAGGCCAACGCCGTGCAGCTCCACGAGGGGCCCTGCCTCGTCCTGTTTGTGGGTGAGTAAGCGGGCTATCATGATGCGGCCTCTGCTGCTCCACATGGGGCTCTGCCTGGAGCTGTTCGTATGTGAATGGAGTGGCATTTATGTGGAGCATATTGAATGTCAGACTCTGTGGAAAATTTCTTCCAGTGTTGAAAGGTGCAAAGGTGGGAAATGTTTGAGTATTTATCTATTTATATGCTAATACAGAAGGTGCAAGGAAGCAAAGTGCAGGAGGTTTGTGGAAAGGATTGAAAAATGACATGAATGTAGGACAAATACTGATTTTGTGAGAACTAAATGTCAAAGTTGGACAGTGGTGACCCTGAAAATTCAAGACCACCCCTGCGTCTCTTGTGGTCAAACTGGATTACAAAACAAGACAAAGACCATCTGTACACTTCCTTTCATGTCCTCTCTCATCTGTCCACCAGCCATCTCTCCGTCCTCGCTCACCATTTCACTCATCTGTGCATTTTTTTTTCCTCCCTCAGATGGCTTTTTTTTTCTCTTACTTTTAATGTCTTCCTATGTCTTTCTCCTGGTTCGTTCAGACGCAGAGGAGGAAGGTGAATTGGAGCCAGCCAAGGAGCTGATTCAGCCAATAGCGGAGAAGCTTATGGCCAAGTACAAAGCAAAGGAAGAGGAGATGCCGCTGCTGTTCTTTGTGGCTGGAGAGGTGAGATAAGCACACTTGAGGCACAGTAAGGTGACATTTCAAACAAACTTGCACAGCACCTGAAGTTGGGTCTATTAACTCCTGACTGATACTGGAATTTGACGACAATTTATTGGCCGATATTCAGTTGTTTTACATAAACATGTAACATATATAATAATTTGAATATTGTTTCCAACAAATAACCAACAATAATCTAGTAACAGCCAATATTTGGCCCAGCCGATATATCAGTCAGCGTGTAATCACACATTTTAAGTCCCTGCTTTGATTCTGCACCCAATACCTTGGTGATTGTTTAGACTGAAGGCAATAGAGGCCGTTCTTTGAGCCTCTTGATCCTGAAAAAGTGAAACTTACTCATATCTATGACCCAGAATTCAACTTGGTGCCTTTATCATGATGGGTAGACCCAGAGCGTGCCAGCAAACTTTCTCTACTCCCTCTGTATCCAAATAATCCCTCCATCTCCTACTTTATCTCCTCCCACGTCTCCCTCCATGTGGGACCCTGGAGTTTTCATAACTCTTGTTATCTCGTGTTGTTCTGTCTCGACCTTTCCAGAGCTGGTGGAGTTAGCAGCCGCAGCAGACATAATTACCAGATTAGCTACCTCTCCCCAGTTCCCGCGTTCTCTGCCCTCCAGCTCCCCTTCCTCCCAGTTCCCCCTGCCCAGCAGTCTGGGGAGGACGCGGCTGGTTTTTCGTGTCACACACTGAAGACAGGCTCAGGTTTCGTGGCCATGGGGCTTGAACATGTGCTAACTGTCTGACCCTGTGTGTCTGTCCAAGGTCGCTCATCAGCCTTGAAATGTCACTGACATACGTACACAGAACAAGAAAAGCTTATAGAGAGGCGAGAGCTGACATGATAGTGTTTCGTGTTCATTGTCTGTGTGCCAATATTTATTTGACCTAACACAAAGACACATTGTTGCACTGGAGCTTGTAGTGATTCAGAAGCGTCTTGTGTTATAGCAGATGTCTAAGTTTGCTTTGTTTCCCCTGTGGCACACATGCTAAGGGAAGATATTTTTACATCCACGCAGCGCAGGTATAATTTCCTGGCCCTTGCTTAACCGGCTATGAAATCACCAGTTTTACTTCCAGATCGGATTCACGCTCGGATATCACTTCCCGTTTCAGGCACTTAGTGAGTGGAGCTTCCAGGCTCTGGGCTCAGACTCCTGCACCTTGGCCCGGGTTAGTCCTGGTAGTCGCACGCTGCTTGCCAGGCCAGCTGCTGGGTTTTCTGTGTCCATGAGACAGCAGTATGCTGGCAGCCTCTCAGGGGGGAGAATGACACAGGATCTCCTTACCCTACTGAAAAAACCATACGCCACAGGATAGTGCACTGATTTTATGTATGCAGAATGAAAGATCTTTTGTTCTTTCATTTCTGCTGTGTACTGGCTGTTGCATGCAAAAGTAACTTTAGTGGTATTATCCAGTCACAAGAGAATTTAATAGATTTTTGTGGCAAGCAGCAGTGGTTCTTCTCTTCAACATTTCCATGCTTGGATTTGTGTGTAAAGCTCAATAAATATTATATTTTTAGCCGTGCTATTGGTGTGGCTTTCAAAATTGCAATTGTCAGCCTCCCACCTTTGTCTGGGCTGAATTTTTTCAGCAACTATTAGATGAATGACATGAGATTTATTGAACCTAATGGTTCCCAGAGGATGACCCCCATTGTGTTTGATGATCCCCTGACTTTTCCTCTAGCACCACCATGAGGTTAACTTTTGTGGTTTGAGTGACATATCTGAACAACAATTGGGTGGACTGCAATGACACACAATAAAGACAGTCATGGTGCCCAGCAGACTTGGTCGGCATCTGTTTTTTTGTACCTTAATACTTAACTGACATTTTACAGTATACGGTACATGATGATATTTGTGTCACTGTAGCATTTTTGTCATTTTCTAGTCAAAAATGCTGTGTTTATAATATGCAGTTAGCCTACTTAGATAAGTCTTACTGGGTTTAAATACTTACGGCCATAGAATAATGAATAGATAAGAAATGAGCGCCCTTGCTGGAGGACCAGATGACACTTCTTGCCGCGGTAGATACCGACACATCAGTGAGCCGAACAGAAATGATGTGTTTAATAAAATTATGTGGCAAATAAACTGCTTTTGTAGTTAGAAAAACTCATAAAGTTATATGTGGCAGTACTCCCAAAACAGGGGCAAAGCTGCTTTTGGTTCTTTACTAGTCCCATAATGTTATCCCCACCACTCGCAGTTGCTATCTTTCTCAGCTCAGCAGCCTGTTCCACCAATAGAGACTGACCTCTGGTGGTCTGTGTTGTGCACTACACTACACTACAACGCCTCAATGCAGCAGATGAGGGTTTGTGTTTTTGACAGTGCTGAAAACCATACTTTCGGAATTCCGAAATACCCCTGTATACCGTAACACTATGACGCCGCCTGAGCCTAGTGCCCAGTAGATGAATCCTAATGACTTTCGTGACCGGTGAGTTTTCCTCTAGCACTGCCATGTCAGTGATATTTAGAGCTGTGACAATTACTTGATGTCCAAACATTAATCAGCAAAAATTTTGATCATTGATGAATCATCTTGGTGAGCAAAAATACTAAAAAATGTGATAGTTTCGAGCTCTGAAATGTATTTTGATTTGAGCATACGGGTTTTTGGACAAAACAAAGCATTTGATGATGTCACCCTGAGCTCTAGAACATTGTGTTTGCCATTATTTACTATTGTCAGATGTTCCACAGGGCAAAGTTTTTGCCCTTTAATCAAGGAAATAATCTGCAAATTGTTCGCTAATGAAAATAATTGTCAGTTCCAGCTCTACATACAGTTGTGGTTGTGAGTGAAATGTCTTCACAGCTTTTCAAAAGAATTAGCATGAAATGTGTTGCAGACATTTATGCCCCCCTCAGGACAGACTGTAATAACTGGGTGATGCAGTAACGTGTTATCTAGTGCCATCATCAGGTCAGAATTGTTCAATACTTTTATGACCAAATAACTGCAAATCTACTGATGTGTTTAGTGCTAATTAGCAAATGCTACTATGCTAATACTCTATACTAAGATAGTGAACAAGTTTAGCATACCTGCTAAACATCAGCACGTTTGCTGTGTCATTGTGAGTGTGTTAGTTTTGTTGATGTTAGCTATCAGTACAGCCTCACACAGCTGCTGTAGACTTTTCGTATTGGCCATTTATAAACACATAGAAGGTATTTTTGTCCATATTACTAAAGCTCAATAAAGCTGACATGTTTTATTCCTTTTAGTGTTTAGATGGGGAGTGCAGCTCTTTCTCATATAAAAAAGATGACTTTGTTTTGATCTTAGACTGAAAGTTTTGTACCTCATGTAACTCAAGAGACATTCTTCAGTTGTTTATCCCTCATTTGCGCAAACAAGGCAAAGATGTTTTCACTTTGAGCAATATAAACTGATGAGCTGTTGCTGAGAATATCCAAAATTTCACAATCATGACTTCTCTTTGAGACACCAAAGCTGGCCAGCGACATGGACGCAGCCCTGGCTCAGGCCAGTGGGGAGGTTTGTTCATCATCACCAGTTCAGGCCTTATCAGATGATCACCGTCTGTGAAATGCCACAGTGCATCAATAATCAGAATAAGCCTGACACGGCCCAGCAGGTTCTACACACGGTAAACACACGCTGAGCCTTATCACAGCTGCGAGTGCAGGCTGCAGCAGAGAGGCCCTTTGTCTTTTTTGTTCGGAGCTGAGCTGCAGAGGGCGGGGGGCCTCTGGAATGGCTGCACCTCACGAGAAGCAGTTTACACAAGCAGAAAAGCCACACAAAAGAAGATGCATGACTTCCTACGGGGGCGAAGACTGATGCAGAGATTACATCTTCTCATATCGGCGAGCCTGGAAAGGCCACACTGACAGATTGTGGAATTTGCCTCTTTATGGTTTCTTTACACTGTGTGCCCAGATGATCTATAATCTACACTTAGAAATGCTGCACGACGGCATTCAAGGCTAAGCTTGTATTTGCAGTAGGGGAATCAAGCAGTATTTCACTCCTAACAACATTGTCCTTAGTGACAGCTTACATCTGTGACTATTAAGTGGTCAGTGTATGGTGATTTGCAGCGTAATAAAATGGGCTCCATTCAGAGGAAGTTAGTTGCCTACGACAGAAATACCACGCTGCAACTCATCTGTTCCATCTGTTAGCAGTTTTGCAAAGAAGGGGTCACAGACATCATCTTGGCATACTTATCCTTTTTAGGTAGCAGCACAGCCAAGCTATTCAATGAGAAGTCTGAGGGATGATTGTGTGGTTTGATCCATTTAGCGAGAAGAGCTGCAGATTTTCTGATAACAGAAAAGACACAATAAAGTGGTCTGAAAGGAGAGAACGCTTGAGTGTTATATGTAGCAGGAAATCCATCCAAAGTCACTTTATCTTTGACTTTGTTTTGACAAAACTCATATTGGCACATAAATCAGTAACAGTATTAACATCAGAGGAGCTGCCTCTCTGAGAGGTCCAACTCTTTGTTGCAGTGCCACCCTCTGGCCCTTTCTTGTTAGTTCTGCATTTTCAGCATAATCTTTTCCATATGAAACTGATCTTTAATCTTTGCGAGTCTCACTCTGAGCCAATGAAATAAGTGGGGGGGAAACCAGGTCATGCTGTCATGAGGAAAGCAGAATGTCCCGAATGATGCACATCTAACAAGTGAACCACATGACCTTACAAAACATGATACGTGAAATCTGTTTGACTTTGAGATGATATGACTAGAATAATGGATCTCTGTCAAGGTAGGAATGCCAAATGCAGACGTACTCCCAGCTGGAACTGAAGCTGAATTACAAAAGGGTGTGATTTCTTATTCAATCTCAATAATTAATGGCCCTTTCAAGCTTGTTTGAAAGTTGCTGCCTGCCTGCCTGCCTGCCTGCCAGTGATTCATTCTGTTACCTGTGGCTACAGGGGTTGTAATCCTGACTTGTTGAAGGGTGAAAGGTGACATCAAGCCTCAGGCAGAAAATGAGCGAAGCCCTTTCAAAATAACTGCAAAGAAATGAAAGTAGATTCCCCTCCAAACCCAGCAGCAGTCTATTTGTACCAAATTCCTCCACTGCGCTCTCTCATGCCCACATGTGCCATTCAAACGCTCTGCACTGAGACTTACATCTGATGTGAAGGAGCTTTTGAAAAGTGTTGTTGGACCCCCACCTGGTTCCTTCCTGTCTTTCCACTCAGCAGGATGTGTGACTAAGCACCGACACTCCGGTCTCTCTGGGCAGGCTGCCTGCAGGAAGACGGGAGAGAGTTTCATATTCTCTTTCAAGAAGTGTGCATTAATAAAGATTGTGCCAGGCAGTTATGAATTTTATGGGGTTATCTTAATGTGGCATAGTTCAAGTAATGGGTGCTGTCCTAGTTTCCCTCGCCAAAAGCAAGTCTGAACTGATGAGCAGCAGAGGAGTGTGTAATTTACACTGTCTTCTCTCCTGGAACGTTTCCAGTGTTTGACTTGCATATTTGTTGAAGTTATTCAAATGCCATGTGAGCTTTGATTCATAAGACAAGAGCTGATATAAAAGCTTCCCCAACACTTTACATAGCAGCAAGTCACTGAGTTTGTCCATGTTGTAAATGAGGATGGGATGTCTAAACCAGTGGTTCTCAGCTTCTCTTTTTTTGACCTACAACCCTTTTAACCAAAGCGATGTCTCCTTGGGACCCCTTGTCAGTTTGCATATGTCAGTGGGTTGTAGCCAGTTCAACATATATTCCTCATCTCTAAGACTGTTTTGTTTGAATAATAGAGGCCCGAAGAAGTACTTTTTTTTTTTTTTTTATTAATTTACAAGAAAGAAAGCCAAGCTAAGTGTTGTCAAGCAGAGGTGCAGACCAGAGTCTTATGACTTGGAGTTAAATCAGACTCAAGTCACAGATTTGATGACTTCAGACTCGATTTTACAAAATCAAAAAAATCAAACTCAATTTGGACTCAATGACTTAACTTGAACTTGAGCCTTTTGACTTGAAAGCACTTGATACCTTCCCCCAAGCCCCAAAGATTTAAAAGTATGTAAGTATGTGCCACGAATCAATTCATTTCCTAAATCAAATAACATTATCATTAGTCTTTTTGTTTCATTTGGACATAAAACATGCAAAAACATACATATTATGACATTTATAAAATGTCTTACAAATTTGAGAAAAGACAGACATTTTTCATGATGAGATATTATTAATACAACAAGACAGGGCAGACACATAGAGAATTCACTCTGTTGTGGTGCTGGCTAATAGTGCTATATGCTGAAAGTGCAATTTTGTTAAAATGGCATTACATTTGGTGAAGAGTGCATTATGACTGGAAACCCAAAGGAAGGACTTAGGGACTCAGGTTGTGGGACTTTCCTGTCTTGACTCAGAACTTGAGCACAAACACTTGAGACTTACTAGTGACTTGCAAAGCAATCCCTTGGTCCCATCTCTGTCAACACGTGTGCAAGAAAATGAAATGACGCAAAAGAAAATGTTGAATTCCTGCACACTGTCAGCACTGCAATGTTGCATTTTCAATAAACATTAAATTATTATTTTTTTCAATAAACTTGGAGCTCACAATGTGCTGAAATTCAGTACTTTTTCTACACCTAACTAATCTTTTTTTTGTTAGACAAATAAAAAAGAAAATAGTCTTTAAAAAAAACAATTTTATTTCCTGTTTCCTTTACAATCTTCTAATAATAAAATAATAATAATCCCTCAGATTCATGTTACAACTCCTTGGCAGGTCCCCACCTTCACTGTGGGAACAGGCCATATGACACTATACATAATACTACAGGAAACCTTATAAGGAAGCCAGTGGAAAAAGTTATATTTTCAGAGCAGAGCTATTTTATTTTCCAGCATGTTTGAATTACTTTACTGATTTTGATGGAAGCTTACTGTGTTGGCAGATAAAAATGTCATGTGGGTGTGTTATCGAACGGGCCTACCCTACAGGGGCCCAAGGGCTTGGGGGGGCAAAGTTGTCCCGCCTACAGTATAAGCTGGCAGCGGCGGTAGTAACAGTGAGTAAGGACCATTGATGAGCTGTGAGGTTTTGACACTGTATCATGTGCGACCTTTCGCCGTGAGATTTAAAAGCAGCTATCAGCAGTTGGCAGCTAACTCAAAGGAGAACAGCTGCCAATAATGTCCGCAAATATTATAGTATGGGGAGTCTTTTTTGTGTCCAGGCCCAGGGGCCCATCTGGTCATAATCTGCCTATGCATGTGAGCAAAAAAAAAAAAGAAAAGTGATGAAGACATCCTTTCTTTTGACTGAGCTTTTTGACTCTCCAACAAGACGTAAATAAGTCACTTTAACCAGAGGCTGTGGTTTGGGCCTGCTCCCAGTAATCCATCCGAGCTTGTGAGGAATGTACCACTGTAACATTACACACTATCACACCTAATCACTGTATCTTTTCTCTCCCACCACAGGATGACATGAGTGACTCCCTGCGGGACTACACTAACCTCCCCGAAGCTGCACCTCTGCTCACCATCCTGGACATGTCGGCCCGTGCCAAGTATGTTCGCGACGTGGAGGAGATCACGCCGGCCGTAGTGGAGCAATTTGTCGGCGACTTCCTGGCTGAAAAGCTCAAACCGGAGCCCATCTAAATATAGTTGGGACATACTATATGGGACTCACTCCATCATCGAACCCTGACCACCCTTCCCAGCCTCCCACTCTCTCTCTCTCTCTCCAAACCTCCCCCCTGATTCTGTCAGACTGTTAGAGAGATGTCTCGCTTTTTACTGACATTTTAACATTTTTTTTAGACATGTTCCTCTTTTCATGGAGTCCTCTCTTTCTCCTGTGGTGCCTTGCATTGACAATAGTCCCTACAGTAATATATATGGAGATTTTTTTTGGCCTCAAGAAAAGTTTTTTTTTCTTCACTTAATAGCATTTCTGAACTCTAGAGAAAACCAGAGAATTACCCAGTGGACCTACTTATTCAGCTGATTCTTTGCTTTCTCTTTTGTCTGCGAGATTCTTGTTACTTTTGGTTTCTGAATGATGTTGAGAAAGAATAAAATGCATTTTTACAGTTGTAATTCACTTGTAGTGCAAATGTGCTGAACCTCAGTTGGATGTAGCCGTAAGCCTTTATGGCCCTATTTAAAGTAAAAAGAAAAAAAAAACAGGTGCACATACAGTAAAGATCACATTATACTTGCTTGTAACAGACCAATGACTGATGTTTTAAAAACCCCTGTGTCTTGTTGTGTGTGTTATGATGTGAGTGAAAGTCATCTCTTGCCAGTTGTTAATGGTGGTTCTCATCTCAAAGTCATTACGAGGATTTTCTGTGAAGGTCCCCTAATGAAAAGGCCAGGTTATTTCTGAAGGCGCAGACATGGCATTTGAAAAGTGTTGAATGTATAAATCCCTGTATTCTGTTACTTCAGTCATGACTTCTCACGCCCATTAAAAATTCACTGGCAAGCACAAAGTTTTGTTCCTTTTAAGTTCTATCAATAAAGTTAGCTCTTGGATATGTAAAATAAACACAATGCAGTGACTCACCAGTTCCTTTGTGGGGTAAGACTCTTGGGCTTAATGCAAATGTTGCAGTTATTACGAGACACAGTATGCAGACTCCAGGTGGGATAAAAGTGTAGTGACTTCTGCATATTTGCATAGACAATATGGCTGCAGACAAAGGATGGACAGTCTTTTCTTTCTAGAATGAATATTCCAAGTGCATGCATCTATTTAAAGCTTTTATGAACTTTTTGAAAATGAGTAACAGGAAGGCATATATGCTTTTAATTTTCCTTTAGAGTGGGTGGTATAGTTTTACTTTTTTTGGAGAGCAGGGGAGAGTCATTTAACTTTTCCTAACCACAGATTCAAAGTGTTTCTACAGCTTCAGGCAAGTTAGGTTTTTTTTAATGTCCATCAGAAAGAAATTCAATTTTACAATAACCAAAACAGAATGGGGGGGAAATGAACAGAGATCAGTTACAGGGAGGTTAGGGACAATTTTGCTCAATGTTTATTGTAACAAATTAACATGACTTGTCTCATGGTGAAGATGAGGGTAGAACCAAATTGGAAAATAACTAACATCTTGGCAATTTTGTGTTTCTCACTCTGCATGTGGGATTTCACTGCTTTGATTCCCATCATGCCAACTTTGAAATACCTTTTGCATTACATATACGGAGCCTCATATGCATTGCCTCATGATAGTGTCATCCATTCCATGAAATCTTGGTTAAATAGTCACTTTTCATTGCATTTGCACTTCCCCACTCCACCCAGGGGACAATGATAGCTAGCTGAGCGTTGTTAGTTCCGCTACGCTGATCTGTGTGACATTAATGTGAGAGGCATTTGGTAAATTGTTACAAAAAATAAAAATATGTGACCAATTATTTTGAGGTTTTAAAATGCAACATCAGAAAAAAACAATTCATAAAATCCTACTTTCCATGTCTTAGCATATTTAAGACTTGAAAGACTGATTTAAAGACACTTTAATACCAATTAAGGCCTTCTTTTTAGATTAATTCAATGATTTACAAAGACTTTAAGGATATGCAGGAACCCTGTATAATTTATTTCAGCCTTCCCTTGTTAGATTTATTGTATGTCATCTATGGAATTACACTGAAAATCTCCTGAGTTTGGACTGGTGAGTGGATAAAAAATGAATTTGGAGTTGGGCTGGGGAATCCTAATGACCGGTTTTCACTATTTTCTCACACAAAACACACAGGCACTCAATCATTTCACAAATCCTCTTGGTTTTATTATTAGCAGGACAGGATGGTGAATGGAAATTTAAATAATACAGTTCAGTCTGCAGTAACAAGGACAAGTATACACCAGCATACACTGATATTAAGAGCTAACATGAAAGCTGCTGCTCAGCTGTAGGTTTCCATTTCCTACCAGGTGTCTGCATCAGTTTCATCAGTTGCTTCCTGCCCTCAAACAAAAGGATACTGGCAGCCATGGCTGAATTCAAGCTGTCCACATCAGGAGCGACAGGAATAAAGAGCCTGTGACCGGCGGTTTTCTCAGCCAGCTGGACGGCTTCAATACTCAGACCATGTGTCTCTCCACCTATCACAAGAGCAGTGGGACTCTGAGCCCAGCTCTCATGGTACAGCTTTGAGTCCACTCTGGGAAGTGAAAGTCCCTCGTCGTCACTATCTGAGTATAAATCAGAATCCGATTCTTCGTAGTGCGTGTTTTTGTAAATACTCCTTGTGCTGACCAAGCCGTAGTCCCCTGCTTTGGATGGTTTGTGAGACACGTTAACTTGTGAAGCCTCTGTTTCTCTGTTTCTGTCAGTTCCACAGTTGCTGTCGGCCACATGGACAGTCACAAGCTTAGGGAGATGTTTTTCCATATCATCCCACCCCAAACTGGGATAGATGGGAAGGCGGAAATGGGCTCCCATTGCTGCACGCAGAACTTTAGGCTCCCATGCATCAACACAACCTGTCGGTGGAAAAGTAAACAAATTTAAAAAACCACAAGCAAACAAGCAAAGCCATTTTCAAAGGGTGGAGTTCATTTGTTCACATCTTTAATTGAAAGCATACCCTTGGTGAGCAGGACTTCACTGCAGCCAGCAGCAGCAGCACATCGCAACATAGTCCCAAGGTTGCCAGGGTCTCTGATGTTGTCACATATCAGGGACAACGGCACTGAATGACCATTATTTGCAAAGTTCAATCGTGACGGGTTTGGACGAGAAAATATGGCTGCAGAAGAGGAAGCAGAAGTCAGTAACAACAACTCAGAGCACCTGTGCTTCATTTTAAATGAAAACAAAAAATTGCGACCCTCACCTATCACCCCTTGTGGGGCCATGAGGTCAGACCAGATCTTGATGTCCTCAAACTTGACTTTGACAAGCGTGGCCCTTTTCAGCTTGTCTAAGGGCAGCTCTCGGAGCCGATCAATGGTACTGAAGAACACCATCTGAGGGTTGGCTCCAGCATCCAGGGCATCACAGATCAAACGCCGGCCTTCCAGGAGGATTTTACCCTGGTGCTCCCGAAACGTCCTGGAACGAGCAACACTCACTAACCTCCTGAGGAAAGACAGAGAGGCAGAGATGGATTATAGGCAGTGTGAATATGAATTATCATGATTATGATACTGCTTTGGAAACACTGTAAATTGAAAAAAAAAAAACTGAAACTGTCAACTGAAAAAAATGGCTTACGACTTCTTATCATTAAACGGTATTTAGATCATTTACTTTGGTGAAAATAGTATTACCACAATTAAAATCTCCTCCAAGTTTAAGTCCTGCATTCAGAACTTTACTTAAGAAAAAGTATGAAAGCACTATCAGCAAAATCTAACTCAAACTGTAATCGTTAAAAAATACTGGTTAAACAGGCACAGGACTGTAACATATTATCTACAGTTTTTCAATACCGCTGACTTCAATATCGCAAAAATATACTGTCTTCAATAAATATTAAAAAATTCTACAAAATTCTTTATTTTCATCAAACTTCTCACATGGTAAAGGTTGTCTAGACACAAGTGACCTTTTCCTGAGTACTCCAAAATGGACAAAAGTGTAATTTAAACCTAGCACTATGTGATCAAAGAATGTATAAACAACATTAAAGATCTGATGAGACATGTTGTTTTCAATGATCTATGAACACATTGTGTGTTTACAATATATTATATCACTGACATATTCTTACTCATGCATAATATATGTAAGCATCATTTTAAACCGTAGTGCTGTAATCTAAATACATGATATTTTATAGACTACTCGTGTCTTTTTATGTGAAATATATTAAGCTGGAAAGTAACTTGTAACTATAATTGTCAAAAATGTGCATAAATGACATTATTTGCCTCTGAGATGTAGCAAAGTACAAATGTAAAAGTAGCATAATGGAAATATTCAAGTATAAGCACTTCAAAACACCACTTACATACTTGGTTACATTTCCCTACTGCTGTCTAAACAACTGACTCATGCAGGCTTGACAGTGGCTCTTTATCCTCTTTGCCACCTGATGACAACAATGATAAAATCTTGTGATCCATCCGATTTAGACCTTTTCTTTTAAACGCCAGTGTTGTTATCTGCAGTGGTGAAATGTAACAAAGTACATTCACCCCAGTACTGTGCCGAACTGCAATCTGAGGTACCCATACTTCACTTGAGTAATTCCATTTTATGCTACTTTACACTTCTAATGCTCTACATATTAGAGGTAAATGCTGTGGTTTTTACTCCACTACTTTTACTTGACAACTTAGGTTGATTTGCAGATTCAGACTATCAACACAACATATAAATCAACAAATAAATTCCAATATATTTTATAGATTAAGCTACCCAGCAGCATAGAAATACATTAAACTGAGTTCCCCCTTTACCAGCTGCAAAGTGATATACACATTAATGCATCACTAATTATAGTCCAGTAATATAATACATAATTGTATGTACTTTTACTTGAATAAGATTTTGTATTTTTCTTTGCATGTATCAGATTATTTGTACACTGTAGTATTCTACTTTTATTGAAGTAAAAGATCTGAATACTTCTTTCACCACTGGTTACTGTGACCATCATGACAGTAATTTCCTGCTGCCTTAATGAAGTGACACTTACGCCAGTCTCTTATCTCCAGGTAAAGCCCTCTCGAAGCGCAGTCCATCAATGTGATCCTTTGTAAAAGCAGGCTTTGTAACTGACTGCACATTATTCTTCCCTTTAACAAAGTCTCTTGCTTCGGGTTGCTCTGTTGTAGCTGTGACTTTCGCCTCCTTCTTCTTTTTGACATTTAGACCTGGTGACTGAGGCTGTGGCGTCGGTTTGGGGACTTTATCCGTGTCGTTTTCGGGGAACAACACTCGGACAGGTTTCCTCCTCAGTCCACGTACATACCGTTTTGATTCTGCAATAACACCACCTCCCTTTGATAGAAAAGTATTCCGCTCAATGGAAAGAAGACATATCACGCTCCTCATGTACGCTGCCATGTTTGCCCTGTTTCTTCTTCTCTGGTTTCACAGAGCGGTATGCTAACACTAGCTAAGCGCCGCCTGCTGTAGTGTTGGGAATACTACATTTCAGCATCTAAAATTCAATTCTAGTTTAATTATAAACAAAATTAATAACTCACTGCGTGGTTAATAATTCGCTGCGTAGTCAGTGTAGAGATTATACTGTACGTTTCCTATATTTATCTAGCTATTTCTTTTCCAAACTGAGATAACGATCAAAGTTGTTGCTCATCTGTAACCTCGCGAGAGAATTTGACACTTTGGGTGATACCATTAATCTGAACGCCTAGGGGTGGCAAACATAGTTGTACTACTTTTTATTTCGCGTAAATTCGTTTCGCTTAGCCACAGTAGTTTAATAATCTTAATCAACTGTCAATAAATTAAATTTAAAAAAAAACTAGAGGTGTTTGCAGCGGTAAATGCCCGCGGTTTGTTCATTTGTATTTACCCTCCTTTAATCGACGGCAGAAAAATCGATCATCAAGGAAGTGTAATCGCTATCTGCACACTGATCTGTGATACAGACATCAATATATCTGTAAACATGGCTTTGAGACGAGCGCTGCATTTTGTTTTCAAAGTTGGTGACAGGGCCAAAACTGCCACATTTTACCGAGATGTTCTGGGCATGAAGGTACTTTTTCTAAACTTCATTTGATGGACAGTAGCCATTAATTAACTTTTCTATTGCACAACGTTACGTAGCCTGCTAATTCCTCTTCTGTCGTATGATTGAAACTCTGGGTGTGTTCTCATACTAAATACTTACTGTATAATGTCTTCTTATCAATTTTAGATTTTACGCCATGAGGAGTTTGAGGAAGGCTGCAAAGCAACGTGTAACGGGTAGATATGAGACAACATAACTGAACTTTGTACTCATAGAGCTGTGTAACAGTTTCACAGTATTGTTAATATCCTCATAATAACCTTACTGACTGCTGCCTTCCTCCTGTGTCCACACAGCCCCTACGATGGAAAATGGAGCAAGACAATGGTTGGCTTTGGCCCAGAAGATGACCATTTTGTTGCTGAACTGACATACAACTATGGGGTGGGGGAGTATCAACTTGGCAATGACTTCTTGGTGGGTCAGAGTTCCACTGGGAACTTACAGAGAACAACACCATGTTGTGGTCAATGGCTGCAGTAGTCAGTTAAAGGGGTGATATTATATATTTTTTTCACCTTAGGGTCTGACTCTGCAGTCCAGCAAAGCTGTAAGCAATGCTAAACGTCTGGGATGGCCTCTCACTGAGGTAGGAGAGGCTCTGTATCTGACCCAGGCTCCAGGAGGTTATCCTTTCTACATTGTGGACAAAGAGCAGCCTTCCACTGGTATGTGTCAGAGGTCATTTTGTATGTCTGCATTCAGTAACCTGTTCATGCGGTAACCATTTGATAATTTGTTCCCAGACCCTGTGCAGAAGGTTTGTCTCGGAGTATCAGACCTCCAGAGATCGACCCACTACTGGTCTACGCTCTTGGGAATGAAGCTGATAGAAAAGAACGAGGAAAAGAAAACAGTGCTGATGGGATTTGCAGACACTCAAGTAAGTCAGCTATCAAAGAAATAATTAAGTCCATTGTTAATAAATCAGCAATGTATTTTAGTCTGACTGTTTTCTTTTTTATCTTTATGCAGTGTAAACTGGAGCTTCACGATAACGGTGGGGCAGTAGATCATGGAACAGCATTTGGGAGAATAGCTTTTTCATGCCCACGGGAGCAAGTAAATTATGATTTCATGGTTACATTCTTGTGTTTGTTAATATTGGAGAAAAGTAACTTTCGCTGGCAACATTTTCATCATAAATGTTTTTTGTTTGTTTTTTTCATTCCACAGCTGCCTGACCTCGAAGCCGTGATGAAAAAGGAAAATCAGAAAATTCTCACTCCATTAGTCAGCCTGGACACTCCTGGAAAAGCCACAGTAGAAGTGGTTATTTTGGCTGACCCAGTAAGTGCATTACTAATATAATCAAATGAAATTAGTCTCCATTAAAAAATTTTAACTGGAGCATGTTTGTTTTAGGATGGTCATGAGATTTGCTTTGTGGGAGACGAGGCTTTCAGGCAACTGTCCATGGTTGATCCCAAAGGAAATGAACTCCTTGATAAAGTTGGTGTTGCTCCAATATTTTCCCCTCAACATAAAATATGCAACATGTTTTTGATATTTACTGTACCTGCTCTCTGTCTGCTTTTAAACGTGTTTTGTTTTGGGTTTTTTTGTTTTGTTTTTTTTAGGCTATCGCCGAAGATAAAAGTGACGAGTGGTTTGCCAAACACAACAGACAGAAAGCTGCTGCATGAGATGAACTGCCTGGAGAATTGTGCACCATGAATATCTCACCAGTTCATATGATGATGAGATGCTGAACAAGACACCTGTAGTGTAAATCTTCTTATAATGACAACTCAATTATCCTGAGGCTGGCGGCATGAGATTTATTTTCCCCTGGGTGCACGCCACGAGGCACAGTTGCATTGACAGCACTTTGTGAAAGGACCACTAGTTCAAGTTGATGGACATTTTCCCAATAAATATTGTCACTGTCAGGCAGGGAGGTGGGCAGAAAAATCAATTTAATGCAACTACTTCTTTTAAAATCATTAAAGAGTCATGTTTTGTTGTTGTGCCCCTGGTGACCCTCCTTCATCCATTGTCCATGCATTGTATATGAATTAATTAATGCACTTAATTACTGGGCTGAAAGATTCATTTGCAACAGTTAAAAACAACTTTAATTAGAAAAATGTAGCATGCATGCACAAATTAAACTAGAATAAAAAATGTGTACACATCATAATAATACAGGACCTGACTTATTGATGATACTGGACTTCAGAAGTGTATATTCCTTAAATTAGCAGCCAGTCAAATTACCAAAACCCAATTACCTGTTGTGTACCTGGAGCTTTTGAGAGTCTGGGACCTTTGGGCAGTTGTTTGGAAATCCAACCTTGAATATTAACCATTAAAGTATGCTTTTAAATGCATCATGTTGTAAGAGCACTCTGTCTACAGATAAATGCATTCAGTACAGTATCATGTTGTTTATTCATGTTGAGTAACACAGAATCTTGTTATTTGTAGAAATTACATAATGGCACTCATCTGGTTGAATAAATTCTTTTTATCTTTTCACCTTTGAGAAAGAGTTTGTATTTTCTGTGTTTTATCTATGTATGAATTGGCTTTTTCTTCATGATGCATGTGAAGTGGGGTGTGAACTGCTGAATAACCTTCCATGTTTGAATGCATTGTTAAATATTAATATTTGCTTGAGCAGTTTTTTGTTGGCGGTGCCCCAGCAACTCTCCCACTTGTCACAGTTCTGTGCTGCAAGTGAACTGAGCTGCCAGCTGAGCAGCAGCAGGGCGGAACAGGCAGGCAGCACAGAGCCGGAGTGTTTACTCTGAGCACAGAGTGAACTGTCAGATGAAACTGCTCTGTGCTACGAAAACAGTTGAATATGTCCGGGTAAGTCACCTTGAAGATTAAGTGGAGTCAACGCAAGGCAAAGACATTTACAGTCGTTACAAAAACAGCGCTAACTTGTGCACCAGTCTCGCAGCTATGCTAGCTAAGTTAGCTGTAGCATTAGCTTGTTAGCACGGATTTGCTACTGATTTTCGGATGACGCGGCGACCAACATTTTTAACTATTTCAAGTTTGATTCGTTCGAGCTACTACCTCTTAACAATGAGCCACTGTGTTGCCACTGTTGGGTTGTTAAAAAGGACTGCTTTAAGGTAACTGTTTTACACACTACAATGATAAAAGTTTAGCTACATGCTATTTCATTTGGTTTGTTACTACACTAGTAAATTAGCAATGTTAGCTCTGTGATGCTAGTTGTGACTGTTAGCTGAAAAACACAAACTAACGTTCGTGAATTTGCATAGCAAATGTTGCGTCAGCCCGTTACAGTGACAGACAAGTCACTGATAGTTGTTTTCTTGCCACCAGTCAGTCACACACCTGACTGTAAGGTGTGGTAACTGAAGTGCATCTCTTCCTCTTTGACAGCAGCTGATAGCTGATATTGGAGTAGCCAGACTCATGTCCGAGATTTGGGTGTGAACAACTTGGGACACAATGTCTCTCTTACTGATATCCTTCCTGCTCATACTTCTCTGTGGGATTGTCTTGTTATGTGTCATTTTCAGGTAAGAGAAGCATCAGTTTCTACAGTGTGTCAGTGATTGCAAATTGCAGGCGACATTGATGTAGTTTGACTCATATTTAACCCATATGTTTACTGTCAGTGAGTTTCCCTATTTATGTGCAAGATCTCTGCTTTTGTCTGTTACTTATAGATGGCTCATATGCACCCTGGCTGTGCGATTCTTCCATACTGCACTGAATGCTGATCTAAAGATCAAATCAGTCGGGCTGTTTTCTGTCCAAGGAGTCAGTATCCAGTTTCACCCCCAGCATACTCTGGTAAGACACACTGTGTTTACATGACATTTATACAGCGAGCTCACTCAAGGAGGCTGCTTGTATTTCAGGGGTACATGTTTGTCTCACTAATGGCCAGTGGTACTTTTGTGATTTGTTATACCGTAACAGTGACTCTCTTTATGACAGGAAATTGACAGAATATGGATTTCAAGTAAACTTCTAAACCAGGATTTGCCGTAAGTTGTCACAAATTTTAGCAAATCAATTCCAGATGCTAAACCCTTAAATATGAGGATACATAACTCCATTATTTGAGACAGTTTCGGCACGTTTGTGTTTCAGGAGATACCTGGCGTTGTGTGTTGGTGAAACCAGAGTTAGGTTTGACTTGCAAGCACCACTCCGACCTTTGGTGAAGACGAGCCATGGAAAAAAGTCTGGGAAGCTTTCAGTCAGCCCCACAACGCTACGCTTCCTGTCCCAAGTATGGAGCCTCACTGCAGCTCACATTTTTGCTGCTACTGATATGTGTAAAGTGTTAACCTTTTTCTCATCTTGTGTTTTCAGCTGCTGTCGTTCCACGTCAGCTCGATCAATGTGATGGTGCTGAACCTGGCTCTGTCAGAGTCTCTGTGGCATATGACCGTTACAGGCATCACCTTGTTACTTGACCACCAGAGTAAAAGGTAACTGCACAGCTCACACTCTGTTTATCCATCTCATCCTGATCTCAATTACCTATTAAGTTTAATAAAACTAAAGAGTATCTCGTTAAGGATCATGCTACAAGGTTTTTTATTACAGGCTGGCGTGGGACTTCTCAGTTGGGCAGCTGAGCAGTAAAGTGCTTAAAAGCAGTCAGCTGGTGAGTTCTTCTTTTTTCCCTAAAAATAGAAACTTGTGATTGAATGTGTGTGACTAACGTGCTCTCCATTGTAGGATATATGTTTGGCTGAAGTGGCTCTGAGCCTGCTGCTCTCCGGAGATGTGAGCCTGCCTGAGATGAAGCCGGGTTGTCTGTCCCTGAGCGTGAGGACGCTTATAGCAGAGCTGCACGAGGGACTTTTTCTCAGCCAACTCTTATTGCCCCTGTCCCCAAAAAAGAACATTCAGGATGAATCTGGTGAGCAAATGCAAAGTCTGATCTCTGAAACATCAAATTGATTATTTGAATAATTTAGCAAAGTAGCGATGGCAATAAAGAATCAATTCTGGGATATTCATGTCACATCTGGGATGCTGTGTTGATTGTATGAGGTGTGGGGCATGGCAACTTCTATAACCAATCTATAAAGCAGAGCTGGTCTGCATGTGAGCTGGATTTGCCCTTTATTGCCCAAGCTAATTGTCTCCACTTGTGTACCCTTAACAAGTAGCTAGAATGAAAACGGTGGTGTCACTATTAGTTGTTTTCCACTGACTTTACATCAGTAAGCTTCTGCTTATTTTAAAACCCCTGCCTACCACTGTCTGTGATATTTTTAGCTGTTCTGCTAACCAGCAAAAAATGAGGACAAGGTCATATCATGGAGCTTGATTGACCTCTGTAGGTGCTTAAAATGTCCACATGCTTAATGATAAATGGATACAGTTTAACCTACGCAGTCAGAGTTATGCAATTATTTGAAAAGTAAGAAGAAGTTTGTCACATTAAGTCAAGTATTTTGACGTATTTTGTCTTTTGGGGGGCTTGTTCAATGAATGAGAAATTAAAGAAATATTTTGTTGAAACTAGGATCTCAGACTGTTGACAGTTTTGTCTATATATATATATGTAACTACACACAAAAAAATGTGGACAAAAAAGACACATGACACAATAATTCACTCAGGAGGCAGTCTCGATGTTATACTGAGATTATAATACTGTTAACACTGTTTCTTTTCAGAGTGTGAAAACACTGACTTCATCCAGACTGAGACTGTGGAACGGTTTCATCGGCTGATTCCCCACAAGGTCAATGTGGAATTTGATAATACAAATGTAACCCTGTCCATGCACAGCCAGAAAAGGTGAGTCAACATTTTTCCATCAACTGCATATAGTTGTTGTTTTGCACAATTTGATTCCCTATCGAATGACTCATTGATTTAAACGTTTGACACTCTTTTCTTTCCTTTCCGCACAGACACCTGAACTGGACTCTGAAGTCTTTAAAAGTCTGCTATGGACGTGACGACGAGCAGCTTCCTCTTAAAAGCTTCACTCCTGAGCTGAGCTTTCCCCAGAGCTCCCTGGAGCTCCTTCTGGAGGGTTAGTGGACAGCTGGGTGCCAGACGCAATGCAGAGAGAGTTGGATGAAGGAGAAAGCTATGAATAACACATTCACTTTTTTCCCTTCTCACTGGCAGATGGACTTCTCCTCTCACAAAGTCGGCAAAGAATCCTTTGTGTAAACGCGTTGAAGACAGCCCTGCAGGTGAGGAAGATGCTCGATGATCACATTACAAAGCATCTTGAGTCTATGACTCACATTTGACATTATTTTGACTTTGACTCATGTTTGTCTACATTTAGGTTACGTCAGTTGACATCTCGGGGTCTTTCACTGTCAACACTTGCATCATCCACTACCGTCACCAGGAGTTCTCCCATTGGCTAAATCTATTTCCATGGGAACAGCTAATCCACAGGAAAGCAGCACATAGAAAAAGGCAAGTTGCACAAGGAAAATCAAAGGTTTCGATTGCTGTCTTGCAATCAGTACTCAGGTTGGCGGGATTATCATCAGATATTTTCTGTGACACCTTTAAACGTTTACAGGAATGATTGTTTTTGTGTGAGAAGTCACCCACTGCAGTGAAAAAAATAATCTAATACCATTTACTGTCTTCTCTTTCTTATCCATGTCTGTGTTTACGCATCTCTCATTCTGTATTGTGTTGCTCCATGATGTTATCACGGTGTGTAGTCCATTAGATTATTTTCCCACCCTCCTTTTCTTCAGGCGCTTCCCTCACCTGGATGCCCCTGTGATGATCACCTCCTCCGTGTCCAATGTTAATGTGTCTGTTCAGCTCGGAGACACGACGCCTTTTGCTCTAGGCTTTCTCTCTGCCAGTGCAGGTAATGTAGGCCTTTAATATGCTGCACACGTGCACAGAGAAAGGCAGGTGAACGTCATATGATGTTACTGCTACAAAGCAAAATGAGGGCATGGTTGTGTTAAAGTATAACCTCAACACCCTGTGCTCAGCAACAGCACTCAATGTGATGATTACTTAACATCATGTGCAAGTCCTGTGCTATTGTTACAACATATTTTCCTTCAGTAAATATTCTCGATTCTTATTCTGTAGGCAACTTTTAGGTCAACCTTTTTCCAAACATGCCAAAGTAGATTAGAGAAGGACTTTTCTTAAGAGTGCCCTTTAAAGTTACACATTAACTTGTACGTGTTTATACCCATGTTGGCTTTTGTTGGCAATTTAAATCTCTATACTGCAGCAAATTTCAATGTATATCCACAAAGAAATGTTTTCTGATGACTCATACGTCGTGTATCTGCAGAACTGCAGCATCTTCTTGACAGTAAAGTTGACCCAGAGAGCACAGAGACCCAGAATGTGCACCGGCGTGCCTCACTGTCCCTGGACAACTTCTGGTGGAGAGTGGGTCAGGGGTCTCATATCCAACAAGCACCCCACCCTCCTGGTAAACATGTGTGGGGTGAAGCACTAATTTTAGACACGCTCAGTCTTCAGGTAGGAGCACTAATTATTAGATGTTTTATTGGGTCCATAATGATTCTTTTTCACGTTTTGTTAAGTAAATGAATTAGTCAGAGGATTTATTTGCATCATACCATTATTATTGATTGCTAATGTTGTATTTTCAAACTCATCTCTCCAGGGGAGTCTAATGCGACCCCACATGGAGTCGAGTAGCCACCCTTCGAGTCTGAGTGTGAAATCCAGTCTGAAAGGGCTTCAAGTGGAGCTCTCAGAGACCTGTGCACTGTGTCTGTCTCGCCTGCTGTCCCTCATCTGTGTTCCTCGTGACACAGGGTCACAGCTGTCAGATGTGGCCTCAGTGTCTCCCTCTAGTGACGATACCGTCCAGCCCATCCCCTCCTCACAGCAGCAGCTGCTGTTTAAACTGGACTGTTGTCTGGAGGATGTTAATGTGTTCACACTGTCTAATCTAGCAGGTGAGGTATTTTCACAACATGCAAGAACAAAATAATCTATTTAAAGACATATCCTTGGGCATTTAGAAATTGTGATCATCTTTTTGTCACAATTTTCTGACATTTTAAGAGATCAAACAGATAAGGAAAAAGTGAAAATTTGTTGATTGCCACCTCAGACCTCTGCTATGTTGTCATTCATCTTAAATGCTGACAAACACATTCATCTGAGCAAAAAAAAAAACAAAACAAATGGCCAAAAGTATTGTAGTAGTACATTTCAGAGCCAGCACAAAAAGTTGCAGGCGTTCCTCTTACAAATGTCTCGTCGCATTTTCATAATCTTGTGCAGCCAAAGACCCCCAAAAATTTTCAGTTCTTTAGTTTTTTTTTATCAGCATTATTAACATCTTATATTCTCATGTGTCGTCTACAGGAGCCGTGTCTTTGCGGATGGACACTGTCGAAGTTCAGAGCTCTGCAAACAGCTCCACTGTGTCTCTTCAAGGTGTTAGCTTGTCAGCCATCAAAGCACTCACAGAGAACATGGAGTCATGTTGCCCCGCCTCGCAGACCCCCAGCCCTGTGCTCAAACTCACCACGATAGCCTTTTCTTACTTCATCACCACCCAAACCTTACAGGTAATCAGATATTATCAGTTTTATTGCTTTGGACTGAATGAATCAATAGAATCAATGAAGGGGTCAGTATTCATTTTTTGTATCTTAATCAGGTTCAATGTGAAGAGGAGCTCACTGTCGAATGGACGCCACCAGACCACATGGTCTTATATCAGCACATGAGTGAAGCTCAGGCTTGTTGGCACATGCTTCGCGGAGAGAAAGAAGACGACGACGGTCCAGTCAAACCTACAGAGAGTGAAGTCATTTCAGGCCAGACTCGAGGGCTGCGTGTGAGTGTTGAACTGGGCTGCACTCGTTTGACAGCCCACGTGAGTGAGCAGAACTACATTCTCCTGCACACAGAAGCCCTCACACTCTCCAAGCACACTGGGTCCATGCACATACGTTCTCCCTCCATGATCTTTAACTTTGATGGCAACAACATTGTGACCTTTAAAGATCTAGATGTGGAAACACACACAGAGCTGACTGAGATGCAGCTGCACAGAGACACCTTCCCATTTCTCACCACTCCTCACAACCGTGTCTGGGTCCTCACTTGCCCATCTATGGCTGTTGAGTTCCCCTACCAGTACAATTTCTCAAACACCTTTGACATGGCCATTAGTGTGCAGAAGTGGCTGAAGACGCTTCATCGTTCCACAAGCGAAGTCACCACAGTCCAACGCCTACCTCCTGACCTTGTGTTCAAAATCAGCCAGTTCTCGTTTGTCTTCCTGGATGACATCTTTGAAATCAAGCTGCGAGACAACTATGAGCTAATGAAGGATGAGAGCAAGGAAAGTGCAAAACGTCTTCAGCTTCTGGATAAGAAAGTGGCAGATCTACGCAAGCAGCACGGAGAACTTCTTCCTGCCAGAAAGATTGAAGAGCTGTATAGTTCACTGGAGAAAAAGCACATTGAGATCTACATCCAGCGATCACGCCGCCTCTATGCCAACACACCCATGAGGAAGTCTCTGCTGACCTGGACTGTGTCAGACTTGGAGCTAGTAGCCCTGGCTGATCAGTCTCTCCATGGGCCAGAGAAGGTGAGAGAGCAGCTGAGGGACATTGACAGGATCAGTCCTTTCCCCAGAGATGGACTCCCTCTGGTGGTCCAGTGGTGCCGTGCTGTCAAGTTTAAACTGGCTGCATTTTTGGGTAAGTTGATAAAAAAAAATTTTTACAGCAGTAATTTGCAGATATGAGACAGGACTTAGAGACTCAGTCAGAAATAACATGTAATTAAACTTAAAGGCTTCATAGATAATAGTTTACCTCTACCATGCAAAAATTACTTATGTCTTTTCAACCGTTCCACTGTGCCAGTGAGAATTAGGGATTACCCTCGCTACCTGTTTGAGATCCGGGACTGGGATCTGTCAGGACGTCTCATTGGGACGGAGCAGGATGGACAGGCCAGGGCTCACCGCAAAGAGACTGTCCCACTTGGTCCGCCATGGGGAGACGTGACGGTCCACAGGAATATGCCACCACTCAAGTTCTACTATGATTTCAAATGTGAGTTACAGGACTCATGCTGTCACCATGCTATTCTCCAAGCACATTACTTGGTCTGTTTGTTTTTTATTACCAGTTCCCAGCAGACATACACAGCTCTTTGTTATGCCTGACCTGTCACAGCTTTGGAATATGCAGTATCCATTCATGTGACCAAAACAGAAGTTAAAAAGCAGAAGTAAGCATTTTCAGGGGCAAAGTAAGAGAGAAACCCTGCATATGTGTAACACTAAATATTGTAAAATGCCCAGGCCCAGTTTTAGAGAACAAAGTATAAAGTTTGCTGCAGTAGAAACACAGTAACAAGCTAGTTTTAAAAAAATTCTTGTGCAAAAGAGAAGTGCAGTGATTTTGTTTCCTAAAAGCAAGACATACCATTGTGATTAGTTCATGATGCTGGTAAATCTTAATCAGTATTGAGCAATCATTTTAGCCCCAGTTGTGCAGTCTTACTGTTGGGTAATGTGAGGTTTACTTTTTTTTGTTTATTTATTTTTTAAAAGATGAAAGCTAATATCTCTCTCTGAATATTCTCTTTACGCAGCGAACATCTCTCTGTACACTATTGTGTGGGGGCCATGTTGGGACCCTGCTTGGACTTTGATTGGCCAGTCTGTTGACCTGCTGACCAAACCCACAGTTGATCCCTCGCCTCCTCTGGCCTGGTGGGACAAAAGTCGTCTCCTTCTGCATGGGCGCTGGGTTATGGACATTGACCAGGCCAATCTTCATCAGCTGGCTACAGAGGTAAAACAATGTACAGGTGACAAACTCAACTGTTGTCAATCTGAGGTAGATCTATGCAGGAAGAAGTTTAGCAAAGTTAGTGACAAATCAGTAGATCGGTTGGCATTTACACTCACTGTGTGTTTAATGGTACATCCTGCACCCTCACAGTTTCTTATGTTTTACATTCTTGTAACTGAGCTATGTGATGCAAAATAAAATGATTCACGTAATCTAACATAAGGATGAATCTCATTCTCACAGGATCCTTACAACACTACAGAAAACCTTCACTGGGAGTGGAGTAAGCTGAACTTTGACTGGAACCCCGGCCAGTTTGTTTTTAAAGGAGATTTGGACGTAAATGTCAGAACAGCATCAAAGTAAGTGGAGCTGTCAGAGGGGAAAACAGCTGTTAAATGCTTTTAAATGTGTTTTTTATAGAATTGTTAAGTAATACTCATGCTTTTTTCCCACACCAGGTATGATGACATCTGTTTTCTACACCTGCCTAACCTGTGTATGACCCTTGACCTCCAATGGCTCTGCCATGGCAACCCCCATGACCACCATGCTGTGATGCTCTGCTGTGCGGAGAACGTTGCAGATGTGACCTCAGGACAACCTCATGACTCCTACAGAGCCTTTCGCTCTGAAAACCTCAATCTCTCCATCACCATGGACCTTAACCAGCACTGTGGCACAGGTATGTGCAACTCTGTTACATACGCTGTCTAACTAAGATAGGCCCACTGTGTTTTAAAGTAAGTATCATATAAGTATTTTGTTGTAGAGAACTATATATTTTGTCTTTGTAGAACCCTACCAGCCCAGAATCCTGCTGTACAGCAGCACTCTGCGCTGGATGCAGAACTTTTGGGCCACATGGACGGGTGTATCTCGACCTATCTGCAGAGGCAAGCTCTTCCACAGCCTCAGGCCTATCCGCAAGAAGCTGGGTCAACACTACAAACAGATGTCCTACACAGCTGCCTTCCCACAACTACAAGTAAGTGTTTTTTTAGGCTGCCTTCCAGCAACAGTCCACTGAAAATCTGCTTTTTGTTTTGCCGTGTAATCTGCATTTGCGGTCACTTCCACAGTACAATATGTACCTTGATTTCTGACAAATAATTTACTGAGGTCCACGCCTTTATTTCTCTACAGCTAATATCTACCATATGTTTGTATTTCTACATAATGTGTGTCCTTCAGGTGCATTACTGGGCCTCCTTTGCCCAGCAGAGAGGTATTCAAGTGGAATGCAACAAAGGCCACGTCTTTACTCGAGGGGCACAGAGACTTATTCCACAGGGTATGGGTGTTGAAAGAAACATAAATTAATAATTCATACAGATGTCTTAATTTAGTCTTTAAACAGAACATCAAGTAGTTTTTTTATATGGATGCATGTGTGTGTATCATATTGTCTTTCAGCTGGCACTGTGATGAGGAGGCTGATCTCCGAATGGAATGTGACTCAGATGGTTAGTGAGCTATCCCAGGTGACCGTTCACCTGATGGCCTCCACCTGGGACGAGACAGCAGATCACCAGATCAACGCTCAGGTGAAGAAGACTCACCTGCTCAGCCTGTCCTCCCTGAGCTACCAGAGACAGAGTAACCGCATGGAGGAGGTAAAAGCCCAGAGGTGGCAGTAATAAGCCTGTTCCTTACTTTCACAGAATTCATAATGGAACTCTTTTTGAATATTTTTGACAGGAGGTGAACCAGAAAGATGAGACTAACGCCTCTTACACTCACAAGCTCCGCCTAGTGGACCTGCGTGCTTCCTGGACCACCACTAACAGGAACATAGCCTTTGGGCTGTATGACGGTTATAAAAAGGCGTCTGTGCTGAAGAGAAACCTCTCCACTGAAGCTTTGAAGGGTCTGAGGATCGACACACAGCTGCAGACCAAAAAGCTCAAACGTTCTCCCTCCAACTACTCTCCCACCACAGCCCCGACCACACCAGTTGTGCCCACCGTCAGTCGAGTAGAAAAAAGTCAAAATGAAGGTGAGGAAATAGCTTGAGTAGGACAAAGACAATCGCAGAGTCTTTAAACATCCACTAACCTCCTTTTTGCTTTTCATTCCGTAGGAACCTCGATGCTCCAGAAACTGATTGAAGAAACAGACAAGTTTGTGGTGTTTTCAGAGGAGGACTCAGGTGTCAGCGACCAGCTGTGTGGCATCGCAGCCTGTCAGACTGATGATGTCTATAACCGCAACTGGTTTATCGAGTTGGTCAACTGTCAGGTGCCTTGATAGTTTATTTTCCTCATTTCTGTCCAAGATTTGTTTAGCTTTCATTGTTGTAAGGTCATGTAAATTCCTACTTATTGTCACTTCAAAAAGCTTTTTTACTCTAGTGTTGTTAGTTTCCATCTTTTGACCTCTAATTGAAGTATATGTATATATGCTATTATGGAATGAGAAAATCCAGCAATTGTGGCCACAGCATCCTACAACAGGGGCTGATAAAGCTCTTTCAAAACTAAAAAATGTGCTCTGTGATCTTGAAAGGTTTCTTTTTACCAAATTGTAATTTTCTTTGAATGCAGATTGATCCAGCCCAGTGTTTTAATCTCTGTCTGCTGTGCTTTATTCAGATGATGTTGCGCGGCACAGAGACTGCAGGCTGTGTGCTAGTGTCTGCAGCAAAGGCTCAGCTGCTTCAATGTGAGCACCATCCAGCCTGGTACAACGACACCCTGAAGCAGAAAACCACCTGGACCTGTCTGCTGGATGGCATGCAGTACTTTGCCACCATGGAGCCCAACCCGTCTGAGCAAGAGGACAGACAGTTGTGGCTGGAGGCAAGCACAGCTCTGTAGTTGCATCACGCTGTCTTAAAGGCCTGGATGAGACATAAAACACCTTTTGAAGAATACGAATTAGCCATTAGTCATTTAGAACTAAAGATTATTCTTTTTTCCCTCCTTCCAACTGTGTTTTAGTGGCACAATAAATGATTTTACATTTTCTTCGTACTGATATCAGAGATAAAACAAAGTTTTCAGTTGGTTAGCAATGCATTGCATGATATCCTATTTTGCATTCTGATATAACACACCTAATTTGAACACAAAGACAACTATCTATTCAACTACAATATCACAGCCGAGACTTTAGAGTAACTAATCTATTCCTGCTCTGATTTGCTTCATATTGTTGTGTTTAGGTGAAAAACATAGAGGAGCACAGGCAGCGTAACCTCGACTCAGTGCTGGAGCTGATGGAGAGTGGCCAGGCTGTGGGAGGAATGGTTAGCACCACAACAGGTGAATGACTTCTTAAATGCAGGGTTGTTCTGGATAAAAAAAAAAAAGTGGTGCGTTGTATGACAGCGACCACGCAGCCTCTAAATTTTCCTATCTATGTTTGTAGACTGGAACCAGCCAGCTCAGGTGAACGAGACTCAGCAGGTTCAGCGAATCATCTCACGGTGTAGCTGCAGGATGCATTACATCAGTTACAGTCACGACATCAACCCAGAGCTGGCAACACAAATCAAACCACCGGAGCTAAGGAATAACCATGAGAAGGAGGACCTGCTGAAAAAACAGGCTGGTATGTCTGGCCACCTACATACTCTGTATTTTCTACCAGCAAGGAAGGATGCATCTGGGTTCTTTTAAAAGGGGCAGATTACTATGTTGAAAATGTCAGGTGAAGAGGGGGATGTTACTATCATTTTTACTAAGTTCCCATATTCAAGCTTTAAAGAGTTGTATTATTTTGATTTGACAGGGGCTGTGGACACCTTCACCCTCATTCACCACGATCTTGAGATATCCACTAACCCTGTTCAGTACGCTATGATCCTGGACATAGTCAACAACCTGTTGCTGCACGTGGAGCCCAGACGCAAGGTAGGCTGCAGCATCAGATGGTCAATGGTCCCAATTTGCAAATTATTTCTTTGTCCTTAGCTATGTTTTATCTCTAATTTTTAAATCTTCTCGACATATAGGAGCATAGTGAGAAAAAGCAGCGTGTGCGCTTCCAGCTGGAAATTTCCAGTAACCCCGAGGAACAGCGCAGCAGCATCCTGCACCTCCAGGAGGCGGTCAGGCAGCACCTTGCCCTGATTAGACGCCTTGAGAAACAGATTTATTCCAACATCAGGGTGAGTCACAGAGCGCTTTGCTCCTTAAATCTCCACTGTTATTTAAAACTGAGGGGCAAATTCATAAAGAATGGATTGCAACCCCTGTCTGCCCCAGCTCAAGGGCCGTTTCACAGCATTTGCCCTTTTTTTGCACCTGAGTACAGTTATCCATGTGACCAAGTATAACTGGTGCCTTAGCACCAAGAACAATGGCAGGCAGAGAGAAAAGAAAACAGACGTTTTTAGAAAGTGGGCTACAGGTCCTGACTGATGAATTGTAGAAGTTTTCCTCAAAACTTCAGGCAAGGAATTTAAATGTGACAAAGAGAAACCGTATTTGAATTTAATATCCCAGCCTGTCAGCACGCCTCAGTAACTGCCAGCTCTCTGAAGACACTAATAATTTCACTGTAACTGCATGTTACTATTGGCACAGATCTTTGTGAACTGGACTGTTTTTGCAGTGAGGCTCATTTCCATAGAAAGGGGCCGATTTTGCATATTACCTAATTTAAATATGTGCAAATAGCACAGGAGCACTGAGGCGCTATTTGTTTGGCAGCGCAGCTCAGGGTGGGTGCATTTCCCCCTTTACATGTGCTTTGAGATTTCCAGGTTGTTTTTCTCTTTTCTGTGCAGGTTTAGTGGCCACGCATCATGGAAAAAATAACTATTATTTTTCAAATTTGCAGGCACAACCTGAGGAACTGAGCGGAGATGAACTGATGGAGATCAACACAAGACTGCAGAACCAGCTAAACCAGGAGAAGAACGACATGCAGATGAAGAGTGAAGAGCTCAACATTCTCATCAGGTCTCACATCGGCACCTGTTCACATCCAATACTGAGAAGATATGGCACACAGGTCAAAATATAAATATCCTTGTACTTTCAGGTGTTTTAAGGACTTCCAGCTGCAACGGGCAAACAAGCTGGAGCTGCGAAAGCCCCCAGAGGATGTGAGCGTGGTGAGGAGAACAGAGATCTACTTTGCCCAGGCCCGCTGGTGTTTGACCGAAGAGGACGGCCAGCTTGGCATCGCTGAGTTGGAGCTGCAGAGATTTATGTACAGTAAGGTGAGCACTGATGATTGTGCTGCAGACAGGATGGCAGAGTCTGTTTTTAACTTCCATTAGGGGCTGAAAACTTACCTGAAGACTTACGATATTATCTATCCTCTCTCATATCCTCTGTTAATATTGCACTTCAGAAACCATTACCTCTGCCTCCCTCTGTAGCTCTGATTTACTTCAGCTCTTGCCTTTATTCCGCAGTCTGTATTCCCAAGATCCATCCCAGGATAGCAGGGATATTTAACAGATCCTATCTTTGCATTTGTTGTATTTTTCTCTTTAAAAAAGCATTAGCTAAATGCAAAAAAATGAACTGCAAAAACACAATTTGCACCTCAGTATCTGATGATATCTTACCCAGACACATCAATTATTATACTTAATCAGTGCTGGATGATAAATGTTGACTTTCCTCCCACAGCTTAACAAGTCTGACGACACAGCAGAGCATCTTCTTGAGCTGGGGTGGTTCACAATGAACAACCTGCTGCCTAATGCAGCATACAAGGTACATTTGACTCTTGTTATTGTTTGTATTTTTCATCAGAACTTTTCAGTGCAGATGTTTTCTTTTTCAATGCCAAAGCTTACTGTCACTGTTCTAGTTCAATACTTTTGATGCTGACTAAATTGAGAGAAATTGTCGTGTAAGTATTTCCAAAAGCCTGAAGTATCCAATATTTATGACTCTCTGCCTGGTTTTCTCTGTGCAGCGTGTGAGGGTATGTACAGCGCTCATACAGTGACAAGACGTAACGTCTGTGTTGACTCCATCATGTTTGTCCAGATGGGATCACTCTGTGGCTCTTTAGGCCTTCATATTCAGTGTTGCATGCACGTTGTCATTGATGCATGTGTGACCCAGGACTCATTGCAAGATCACTCAAACATATTGGGTCACCCATACTGTGTTCAAATCATTGCTAAAATGTGCTGTTAACTATTTATCATTATTTTGTGATGTCGCTGAGGATGAAATTAACGCCCTCTTCTTTTATAGGTAGTACTTCGTCCTCAGAGCAACTGCCAGTCAGGACGTCAATTTGCTTTGCGCATCTTCAGTAAAGTGCGCCCCCCAGTGGGAGGAATCTCTGTGAAGGAACACTTTGAGGTGAGGAACATCACATTCCGATGCAACCACATTCACTGACACGTTAAGATTGTGTTTTATACTAACGATTGATTCCTTCATCAGGTGAACGTGGTGCCTCTCACCATCCAGCTGATGTACCAGTTCTTCAAAAGGATGATGGGATTTTTCTTCCCAGGAAGAAATGTTGAAGAGGAGGAGGTCACTGATGAGGAAGACAAGTTCAGATTGGTTACCACAGGTATGTTGTTGTCAACAGTGGTGATATGACAGCAGTAAGCTGAGTAGCTCTCAGTCTAGTCTCTGAGTGGGGTGACCAGGCTGTAATCTACACCAACTCACAAATCAATAATAGTTTCCATTTTCTCTGACAGATGTGTGTGTGTGTGTGTGTGTGTATGTGTGTGTGTATATGTGTGTATCAAATAGTCTATTACTGTGTTATGTCATCCCTCTGATCTATTAAAGGCTCTGTCACGTTGGATATGACCTTGAGATATGTGTGTGAGAGAGACTCAGTGGGAGTATAAGGTGTAGCGCGCAGAGTCACCCAGAGGCCACAGCGCTGATGCCTGTGCGGTCTTTGTCACAGGTATCCCTGTCAAGCCTCGGCAGTCATCAGAGGACACCATGGGTGCTATGGGCCCCAGCAAAGGTGTCGCCCAGGGACTGAACCGCACTGCGGGGGTCAGGAGGTCATTCAGGAAACCTCCAGAGGTATTAGTGCTGTTTGATAGTATGTGCTTAGATGTCACGAATAATAAAATAAAGAAATGTCATGCATTTAATAATTTCCGCCCACCAGCATCCTGTTGATGATATTGATAAGATGAAGGAGCGAGCTGCTATGAACAACTCCTTCATCTACATCAAGATTCCCCAAGTGCCCCTCTGTGTCAGCTACAAGGTGGGTTTTCTGTGCACAACAGCTGTTAGTGAGCTCTAAAATTAACTGTTATTTTCTATTTAGCGCCTGTTCATCATTATGGATAATGAGGTTGAATTAAAAGACCGAAAAGGATTATTCTCTTAATACCTTGACCTCAAGACAGCTCAGGTCATTCATACAAAACAGTCTCTAGCTGTGGAAAATCATTATTTTCCTAGCACTTTGATTATTAACTAAACTATAACTATAAATCATTAACTACAATGGCTGGTGTGCAACTTAACTTTTTAACTAAGTAAGGCACCTTTTTATGTCCAGACTGATGCTGTTTTTGTAGATGTTGAACTAATCTTTGTCTGTAAAATCCCTGTTCTTTAGGGGGAGAAGAGTAGTGTGGACTGGAAGGACCTGAACTTGGTTCTGCCTTGTTTGGAGTACCACAACAACACCTGGACGTGGCTTGACTTTGCCATGGCTGTGAAAAGGGACAGCCGGAAAGCTCTTGTAGCACAGGTAAATAATATTTATTACTTCAGCTTCTCTCCTTATTAAATGTTCACAGCTTGAAGTATCAGTTGTGAGTGAAGGTAGACCTAGATGTGGTAAAATCAATCTATTGTTTATTAGTTATCCTTTGTTGCAGCATGCCTTCAGTTGTTTTCATTTATTTATGATTACCAAGAATGACTAGGAGCGAAAACGGCATGAATTTGCCCTGACAATGAAAAGTTCTGTAATAATGAAGTTGTTCTTTTTGCTCTTTGCTGCTCAGATGATAAAGGAGAAGCTGCGTCTTAAGCCGGCCTCAGGCTCAGACCTGCGGGGGAAGGCATCTGAAGGGAAGTCGGACAACAGCCTGCAGCAGCAGGAGGAAGATGAGAAGGCTCGGCTCCTCATCGGCCTCAGCACCGCAGACAAGAGCTCCAGCAAGAAGAGCATCTTCAGTCGACGCAAGTGAAGCAACAAACACTCACACATTCAAGGCAGAGCTCGACAGCTCTGCAGCGGCTGCCGCACTCCCCTCGGCATGAGGATCAGGGAAAAACTGCCTCGCAGGGGTCAGAATATCAGTCTGTCTTTGCGAATCTCAATGAAAAAGGGAGACGGTCGAGCATTTCTAATAGTTTATGGGGGATACCTTACTGTATCATGAGCCTGCTGAACTTTTTTGTTGTGTCTCAGATTTGAGTTTATGGCCAAAATCCATGCAGGGTAACTGGAACAGCTCCAGGATTTAGAAGGGTGCCATTTTGACCAAATATATATTGTTTATTTGTGTGCCATTACAATTTCACTCTGCATTTCACATACAGAATGATGACCACTTATGTTGCATTGAATGTAGCGAGGAAGATTTACAGTGCGTAGCTAGCACTTCACTGTTAGTTTCCTCTGCTTCTATAAATGCAAGACTGAGAGCACCTTCTCCTGCTGGCTCAGGACCACTGTATGTCGCTAGAATAAATAGGACTCGACTGGAAGCACCTTCAATGCTGTCAGCTGTAAGAAGATTTTTGCCATAAATAAATATATCAGTATATGTTTTATCAATTAAAGAAAAATGGCTGTATGAGTGTCACTCTGACAGGAAAGCCTTTTCACACACATGACCACAGAAGATTTTTTATTTTGTCTTTAAATGTTTGTGCACCCCTCAGCTAGCTGTGTGACTGTACCTCACCCCAGTGCAATATATATCGAAAACAGAGCAGCAAAAACAGTTTATGTGTTGTTTAATGTCGCACTTGGTTTGATGGTATTGTGGCAAAGAAAAAAAAGAAAATATGTTGCAGCTAACTGCTGAGTGTATGTTTTGTAAATTTTATTACTAAAGCACTTTTTTATGCAAAGTATTTTGATATTTTTGTAACCACGGTTGTTTTCTGTTGAATTACCTGTATAACCGTGCTGCTTATTTCTGTCACATTTTTATTCTAAGAAGAAGAAGAAGATGCCCCCCCGAACATTTCAATTAAACGGTTCATATCGCAAAAGCAGATGTATTCACATTTCTATCAGCTCTGTGGCTTTTTTGTTTATCTGTCAATAAAAAGTGTTATAGTCTCTCAGTGGTGTTTGGGTGTTTGTGCAGAATAAAACACAGGGGCAGGTCTGTGAGTCGGAGTAAGTTTGGGAACAGAGGGATGATTGATCATTAATCTGACAGCTTTAACTGGAGCGGAATCGCGCTCCTCGCTGCGGATGACTCCCTGCAAACACGCTGCAAACATCTCTCTCTCCTCAGACACTAAAACAGACGAACACGTGGATCTCAGCTGTGGTGGTGATGATGGCAGCGGGGAAAGGACGCAAGAGGAAGAGCTGAATTTGTTACTTTTTTTTTTTTTTTTACTCATTTTTGTGCGTAATAGTTTCGCTCTCTTCATGGGCAGCGACATCAGTAAACCCAGGAAGGTGAGTCCATCAAATTCCGTCAGATTGGATTTATTCACATGCTGATATCATGGATGAGCTGGAGAAGTGAGCCGAAAAATATATACAAAGAAAATGTTTGCCGACAGTGAGAGAATGCTTATCTTGCGCAGTGGGTATTTGTCTAAGGAATATATAGGCTAGAAAAATTCATCTTTCTCTGGATGTTTAAAATTGAAGGTGCTAAGCTTTAAATAAATGCTTCCCGTCGATTCAACGTGTTTTAAAAGCAACAAAGTGCGTGTATTCCCCGAAACAAGATGTCCGCAGCATCAAAGTGAAGTGTTGTCAAAAATAGAGCTATTGATTGGTTAAGTGATCACTGACCTTCCTCCCGACCAGCTGCACGAGGGTCAATAGATGCTCGCTTTGATTTTGTGCAGGCAGCGCTGATTGAAATGGCTGCAGCCTGAGGCATCATGAGCACTGGAAAGTGTGTTTGAATTTCTAAAGTCTTATTGGCTAGATTTGTATTTTAATTTCAATCAAATTTTGTTATTAAATATTCAAACAAAATAGAAAAGTCATAGCCTAAGTAATAATTGGCTTATATGATTAAAAATGATATTTATTGAGGCAACCTAGGTGCATGAAATCATTCCCACTATAAGCAGTGGTGAGAGACATACTAAGTAAAAGTTGAAATGTAAAAGTATTAAATTACAAGTAAAAGCTATGCATTGAAAAGTTTGATGAAGCAGACCTGTAGAGGTTTATTAACAAAATGTGGTAAATAACAAAATAAATATGCTGCAGAATGGCCTATGATATGATTTTATATTAAACTATATGACTATTGTAACTCATGCATTAATATGTAAGCAGCATTTTAATATTGTAGCTGACTGAAAACAATATTTGGTACTCCATTTTTAACAATGCATCATATTTTATATATTTAATTTATAGGTTTATCTTTATTTGCAAAGTAACTTTAGCTTTGAGATAACTGTAACCGTACAATATTATCCTCTAAAATGTACTGGAGTCATGGATGTATTACTGAATGAGCCTACCGGGTGCAGGCCCAGGGGCCCAAATCTTAAGGGGCCTCCCTTTACCTGCAAAATATTACTCAAGTTTACACTGAACAACCAGGAGAAGATTTGAATTACCACAAAAATACCACAAAGAGATGCAAACGAAAGCAAAGGGACACAAAAGAATAACAAAAATGGGCAAAACCACGACTACAAAGAGACGTACAACAATAAAAAAGGGGCAAAACCACCAAAAAAAGGACATAAAATGACTACAAATAGATGTAAAACAATTAAAAGAGACCTAAAATGATGACTAAAAGACAAAACCACAGAGAGATGCTTAACATTTACAAAGAGATCCAAAACAATAGCAAAATGAGACTAAACAGTTATAAAGTCTGTGTGTCTTGCTCCTGTGTAGGAGAGGTGGTGGGGCCTTTTGCATATCTGTGCCCAGGGGCCCACTGTCTCATAATCCGCCCATGATTGGCATGTAAAGTTGCATAATATTAAACCACTTGTGTACATTTGCTTTATTACATTCCACCCCTCATGGCATCATAAAGCATTATTCTTTATTATCCAGAGAGAGAGACCACCTGCTCAGCGTCGACTCAGCCATGGGTTCCTCTCAAACTTGGGGGTCTCCATCTCTCACAGACGCAGACACACTGTTGCGTTTTCTCAGCCTGTGGGACTGGAAAACAGACCGCCCATTCCCACACTCCTGCTGCCTCCAGAGGACACAGAGACGACTCTTCCACCTTTCATTTCCATCTTTCTGCCTGAGTTCCCCCAGCGTACACTTCCTGGGCAAGACCATTTCCAGGTAAGACTGTTCAACAGAAGTGAAAAACAAAATGGTGGAAAATGTGGAGATAACTGTTTGTCTGTGCTCACAGATCCTGGGCTTCATAGCCAAAGGCTCATATGGACCCATCCTAAAAGTGAAGGACATTTTCAAAGAGAAGACCTACGCTGTGAAGGTCAGTTCAGCTGTAATAATCAGTATTATAACAGTATTATATGAGAACATAAAATACTTTTTGTGTAATCATTTTTTTTTTGTTGCAAAGGTTCTACCAAAGTCAGAGATACTGAAGCATGAAGTGTTGGAGCAGTCAAAAGAAGAAGTCATCATTCAGGTATCAGTGTGAAACTCAGATGTGGAAAAAGGTACCAGTAGACAGAAGTACTTTTACTTTACTAATCATATACAAAAGCTACAGCGGTAACTATTAGATTGAAACAAATGCTTTGATAATCTGTGATGGTTTTTGAAGCAAAATGACAAATATTTGCTGGCCCCAGCTACTTAATAATAAGGATCTGTTGATTGTTTTTATCATGGTATTAATGTCTTTCATAGACCAGTGGTACTCAATCAGGGGTCCTTATTTATATGTATAAATATATACATACGTTCCCCCTCAGTATTTGGAACATATGTATTTGTACGCCCAATAAAAACATAAAAGTAGTAGTAGTTTTATTTTGATGAACTGCTAGAACATGAGTCATAGATGCGACAAAGCCTCCGGTAAGGTACGTGGTGGCATTATACAACCTAAACAGCAGTTGCAATGTGCTATAAAATGGAAAGAACATGAGGCGGCTGTGCACAGTGTAGGCAGTACTATGCCATTTCCACTGTAATGCAGATAAGACACACATTGTTGCATAAAAATTCACAAGAATGCAGGAAATGAATGTGATGCTCAAAATTTCTCGGGGGAGGACCCTCAGACGCTCTGCCAAAAACGTGTCACCCAAAATGCCAACCAAAATCTTATCAAATTGGAATCTGTGACCTAATGTGTATCAGTTTAGGGGGGCTTGTCATGGAAAAGGTTGAGAACCAGTGGCATGGACTTGGCTATTTATCGGTGGATCAGAAAATAATCTGCAGGCTAGTCTGAAAAAAAAAAAGTTAGTTATAGCCCTGCTTATTTACTTACGTAGAAGTTATATATATCTCAGCATAACAACAGAAAAATCTAAATAAAACATTTAAATATGGCTGCTCAAGGTACTCATGGTTGCAGTATTAAACAAAGGACAAAGAGGAAAATGATTTATATTTTTCTGTCCTCACTCTTCTATTCAGTGTATTATCTGAAACATACTGTAGGACGTTTCCTGTCCATCTCCCACTGTTATATTCACTCTCACTGTGTATATGTGTGTGTGTGTGTTTGTGTGTGTGTGTGTGTTGACTGTTGCATTGCAGCGGCAGCTCAAACACCCATTCATCCACAATCTGCGGGACTGCTGGCAGACACAGCGCCATCTCTTCATTAGTGAGTTCATAAGTGTAAACAGTGGCATATAGTTCAACCCCTTTACCCTTTTATGATCCTGTCTGTGCGTCTGAGCACTTTTGTTTCCTCCTTAGTGGTCCCACATAAAGTAGTTTTGCTGTACGAGTGTGCTGCCTAACTGCAAATCTCTGAATCTCAGTGCTGGATGCTGAAGAGGCACACTGCCATCTAATGAGGGTGCAGGGTAAAGCTCACATCTTCAGCTGCGTGTGGCTGCAGATGCTGCACTGCCAACATGACCCTCCCGTCTTTACCAAACGTGATCATGAATTCATAAAAGTGGTATTAAAATATGTAACTCAGCTAACATGTCATCAACAAGACAGAAGTGTGTGTGGTTTGGACTTGACTTGACTTTGCTTTAATCCCACTGTCTTCCTCAACAGAGTGATGAGCCAATCTTTTTATTTTCTTCTTTGTGGTTTCCTCATTTCTGATATTTTATTCCAGAGGATTTTGGCCTGCATTAGCTGCTTCTAAGACACAAAAAGTGACTGTGTGTGTGTGCTGTCCTCTGCAGTGTGCGACTACTGCAGCACTGGAGACTTGTACACTTACTGGTTACTAAAGGGCCGCTTTGGGGAGGATGAGGTTCGGATCTTTGCTGCAGAGCTGGGCAGTGCGCTGGGTTAGTGTTCATCAGACTTTCACCATTAAGAGTTCAGCACACTGACCTTGAGCATTGACATGTGTCGACACAGACATCATGCTTGAGTTTTACGTGTGTGTGTTTAAGACTTTTTAAACATTGCCCCCTCCTTATCTTGTGTTTATCTATGCGTTTTGTGTGTTTGTCATTTCTAGGATTTCTGCATGACTTGGGGATCATGCATAGAGATGTAAAGGTATGATGTTTTATATGGAATGCATTTATCCATATGTGTATTTGTTACTTTAATTTATGACAATAATTTAACTTCTTTTCCAGATGGAGAACATTCTTTTAAGTGATCAAGGTAATGCATGTCTATAGTTTTTGATTTCTGTCCTGTAAAAACATTCAGACAGTTGTTATTGGTTATTACATTATAGTTATTATAACTATTCCCAGCAGCCTTCCTATAACCACTACATTAAAAACAATGCAAACCACTTAATAAAAAAAGTCCTGACTATAAAGGACACAGCCAAAAACAGGATCAAGAAAATGCATGTACGCATAAAAGTCATGAATTTACTTTTGGTGAATTTTTATGCACCTATTTTTTCATTTTTTTGCATCAATTTATGGTGTAAATGCCTTTAACTTTGTCAAAATAAATTGGTTTCAACATATTTTCAATGATTCAGGTCACCTTCGTCTGTCTGATTTCGGACTCTCGCGGCGCCTGAAACGAGGAGGCAAAGCGTTCACAATATGCGGGACAATCCAATACATGGGTGAGATTTTGGTTTAATTTCCTCACATGGATTGAAGAGTCATTTGTGTCTGTTTGAGCTACGCTATGCTGCATATTGGCTGACTGTATGAGAGCAACATTGGAGCCCCACCTGCGTTTCACTCCCATTGGATTCAGTTGACCCAGTTATGAATGTGATGCACCTGTGATGCAATTTTTATGTTGTTTTTGTGCTCCACTGTGCTGTCAGTTATGTTGCATGTCTTTCTGATGTACTCCTTTTTATTTTCTGTGTTGTTCTTTTTTCTTTACATAATTGTTGTCCTGTTTTGTCTGATCAGCTCCTGAAGTTTTAAGCGGAGGTCCGTACAACCACGCTGCTGACTGGTGGTCTCTTGGCATTATGTTGTTCTCACTGGCCACAGGAGAGGTGAGGGCACATGAACTCATGCTTTATTAGCTCTACATGTGGTCCTGTGTGAACTGTCTGAGCGCTTTTTTCTCTTGCTCTGTGCAGTTTCCAGTCCCTGCAGAGCCAAACCACAGCACCATGTTGAACAAGGTCAAAGATTTTCCTTATGTCCTGCCTGAGACCTTCAGCTCTGCTCTGAACTTACTGCTCACTGAGGTTTGCAAATGAGATTCTCCTGTTTCTAGTTTATACCCTCTGAGTGAAATATTATCATGTGCATCTGTTTTGTATCTGCAGCTTTTGTGCAAGAACCCAATGAACCGGCTTCATATCCTGGAGAGTTTCAAGATGCAGGCCTTCTTTCATGGCATTTCATTCGACTCTCTCATCCTTGAAAAGACGCCTGTGGAAGCCATCCTGGAGCTCAGGACTCATCCTGACAGGGCAGCCACAGCAATGAGAGGCCTGTCATTGGACGATTTCGATAGCTTTGACTGTGATAGAATCCTTCATTCTCCTACAACTCCCACTGAACTGTCTCCTACTTTGGCCAACATGGACCTGAGCCCAGCTACACAGCAGACTTGTAAAGCATAAGACTGGCCTGTGTTTATGAGCCTGGATACAGACGTTGGCTAGACATGAGAAATTATGCAGATTATGAACATGTCTCTGATACATGTGTCGCCCCCTGGGACTTGCTCTTCTATTTTTACAGTGTTCAGAAGTTCGATTTCCTCTGTATGTACACTCATAAAAATAAAGATGCTAACTAGAACCATACAGGGTTCTTTAGCTTGTTCCCATAGGAGATCCTTTTTGTTGTTCCTGATAGAGCCTTTTATAAAGGTTCCTGCTGTAGGTCTGCAGCCAACTCCGTTATTATTTCAACCACATGTTGCTACAGTTTATTGCTGTCATTGTGTAATAAAGTTGTGTTATACCTATAAATATAATTTGTTGTTTATTGACAATATTGAAATTCTATCAAATCACTTTGAAGGGTTTAGTTAAGATCAGTGGTGCAGTAGTTGTTGACAAGGTAGGTGTGCTACTAGGTAGATGGTTAGGTTACCAAGGAGGAAGTGGGTATATTGTCCTATATATTCTGATGTGTTTTTTGGCTGATAGGTGGGCATTCTGTAAATGGCTATAAAAAGAATGTGACTATGTTAACACTCCACTGCATCACTGGTTACTATCTATGAGTTGTGTGCTCATGTACAGGTGTTTGAATATTACCTTATCCCCAAAATCACTGGGTATACTGAATGTGTTTCATTACACACTCAAATAACATATTATTTATCTTGTACTGCAACATTCTTACAATATAACATTAAAAGGCATTAGTTTCACAGTTTAAAGAATCTTAACTCAAAGTTCACTTACTAGCTTTTTCCAGAGCTTTCGGTTGTATCTCATGATCTTCCTCGGGGACAGGTATACATGAAGTATGAATTTGGTAAATGGTAAATTTTTCCAATTGCTTTACATTATATGCCTCATTCACAGCCACATTCATACACTGGTGGCCATGCAAGGCTGCCATACAGGGTGCCACCTGCACCACATCACACTCCTGAGCCACAACTGCACATCGGCAAGCACATGTATTTCAACTTTGCATGCGCATTCCATGGAGTTGCTTTGGCACGCTACTCGGCTGTGTGTAATACCTGCATGACTTTATGCGGATGTGTTTTAAATAGTAAGGCTTTTAGCAGAAATACATGTGTTTGGAAAGTTCTGAGCATGTTACTGGACAAATGAGACTTGGATTATACTGCACGAGTAGTTTTGCTGTTGTTAAATGCGGATCTCAATGACAACATATTCTCACTCCGACTTTGTCACATGTTTAGTCATGGACTTTCCATGCTGATATGAAGTGCAAGGTACTCTGGGTGCGTTGGTTCCTGACGTTTTGCAACCCCATGTCAAGTTCTGCCAGTTAGATGCATTGTCTGTTTTTGAACTAAACTTTAGTTTTCACAGGAAATGTACAGTTTGTATGGAGTCTCTTTCAAAATAAATGCACTACATCAATACAACACTGCAAATTGACATTTTTTTTTCATTCAGCAACAAACACACTAGTTACCTTTTGCAAACATACACACATGGTTGGGTTTAGGAAAGAAGAACAGGGTTTGGCCCTACAATCGTACAGGAAGCGAACAACGGCCTCCTGGGTGAAAGTTTGGGGTTGTTGAACCCATCCACCATCCCTCCCAACTGCCCTACTCGGACTTCCACTGCCTAAACTTTTGTTGTTGTCCTGCCACATTTCCTTCTTATGCTGCCGAGTGCCATTAAACAATGATGGCACCCAGCCGCTTATCATGCTGACGTGAAAGGATGGCTTTTCGTGGGTGTCTGATGCCGGAAGTCACTGACCAAGTATCAGATTTTGACAACTTAGGAGTGAGAAAGTGTTGCCTATGACTTTAATTTTTCAAGAATGTTTACCATTTTTGGATCCTTGTTTATCCATTCCTTGTTTACCCAAACCCAAGGTAATACAGGGGGAGCAATTGAAATACACATGGTCATTTTGTGGGTGACGTATTATTTTAACCTTCATCAATGAAATGTACATAGAACAATGACTTCCAAAGATGATTCTAATCTAATGCCATATTGTTCAACTGTCTATTTTAAATGGCTCTGTAGATACCAGTGTTAAGTAAATGAGTCCTGCTGCTGTTTGACACTTGGGTAAAAAAAAACAACTCTAAACCACTGAGCGCATGACTGTCGTACCTGGATACATCGTGGCCAACTTTCAGTGTTGGGTCGACCTATTTAGAGCACAAAAACCTATCAAGGACACCCTTAATAGGACAGAAAATTAAAGACCAGATAAAGTAGGCCTATCATCATTAAATGTTTTTAATTAGGTAACAGAGAATAAAATGGAGAGCCCCAGCGGAGGCAGCCACGTATAATTGCTGTACTTCTTGAAGACATGTATCTATTTAAATCTGTATCTTCCTGAAAGGGAGTGCACCGGCTCCTCCTCCCACTGCCTCCTGACATTGAATTCCCTCTCAGGCCCCTGTCTTAGACAGGTCCACCATGTCTGTGTTGTGGCTGTATAGTGGCAGCCAGTCCAGTGACCCATATCTAGTTTCAGAGGCACACTAACCCACAATAGAGGAGAGAGGAGTCCCCCTGAAATGACGGCGAGCTGTCCCACTGAGTCTCACCAAATAGTAACACGCACAACAGGAAACATGCAGTTTCCTGAATGTAGCTTATAGCTACTGTAACAGTACAGGTCTACACAATTCAACACCCAATTCGAGATAATCCTGTTCAGCTCACACTATTGCATAATTTAATTCTCCTGTGTTAGTATTTTAAAACAAACCTTGTCTCATACAGTATATAAAATAACCAGCTTTTATATATGTGAGTTGATGTATCATGTGTCTGACACTTATGTAAAAAATGTCCTCTTCAAACTGAAAATGATTTAGCTGACCTCATTTTGGTCTAATTTGGGCCATATCACCATGTTCATTTACACTCACTGAAACCAGGAAATGATTTAACTATTTCCAAAGCCGTCCCATCACATTCCTTACAGTTTAAAGCTCACAGAAAGAAGCCATCGAGTGCATGAATTGCTTTGAGACTGAAACACCCCTGTGAATTCAAGGATGAAGACCGAATTATCAGGAGACTTGAAAGTCTCCTCTGGGCACATTTTTACTAATTAAAATAAAAATAGCACGCCATGGGGTATGGTTAAACGCTTAAATTAGGTTGCTATAGGGGTAAAGAGTGCTGACAGAATACATTATCTCACAATCAGCCTGAATATGGAGTGGCACCTAAAAGTGTTGACATAGTTAAAACATTAAAACTTATTTTTTAGGGTAAATGTGGATACAGACGCCCATTGTACGCCAATGCAATTTTCTAAGCACTATATTGAAATTAAGTGGCCTGAGAAACACTAAAGTGGCCATTTCAGCATTAAAAACAAGCAACTGCACGACAAAAAAGTCTTTATTTAAATAGAACAATGATTCATCACAAATCTTCTGATTTAAATGGGGCAGAGGTGGGTGCACAAGCACCGCCCAGGGGTGTCGCCTTATTAGGTGTGACATACTTGAGCTGGATACAAACTAGAGCTGACAGTGAGTTTCTTGTCAGTGTTCATCCCATCAGTGGACGAGACACATTTCTGTCAGGTAAGGACTTTATCTGCTCATCTTAAATCTTAAATAACTGACTTCAGTGGGTAAATCTATGCACCTGTATCAGGTAGTGATTGTTAGAAAGCTGATGGCTTCACATTTTATCTAAAACAAAAATGTTATTATTGTAATTATTTTTTGTACTTGCAGCAACTCCAAAAGTTCATATCTTTTTTCACACAATAAAAAAAATGTTTAGTTAATTTTGCATTTGTCCGTGATTTTAAGAGATGCTAAGAAATGCTAAGAGAAAATGACATGTCTTATTTATTGGGCCGGATATTGTTTAAAAAATTCTAATACCAGTGGTATCCTTAAAGTGATACTGATACCTGCAGAGTTAATTTGATACCTTTTTTTCTTCTTTATTTGATACCCATCATGTGATGGAATCATTTGGTTGTGCCACCAGACGCCACAGGCTTGTAGTATAGCCATGCTTTCAAATGTTTTGGTGGCAGCTCAGCACACTGAACTGCCAACTGACGACTATACGGATTGTTGCTGCTGCTGTAGTGTGTGATTGGCTGTGATCAAAACCATAAAAATAGAAATTTTTGTCTAGATCTGGGTCCAAAAAGATTTGAATGCAAGTTTCATTTGACTGGAGCAGTTTCAATACTACTTGGTAGCCTACTGTGTTATTTCAGTTGATGCCTTAAAGGGAAACAATGCTTATTTTCAAAATTTATACATTATTCCTATAGTCCCAGACAGTTTAAAAGTATAACCTAGAGTGCTAAAACTCATATTTGTTATGTCTAAGGTTATAAAGTCTAGAGCTGATCCATAGAAGATGAATGGTGAACGATGTTCTAGATGACACTGATAGCACCCAGGGGAATGGAAGAGTGTATGGGTACATTTTCTGTTTCCAAACTGAGAACATTACAATAGAATAAAGTCTTTTGAGTATAAAAAAGAAAACAAATGTTCAGTGAGTCTCCCATTCATAGTCTATGGAGCATCACAAGTTTGAGACTTACTTCTCTGGTTTTTGAGTTTGAGAGAGTGTAGCTCACGTTCACAAATATTGTTGAAGAGGCTGATACTTCAGCAGGCTCAGCACTCTGTAACACCCAGTTAAGATTATACCAACCAGGACCAATCTGTTGTCACCATATCATACCTCCTAAACTAGCACAACTCCCTTTGAGAAAGACAGAGGTGGAAAGAAATACGGATGGACCTTAAGATATTTCTGACTTAAACTTTGTGGATGAATAACATCTGTCTTCTTTGGGTTGTCAGTGTGTGAATAATACAATCATAAGGTCACTTCTTTTACCAAAGGCTGTATGACAATCAGTCGCTCAGGATGACACACCAGTTCCCCACACTCTCTGAGGCACAGAAGAGGGAGCTACATGAGATCGCTCTACGCATCGTTTCTCCAGGGAAGGGCATCCTGGCTGCGGACGAGTCTGTGGGTCTGTAGCACTCTTTATTTTAAACTCTGGAAAAAAATGTGTGCCATTAATGTTGCACTGAAAAACCACACTCACTCAGTTATGTCACCGATAAAGACAATCCAATCCAAAGAATGCATAGTATGGATATTAACATCTCATATGCATATCACATATGTTAATTGCAGGCAGCATGGCTAAGCGGCTCGCCCAGGTCGGGGTGGAGAACACAGAAGAGAACCGCAGACAGTTCCGGCAGATTCTCTTCAGTGCAGACGATCGCATCAACGGCTGCATTGGAGGGGTCATCTTCTTCCATGAGACGCTGTATCAGCACTCTGATAATGGTGTAGGCTTTGTCAAAATGATCAGGGACAGGGGCATCCTGGTCGGCGTCAAGGTTTGGCATATTAGTTCCAAATATTACAAATATGGGACATCAAATCATACCAAACTTTGTGGTAAAAGGTTGATTTTTTTTGATCGAGTATCATTATGGCACTGCAGTCTGCACTAACAATTAGTTGTTTTTGTTCACAAGAAACAAACAAGATTGTCACTTCTCTATTGCTTATTCCTCAGGTTGACAAAGGTGTTGTTCCCCTGGCAGGAACTTGTGGAGAAACCACCACACAGGGTCAGACAAAAACAACACTCACATCACCCAGAGTGTATATTACAAACAATCTATCAATCTTTTTTTAAACCTCTTCCACAGGTCTGGATGGACTGTCAGAGCGCTGTGCGCAGTATAAAAAGGATGGAGCCGTCTTTGCAAAGTGGCGCTGTGTGCTCAAAATCAGTGACGCCAATCCATCTAAACTGGCGATCACAGAAAATGCTAATGTACTTGCACGCTACTCCAGTATCTGCCAGCAGGTGAGAGCCCAATATTATAAACCGTGTCTGCACATTTTTGTGATTCATCTATATGTTGTTCTGATAATCTTTCCTTTCTCGGCCAGCATGGCATTGTGCCCGTGATAGAGCCGGAGATTTTGCCTGATGGAGATCATGACCTGAAACGCAGCCAGTATGTCACCGAGAAGGTGTGTTTCTTTTCTTTTATACAATCATGGGAGCTTTCCCATCCAGTCTACATGCGATTTGTGGACTTCAAGAAGGCTTACAACCATGTCCCATGGAGAGTTCTGTAGGGGATACCGCAGGAGTATAGGACACTGGGGTTGTTTCTACCAGCCATCTGGTCCTTCTACAATCACAGTGGGAGATGTGTCCATATACTTAGCACAAAGTCAGACATGTTTCTAGTGGGTGCTGGCCTCTGCCAGAGTTGTCTCTTGTCACCAGTTCTGTTTGTGATATTCATGGACAGGATCTCAAGACACAGCTAAGGGGAGAAAGAGGGGGTTGGGGACCTCAGAATTGCAGCTTAGCTCTTTGCAGATGATTCGGCTTTGTTGGCTTTATCAGACCGTGGCCTCCAGCTCACAGTGGAGTGGTTTTCAGCCAAGTGTGAAGAAGTCTGGATGAGAGTCAGCTCCTTCAAGTCCGAGGCCATGGTTCGAGGCCAGAAAATAGTATATTGCTCCCTTAGGGTTGGGAGTGAGTTACTGTCCCAAGTGAAGGAGTTCCAGTATCTCAGGGTCTTGTTCACGAGTGAGGATAAAATGGGGCATGAGACGGACAGGCGTTTGGTGTGGCATCAGCGGTTATGAGGGTGCTGTGTAATACTGTCTTAGTGAAGAAGGAGCTGAGGGACAAGGCAAAGCATTTGAATTACCCCCGCCCATGGTCACAAGCTTTGGGTAATGATTGAGAGAATTAGCTTGCGGATAAAAGCAGCCACCATACGGAGTTTCCTCTGTAGGGTGTCTGGGCTTTACCTTGGAGATCTGGAGGGAATTCAGAGTAGAGATGCTGCTCCTTTGCGTTGAAAGGGGCCAGTTGAGGTGGTTCATCCATAGATGTGCATCGGTGTGTGACGTTGATACTACAACAGTAAGAAGTGAGACAAAGAGGAAGGGAAGTATCTGTCTGCTGTCTCTTAGTTGAAACAATCCACGTGTTTCAGGTCCTGACTGCAGTGTACAAGGCCATGTCAGACCATCATGTGTATCTGGAGGGCACTCTCCTCAAACCCAACATGGTCACTGGTGGACACAGTTGCTCCACCAAGTACAGCCCAGAGGAGGTTGCGATGGCAACTGTCACCGCTTTGCGCCGCACTGTCCCCCCAGCAGTCCCAGGTAACCCAGAGCATTGTCGTGTCTGTTGAGAATTATACACAGATATGTTTGAAGTTTGCAGCAACAAAATAAAAGTCTTTTGTTCCCAACAGGAATTGCTTTTCTCTCCGGGGGTCAGAGTGAAGAAGAGGCCTCTGTCCACCTCAATGCCATCAACAACTGCCCTCTGGCTGCGCCCTGGGTCCTAACGTTCTCCTTCGGCCGAGCCCTGCAGGCATCTGCACTGAGAGCCTGGAGAGGACATAAAGAGAATGAGAAAGTTGCCACTGAGCAGTTCATCAAGAGAGCAGAGGTGCGTCCACCTCTCTTTGTCTTTATATAAAGCATATGATCCCAATCCTTTACCACTAACCAGTGTTTGTTTTCCTTTGTGTTTGTCCGCTTGCTCAATGTCCTCTCTGTCCACAGGTGAACAGTCTGGCATGTCAAGGAAAGTACACTGGTGGTGATAACTATGGCGATGGCAGCCAGCGCAGCTATGGTTCCTGTCATGCATACTGAGTAGTTTGAGAAGCCATGTTTCAATTAGCATCGTGTATTCTCTCCGTTACCGTAACAAGGAGGGAATTTAATGAAGATAATTAGGTTATTTTTAGAAATCTGACACTCATGATGATGTTCCATGAAAACAAGTGACAGCGTGTTTTCTTGCCTTGACAAATGAGGACAATCAGAACATGGCCTTGTGTATTTCTAATGCATGTATTACTGCATGGAGGTTGCTTGCTTTACTTTTGTTTGGATGCACAGTGTGCTCTTGTGATAGTGCCATAACTAAAGCTTTAAAGGTATTGTATCATGAATACTAAGTTGCCGTGTGCTGAAAGTAAATAGAATTTTCACTGCAGAGCAATAACATTAGTTTGTATCACAGCACAGTTAATTAAAAATAGTTTAAATTGATTCTCTGTGTTTGAGTGTGTGTACTTTAGTTTTGTTGGTAACCATGCACAATTAGAAATATTGCACCAGAAATTGGCTTCAGGCTAATTAATCTCTGCAGTCCCTGGGCAGAAAACACAATCAACACAGCAGGAACTTACAACACAGAGTGATTTTGTGTGTGTTATTATTCTGAGTAGTGTTCTCTAACAGTCGGAGTGTCTAATAGTCTGATAGTTCAAATGTAAGCATTCGAGCAATAAAGCTGTTCAGGCTCAGTCTGGTGTGGGCATTTTGATTTATGATAATTCATAGTTTTGTGATGTCTTCATCCTGACAGGAGTGTCTGCCAAGCAACAGTGACCACATGTTTCCTACACAAGAAACATGCAGGCTAGAGACACTTTTCCCACCAACAGTTTGACTTCTTTCATCCTCTCAGTCAAAAAGATAAGAAATAATTGTTTTTATCTCAGGGGAAATACATCTGAAGCATTTTCAGTACAAAGTAGGACAGAGTACAAAATAACAATAAAGGCGCAAGTATAAAAAATAGCAATAAACAGATATCCAAAGTCCACAAATCCAATTTATAGAACATTTACATAATGTATGAGAAGTGGCTTATATTAATGTATGTACAAAATTAAATTTGAAGTACAGCTAAATGTATAAGGTTAATTGAAAATGTTCAATATGCCTGGAATATTGCATGTAATGTCGCATTACTGCTCCATTATGTCCCATTGTGTCTCCTAATGTTCCTATCTTATAGACAATGCTGGAAAGTAGCTAAGTAGGATACTTACTTGAGTAGGCCTGCTGTATACGATTTTGACGTACTTGTGCTTCTCTTGTGTAATTCTATTTTATGCTACACAGTACTTCTACTCCACTCAAATTCAGAGAAAAATTACTCTTCATCTACTTGATAACTGGTTACGAGTTACTTAACAGATTTAGATGATTAATGCAAAATATATGATATATTAGGCTACACAGTGGTAAAATTAGTTCTGCCATTACTAGCTGCAACATTTAAGTGACATAATGAATCCAATAAAATAATACATGTTATTCTGAAACAGACCACTCAGCGTAACAAGTACTTCTAACCAGGGGTGTCATAGTGGCAGGAAAAGTGGGACTGATTGCCCAGGGCTGTAATGGAAGAGGGACCGTCAAAAAATCCTGGAATTAAAGTTTGGTTTTGTTTGCAGTTTCTTAGTAATTACTGCCGTAACTAAATTAAAACAGAGGAATAAATCTGTGTAAAGACTAATATTAACGCTGTATAAAAAAACAGTTGAATCTCTCTAAGGGCCTCTCTTACCCCTTAAAGGTGGAAAAAGGTTTAGTCTGCCCCTGCACTAGAAGCTGTCTCAAAAGCCCCGTTTCCAGACATGGTACCTAGACCCTAGGTCCGCTCAGCGTTTCCACCACAAAAACAGTACCCATGAATGTGGACGGGGTTGTTGTCGCTCGCTGCTCTGTCCAGCACTCACTGTATTTCCTCCTTTATCAGTCTGCACCTCGTTTATCGTCCACAGAACAAGGCTGCACGCCGACATTTTCAGAACAAAGCAGAACAGGCTGGAGTCAGATTCTCCCATGGCATATTTAAAATAGTGGGTTTGTGCATTTAGTCCTCCTAAGGCAAGCTGGAGGGTTTATTGTTGTTGGAGCCCACAAGATTGACGCGCCACAGTGCTATTTTTTTTTCCAAGTAAGGATTAGAATATATGCGGTTCACATAATCTGGTCGAAATTGATATAGATAAAGGCTTGAAGATCCACTCATTATTAAAAGTATATGTAATGTAAAAGCTAAAGTAATGGTCAGAGTTGTCACAGGGATTTACTGTGACAAAGTTGTCACAGAAGGTGTGTTGATGAATTCATGTCGTCAACTCATGCATTGAGTAACATTACAAGTAAATGTTCCTGGGCAGTGAATTAGGTTATTTCTTCTCCGACTACAGCTGCTGCGAGGCAGCAAAACATATTTTCATTCGATAGTTACAGTAATAAAACTCCCCACAGTATGAGCAGTGATTACATGAGTTTCAAAACCAGCCACAACTCTGCCCTGAGCAGAGTGACCACAGCCACAGTGTTCACAGCCCCACCTTTTGGTACCAGATCTTTGTGCTAGGTACCCAAACAGAAGGGGTGACCAAAAAGGGGACAGTACGGAACGGTTCCATTGGTACCATCCACAACTTTTCACAGTGGAAATGGAAAAAAAAGCGTACCAAACTGAACTGTACTGTACTGTAAGGCTCGGTTGAAATGAGGCTATAATAAAGTGTGCATCTCCTGCTAGCTCACCTAGCACCACTGAGCTAGCAAAAGTTACAGCTCAGCCGAGGAGGATGCCACTATGTTTACATCTCGTAATGTCACGAGCACGAGTCACTCATCAGTGAGTAGATGGACACTTCTCTCTGAGTGGTAATACAAGTGTAGTTCAGTAGAAAGAAAATAGTTCCTCTATGAAACTCCTTATAACAAGGTCTGTGAATTATCTTGAGTAACTGGGTCATGATTTCTGGAAAGAGACATTGCTGTTGAGTTTTGTTAATGTATTTTTTGGTGCTTTGACTGCCATCTAGTTTCATTATATCAGAGAGAAGGAAAAATATGTACGTGTCTGTTTTGGGGTGAACTGTCCCTTTAAGGAAAAACATCTTGTCTGTTAAAATGCATTTATATTATTATTATTCTCTATATAATAATATAGAAATGGAGTTTCATATTGCCTACAATATTAGCACTTAAAATTACCATGACCTGGATGACTGAGAATCTTCACCAACAAGGAGTTTCATATTATTTTGTTTTATCACCTTTACTCGAAAACATGCAACATATTCTCTTCAGAAATCTGTTCAGAAATGCATATTTTAAACAGAGATGAAGGACTAATTAAATTATTTTCATACAAGATATTTAAACAAGTTCGATCCCTGGCTTGATACTGAACCCCAAATTGCTCCTGATGGCTGTTCCATTGGTGTGTGAGTGTGTTAAAAACTGAGTAGCAAGTGACACATTGTATGGTAGCCTCAGCCACCAGTGTATGAATGTGCGTGTGTGTGTGTGTGTGTGTGTGAATGCGTGAATGCGTGAATGCGTGAATGTGACTCGTAGTGTAAAAAGCGTTTTGGTGTTCAGAAGACAAGAAAAGCACTATACAATTGCAGGTCCATTGAATTTTTTTTTTTATTACTTTACAGTAACAGTAGAACTAGAACACTGAGGTCCTGTTCCATCTTTGGTGCGTCATGGAACACCAGAGTTTGCAAATACAAGTGGGGACAGAGCTCCAAACTCATTCCTGCACAAACGCTTGAAGAGATAAGACACTTTTTACCGGAGTTAAAAAACTATTTTTCACTTGATTTTTTTATGTTCAGTTGTGTTGGGGGACGAGTACATTGTCAAGTAAATTACCTTTTTCATTAGTCACAATCAAAATATCAGCACAGTAACATGTGCCGTAATCAGGAGATAAAAATGCACATTTTGTCTTGCAAAAACCAATTTAAATTTGTAAACTGTAAAATTTTACAATTACTTAATAAGTATTTTACTAAAAATGACTGCTCCCTTTGTTATTCCTGTGAGCAGTTTGCAGATCACAAAAAAGTTTGTCATGTTACAGAAAAGCTTCTCTTGAAGTTACTGTGGAAAACAATTATTTCATTGTAGCACGAGATTCATGTTCTGTTTTGATTTTCTGAATATTATCACCAATATTATATTAGTATTGTCATAAACATTATTATGTTACTGTAACCAACTATTTTAAAAGTGAAAGTCCAGTATCATTTGTTGTATTAACTGCATTAGTTGCAACAATGCTGTGTTAATGAATGTAATGATTTTAGATGTGTAACATGTCGGTTACAGTTGTGCATCTGAAATACTTGATTTTAATTTGAAACAACACTATGGTATTTAGTCTCTTCAGTGTGAGTTTTTAGTGTAATTATAGTTTTGGTAGACCTGCTTTTAATGAACCTTTTCTTATTTTTCTTATTGCAGTGTCATGACCCAATAAATATTTCTCTAATTTAATTTCAGTTCAGTTAAACAATTCCCCTCATCAGGTTTTATTTCTTAAGCCTCATCTTAAGGTTTAGTGGAGTTACTGAGTGTGCTGCTTGAAAAAATCTGATTGTAAGTGAAATAATTATTGTGTGTGTTTTTGTCTGCAGTTTTCCTACATCAGTGTGTGAAATCGTCATTGAGACAATGCTCAGGTCCATTTTTGGACAAAATCTCTTTTCAAGAACTCGATCTTTGGGAGATAGGCACTCTTCTTCGAAGTGATCCAAATGAAGGGGTGAGAGATCTTCGTCTCCTAAAGTCTTCGACCCTCCCACCATCTGGAGGGAACACGAACGAAGGGGTGAGAGACCTTCGTCTCGTGGAGATAACAAGCCTTCTAAGACCTTGAGGCAGCAGGGATGAAGGGGTGAGAGCCCTTCATCTTTTGCACAGATCAACCCTTCTACCATCATGAAGGAGCACGGACCAAGGGGTGAGAGCCCTTAGTCTTGTGAAAACAACAAGTCCTCCGTCACGCCGAGGCAGCAGGGACAGAGAGGTGAGAGCCCTTTGTCTTCTGGAGACTTCAACCCTCCCACCATGTGGAGAGAGCATGAATGAAGGGGTGAGAGACCTTCGTCTTGTGGAGGTATCAAACCTTCTACCATGAAGGAGCACGGACCAAGGGGCGAGAGCCCTTTGTCTCATGAAGATAACAAGCCTTCTAAGACCTTGAGGCAGCAGGGACGAAGAGGTGAGAGCCCTTCATCTTTTGCACAAATCAACCCTTCTACCATCATGAAGGAGCACAGACCAAGGGGTGAGAGCCCTTGGTCTTGTGAAAACAACAAGTCCTCCGCCACCCAGAGGCAGCAGGGAGGAAGGGGTGAGAGCCCTTTGTCTCCTGCAGATTCCACCAACTAGCTCATCAAGGATGATTTCTTGGTTTCGCTGTGGAATTGTAAGGAGAGAAAACGAGAGGAGGAGGAGGAGGAGAAAAAACAAGAGGAACAGGAGGAGAAAGAGAGGATGGAGAGGATGATAAAGGCAAGAGACGAGCTGAGGGGGGAGATGGCGAGATTGGATGAGTTGAGGAGAGTAATACAGGAAAGACGGAGGAAGGAGGAAAGAGAAAGACGGGAAAGGGGGCCCGATAAAGAGCATTTGGAGATGAAAAGACAGAGGAAGGAGGCAAAAGAGAGAGATAAAATGGAGAAGGCGGTGAGAAATAGACAGAGGAAGGAGGAGAAAAAGAGGCTGAAGATGGTGAAGGAGATAAAAAGAGAGTGGAAGGAGGACAGAAAGAGACGGAAGGAGGAGGAGAAAGAGAGAAAAAGACAGAGGAAGGAGAGGATCGAAAAAGAGTGGAAGGAGAGAGAGATTCAGGCCCCGTTTAGACGACAACGCTTTCAACTGAAAACGGTAAACTTTAGTTGCGTTTTGGCTGATCGTTTACACGACAGCAGCGTTTTGGGTGCCTGAAAATGCAATGGTTTGAAAACGGGTTCCAGAGTGCAACGTTTTGGAAACGGCAGCGTCTCCGTTGTCATGTAAACATGCAATATGCAGTTCCTCTGAAAACGGAGACTTTTCGCACATGCGCATTACGGTTCCAGTCACTAGGCATGCCAACCATCACAACAATGCTGAGCTCTGCTTGCGCTGCTCACCCTGTTGATTTGAAGTTAAGTGTAGATCTGTTACTGTAGCAACTCCACCTCGTCGTCCATCCAGACAAAGTTATCTGTGCATGCTTTCGCCAGTGTGTCTTCTTTGTTTTGGTTTGTAATCACGGCGTTGGAGAGGAAGGCGCTTCAGCGCAGGCACATGCCGTCATGCTGTGGTGTTGCTTTGCAAATTTACACTGCCACCCATTGACCTGGCGTGCATACTACAGCGTTTCCAGTAGATTTTGCGGCTCCGTGTGAACGGGGATCGTTTCAATAACGTCGTCATATAAACGCAGAAGTTTTTTAAAACGCAAAGGACAGACTGGAGAACTGTTGTTCTGTTTAAAAGAGTACAAATTGCATGGCGCAAAACCTGGAAAGACAACATCCAAGTACTCAAACCAGCAGGAGCAACACCTCCTACAGAGAGGTAAGAAAGTCAACTGACATTCTTTCATAGAAAATGCCATTCACATATGGATTGCCTGTGATAGCTACACAATCACTTTTCACCACTCTGTTGATTCTTTCCTGTTAAGAGGTGTGCAGGTTTACATCTCGACTCCAGACTTAATCTTTTATATGCTGTTTATTTCAGGTGGCAGCAGTCCGGAGAAGGAGACAAAAACGACTGCAGAAACAGAACAGGACGTGAAGTGGACAGAGGCGAGGCAAGAACCTGAGAGAGTGAGGAAGGAAAAAAAGAAGGAGGAAGGCGGCAACGCCCCTGCAAAACTCTCCATGCAGGGCATTGTCTTACTTTAGGACACACGGACGTGTGGCACTCATGTAAACCCACCTTTTCCTGCCCACTTACTCACCTGCATCACCCAAGAACCTGCCTTTCTCCAACGCTTGTGTCCACCACCAGTATCTTGAGTTTCTGTCACAACAGTGACTGGTGCTGCTGAAAATAAATCAATTCATTAATCAGTTTAATTTGGCTTTTTTTTTTTTGATAAGTCCAGTTTTTTTCATTTTTTTTTCCTGAGGCTGTCTGCAAAGCGCAAATAATTTAACCATTGCCCTGTGTATAAACTGAAAACCAACTCTGAAAATGAAAGTCTCACAGATCCGACCATGTCTCAACCTTACCGTCAAAACCTGAGGGCTGTATACCATGAAGCCAGTTCGCCAGAGCCAGGCTCTCTTTGTCTGAGTTGGCTCGACAAACACTAAAGCCTTGATCACAGATGACGGGTACCACGAACAGGTTACCAACTTGCTCTGTTAACCCAGGCTTTCTCTCATAAAATTAGTCAAATGAAGTGCTTCAGTGTGAGTGAGAACAACATTGCATGTTAAATAAAATTCAGATTTTCTGCATCACTGGCAATTGTAGGTTCCCATGTAAAAAAAAATAAAAGCAACGTGATGCATACAGTTAAAAAACCAAACTGTACTGTACCGTACCACACTGCTCGGAGGAAACGGGTTAAATGCAGCTAGAGCTAAGTGAGTAACTACTTATGGGGCTCGAGCACCAACATACACTATCATGATTTTCGCTAAGAAAGGGAAATTTTGGTTTAAAAAAAGAAAAGACAAAAGCAAAGGAAAGGAGAAGAAAGCAAAGTGACTTTGTAAATTAATAAAACATTTCAAAAGGTGTGTGAGAGAGACATGGATCAAGATGGGTGGGGTAGGGGTCCCACAGAGACAGGTTTTTTTTATATATATACAGTACAGGCCAAAAGTTTGGACACACCTTCTCATTCAATGTGTTTTCTTTATTTTCATGACTATTTACATTGTAGATTCTCACTGAAGGCATCAAAACTATGAATGAACACATGTGGAGTTATGTACTTAACAAAAAAAGGTGAAATAACTGAAAACATGTTTTATATTCTTGTTTCTTCAAAATAGCCACCCTTTGCTCTGATTACTGCTTTGCACACTCTTGGCATTCTCTCCATGAGCTTCAAGAGGTAGTCACCTGAAATGGTTTTCCAACAGTCTTGAAGGAGTTCCCAGAGGTGTTTAGCACTTGTTGGCCCCTTTGCCTTCACTCTGCGGTCCAGCTCACCCCAAACCATCTCGATTGGGTTCAGGTCCGGTGACTGTGGAGGCCAGGTCATCTGCCGCAGCACTCCATCACTCTCCTTCTTGGTCAAATAGCCCTTACACAGCCTGGAGGTGTGTTTGGGGTCATTGTCCTGTTGAAAAATAAATGATCGTCCAACTAAACGCAAACCGGATGGGATGGCATGTCGCTGCAGGATGCTGTGGTAGCCATGCTGGTTTGAATTTTGAATAAATCCCCAACAGTGTCACCAGCAAAACACCCCCACACCATCACACCTCCTCCTCCATGCTTCACAGTGGGAACCAGGCATGTGGAATCCATCCGTCACCTTTTCATGCCTCACAAAGACACGGCCGTTGGAACCAAAGATCTCAAATTTGGACTCATCAGACCAAAGCACAGATTTCCACTGGTCTAATGTCCATTCCTTGTGTTTCTTGGCCCAAACAAATCTCTTCTGCTTGTTGCCTCTCCTTAGCAGTGGTTTCCTAGCAGCTATTTGACCATGAAGGCCTGATTCTAGCAGTCTCCTCTTAACAGTTGTTCTAGAGATGGGTCTGCTGCTAGAACTCTGTGTGGCATTCATCTGGTCTCTGATCTGAGCTGCTGTTAACTTGCGATTTCTGAGGCTGGTGACTCGGATGAACTTATCCTCAGAAGCAGAGGTGACTCTTGGTCTTCCTTTCCTGGGTCGGTCCTCATGTGTGCCAGTTTCGTTGTAGCGCTTGATGGTTTTTGCGACTCCACTTGGGGACACATTTGAAGTTTTTGCAATTTTCCGGACTGACTGACCTTCATTTCTTAAAGTAATGATGGCCACTCGTTTTTCTTTAGTTAGCTGATTGGTTCTTGCCATAATATGAATTTTAACAGTTGTCCAATAGGGCTGTCGGCTGTGTATTAACCTGACTTCTGCACAACACAACTGATGGTCCCAACCCCATTGATAAAGCAAGAAATTCCACTAATTAACCCTGATAAGGCACACCTGTGAAATGGAAACCATTTCAGGTGACTACCTCTTGAAGCTCATCGAGAGAATGCCAAGAGTGTGCAAAGCAGTAATTCAGAGCAAAGGGTGGCTATTTTGAAGAAAGTAGAATATAAAACATGTTTTCAGTTATTTCACCTTTTTTTGTTAAGTACATAACTCCACATGTGTTCATTCATAGTTTTGATGCCTTCAGTGAGAATCTACAATGTAAATAGTCATGAAAATAAAGAAAACGCATTAAATGAGAAGGTGTGTCCAAACTTTTGGCCTGTACTGTATATATATATATAAGGCCCAAAATTTGGTGCTGCGCCCCAAGCTTCTAACAGTGTTTCTACTGTGCTATTGCTACTTTTACACAAAAAACTGTTCTGAGTTCTTTTTGCACACACACATTCATTGTATTTGCATTATCTTTTCTGTGACCCAGAGGGAGTTTACAGCTTTATATCTAACTCATCGGTTTCCCATTTATCTTCAACCTGAAGCCTAATTAAGGTTAGAATCAGTTTCAAAGAAATAATGTGTCTTTGAGGATGGAGAACCAATTTCCTTGTTACCATTTTTTAAAACTTGCAGAAGTATCACATTTTCATTGAACAATAGTTTGTTGTCTGTAACAAAAGGCAGAAACAGTCTCATGAGCCACGGTCAAATTAAGTATTATTGTACGGTTGGCTACATATCCAGATATACAGCTCTGCATTTTAGGTGCAAGCCTTCAATGTTGCACTTTCATATTTTGCCTAGAGTCAAAGTAAATACTAAATTGATAAAGGTGACTGTCGATGACACAATAAGACGAGTTTATTTTATTCTTATCTGCTGTACCAAGGATGCTGTAAACACAGTTACTTTAGAAGTATAACCCTGCCTACCTTTGTACACCAACGTAAATGTTACGTAATGTTACATCAGCATGTGATATTTAACTACGCATAGCGTCAAACCTTTTTCTGAAAGCACGTTATTTGAGTTTGCCCTGTTATTTCTCCCCAAATAAGGTGGCTATCTATGGACTAACAGCCTTTCGGTACATTTGCACTGTCCGTGTTAATAAACGAATGAATAAATATAGTTATTATGGACTATCATTATGTCTGTCACATGTTATTACGTTTCTATTAGAGAAATTATTATCACTACACCTGGTCATTTGGCGGACTATTTTGTCAGGCGGAAGTGTCAGCGCTGGCTGCAGTGTTTCCGGTATTCATGAATGCTTCGGTAAAGGAGCGCGGTTCCTGAAGAAATACAGGAGTAGTGACCGCCTCGTCTAGTAGTTGTCTACCCGCTAAATATTCTGCAGATTGCAGACTAAAAAACCACTCGGATTTCCTTCTCCTCTCTGCTCGACGATTTACAGGCGCCTAGAGTCTGATCTCGGTGTAGCTCCGCCGACCTTATCGTTACAGGATCTTACAAACAACAGTCCGTTAGCTTAAGTAGCGAGCTAGCAGCTAGCAGCAATGTCGGGTGTTGTGCGAGGCCCCGCTGGGAACAACGACTGCCGAATTTATGTGGGAAACCTCCCCCCTGATATTCGCACAAAAGACGTGGAGGACGTGTTCTACAAATACGGAACAATCCGAGATATCGACCTGAAGAACCGGAGAGGGGGGCCGCCTTTCGCCTTCATTGAATTCGAGGACCCAAGGTAAGGAGCTAGCGTTAGGCCAGAGGTGCCCTATTGTGTGGCTAACCAACGCGTGTGCTAACGCGGGCTCCGACTATTCCCTGGTCTACCACTACCTTGTTGTCGTACAAAACGTGGTGTGTGCTGTTTCGGTTTCGATTTCGTGTTTTAAAAGTCTCACATGCACCTAAAAAATCACCCTTGTACCTCTGTTTCCTCTGCGTCCTTAATATGTAACGGTAACATAGTTGACGTTAACGTTAACCTGAGCGCGCTGCATTGTTTATAGCTACGGTTGTAACGTTAGTGAAATTTAACTCAGTGCACCAATAACGTTACGCTTGATTGCGTTATACGCAATAAAGCGCTTTCTTTGCAACGATTGCACAACAGACTATATTGTGTTTGTCCTTGGAGAAATTGAGGCAATATAACGCTAGTTATGTGCACGTCTGCCAGGCGGATTAGCAACCAGATCAAGTTAGCCGCTAACATGGCTGACCCCATCCGCCACTGCGTTCTCGCTGCACTCTTCATGTGTAAATGTGTAAATTATACCGTTTTTCTCAACAGGGACGCAGATGATGCAGTCTATGGACGTGATGGATATGACTATGACGGCTACAGGCTGCGTGTGGAGTTTCCTCGGAGCGGCAGGGGCTCGAGAGGCGGTTTCGGAGGGATCGGTGGAGCTCCAAGGGGCAGATATGGTCCTCCATCCAGACGCTCCGAGTACAGGGTCATTGTGTCAGGTAGGCAGCCATGCACTTGGCTTAACGTACAGAAATGATACTGTTATATTGTCATATCTATTTGATCACTGTATGAACGACTGTTTGCGGAATTAAAAATGTAACTAATGTGCACATTTGTGCAGTTAAAAGTATGGCTAGATCACGACAGATATTATAAACTTTAGAGCTCCACCTTGTTGGCTGTATTTTACTGTTGGGGCAGGTAAAGTATGCACTGTGCATGTGAAGTTAAACACTGTTGGTTTTGTTCATCACGATTTCTTTGAATAAATGCAAATAATTCAGGTAAAGCGCCAAAAATTCATTTGGAGAACAACTATTTTTAGTAGGAAATTGTTTCAGGGAGGTAGAGGTACACTTTCTTGTTGATTTGATTGATTATTACTGATAATGTAGACCAATGTGCCCACATGTGTGTTGTTGTAGAACTCACTTAATAACCTCCACTATGTCAGACTTGTTAGTATGATCTATTTATTACACATCTATAATGCTCAGTGCTCTACCCATAAAAAGCACTGTAAATGAGCCCATCATCATTTACATACAGTACACATCATCAATAAATTATGCCACAGTTAACACAGTGTTGCCACATTTCACACTGAGGAAGTTAATAAAGCACACAGACCGGATTAGCGTTTAACTATTTGTTTCTTCAAGCTAAACCAGTTTCTGCTTGTTTCCATTTTGACAAGTCTTCTTCCCACCACTGTTGGTCTCACCATCACAATTAATTGAGGTGCTCCTGTGTCACTCAACCCTGCATCTTCAGTTTTGGGAAGCAAAAGTAGTTGTGTAGTTGGGACACAAGTGGAAGTTCTCACACATGAACAAAGCTGTAAAGTTCACCATGTGTCCTCTAACATAACTCTGGTCAAATGTTTCAGGACTCCCTCAGAGTGGCAGCTGGCAGGACCTGAAGGACCACATGCGTGAAGCAGGCGACGTCTGCTATGCTGACGTTTTCAGAGATGGAACCGGGGTTGTAGAATTTGTGCGCAAAGAAGACATGACCTATGCCGTTCGAAAGCTGGACAACACCAAATTCCGCTCACATGAGGTATGTGTACTGATTTGATTAATTGTCATGGATAATGTGTGGAGGTGAGTACTGCAGCAAATGCTACATGTTTGAAATCACACCTGGCCCTCATTTCCATCTATGGAATTTCCACCATAGGAAGGAATGTTGCCTTTTCAATGTCAAGTTCTCTTGTGTCTGCCAGGGAGAGACTGCTTACATTCGTGTGAAATTAGACGGTCCCCGCAGCCCAAGTTATGGAAGATCACGCTCCCGCAGCCGTGGCAGTCGGAGCAGGAGCCGCAGTCGCAGCGCCAGTCGCAGCCGCAGCAATTCCCGTGGTCGTGGCAGAGGATCGCCCCGCTACTCGCCTCGTCACAGCCGCTCTCGCTCCCGTTCCTAAACCTTTCTACCACCGATGTTTTGATGTACACCCTCCTGTTTTTACCTCTTATGAGTTTCTCCAGATGTCAGCAGTTGATTTTTAATTTTTGCATTTCATGTCCCGATGTCCTTGTGGATGATCTTGGTATGTAGATGTATCCCCTCCCTCCCCTCTTTCCCTCTCGCCCCTCCCTCTCCAGCTACTTTGTCCTTTTGTTTTCTCCCCCTCTCTCTCCCCCTTCTTTCTGTCCTCTCAATTTTTGCAATATAAGAAATTGTGCTGTGTTGAACTTCAAAAATGTTGAGTTCGTATAAGCTGCACTCAACTTTTTTGCAAGTATTGAAAATTGAGTTTTGTTTTTGTTTTGTTTTTTTTTGGGTTTTTTTAAAAAAACATAGCTTCTCATTGGATATGTGGGGTGGGCTGTTTGGACGGGGAGCCCAATGCTTAACTGTATTTTACCCTTGTGTCTTCCTTTAGACATCTGAAGAGAAGGATTAAAGTGATTTGGAATAAAACCATTGTGGAGCACATTTCATTTGTATGGTCAGGATAGGACATCTAATTGAGGAGCAATCAGGTCGAGGCAATGGTACGCTTCATATTCCATAAATTGAACGTTTTGATAGGTTTCCATATCATGCATGTCATATTTAATAAAGCCATATGTGCTGTACTTTGTTATATATACAATTTTTAACTTGCTACTCTGGCTTGTGACAGAATAAGCAGTCCTAGATCAAGTGTTGTGATGTAAGTGTAACATCTTTGCTGTCAAATGTAAAAATCTGAATCACTACTTTGTTGCAAAAGCGTCCCACTTAACTCTAAATGTCCTCATTGGTTAAAATGTTTTAACTTCAGGGAGCTATAGTTTTTGTGCTCAGTGGCATATTTTTTTTTCTTGATCTGACATGAGTGCTCAAAAATGGAAAAATTAGGCCCAAAAATCTTGACATTTTATTCTAACAGTCTGCCTCTGATTTTCTTCCTGGTATTTCAAGGTTTTGATTGGAGGAGTGGCTCAGTGGATCCCAATCCTTGGAGCTGGATGGGTGGATCGATTAGGGAAGGGATAGGCAAGGATGGATGCTCGGAACGGGATCAGTTTTCCAGGATTCAAATGAGAGTTTGATTACAGAACTAATTAACGGGAGTCCCAGAGCAACTTTTTTTTTCTATTAGGCCCCCAAATGCCTATTTAAAGTTTTTCAGTGGTAATGGCTTTTATTTTACAAGAAAACGAAACTGAGGACCAGGAAGTTGGATCAAAGGATGGAGTCGTAGATGCCTGGTATGAAGGAATTAAATTTGGGGAGATTGGGAGGGGGTTTTATGTGGGAGTAGTTTCTATGTTTTATTTTGCTTAATCTTGCTTTTTCTCTTAGCATTTTCAATAAAACACTTTCAAACAAGGATATTTTAGTTTGTGTTTATTGAACCCAAACATGAACCCAAATGTCATATGTTTCTATTAGGCGTGTATAAAGCTTTATCCATGACATGATTAAAGCTAAAGCCCAGCACATTGCTCCTACTTGAATTTACAACCACATATTTGATACTGGAGATGTTCGTAAACCCAATGGAGCAGAAAATGAGGCTGTATCTTTGAATAAAAGCAGCACTACTTCCAGATATAATAGACAACACCAACACAATGCCAGTGCGTATGTTCAAAGCTCCAGTGTCTCTCAGCTGTGACGACAACTGATGAAAAACCCTGTACACAGCCCTAGTGATACCTACCCACAGCCAAGGTCTCGTTTCCTTTTAGCCCACAGTCAGTGGTGTATACTGTGAATGATGCATTGTGGGATGAAATAAGATGCCGGCAGACAGGAGCTGGAGAAAAACGCTTGCAACACACGGGGAGGCTGCAGCTCAGCCAATGGCAGGGTGCAGCATGTAGCAGAGGGGCGGGGAGCTGTTGGAGCACAGCAGAGAGAGCCAACCTACCTACATGCTTATTGTGTAAATCTTTAAAAAGCAATTAGCCGCAGCATCATCTAAACCTCCCCCCTTGCCTGGGTGAAATACATATATTTTTTGGGGAAAGAAGTGTTTCCATTCGGCTCCAGAAAAGGTGAGTTGCACAATCTCCAATGTTGGAAAGATTGACTTGCATGTCTTGGCATATTTGTGATTCGAGTTTCTGTAATGATGGTGAGCTTTTACTGTATGCCTTAATGTATTTCGACTGGTTGGACATGTACACTGTACTGGCAGGGATCACAGCAGGCGTTTTATTTCCTCTGCACATAATTTATTGGATACATTTTTGGCACTTTTGCGCTCCTGATGCAGAAGCTGCTTTTATCGGAAAGTGATTTTGCCAAGTAATTTAACTCCACCTGTATCAAGTTTCGCAGCCAATCTATGCAACACTCAAGTCATCGTGTAGTTATGAAGATGTAGATAACAACACATGAGCGTCAGTTATAATTATGAATCAGTGCACATGATGTGAAACGCGGTGCCAATCGGTCCAATCTTCTGCGTATGATTGATGTTTTTTTTTTTTTTTTGCGATGATCCGGCTGGCCTAAACCATCCCCATCACCACGTGCGGTGTTCATTTTCAGTGCAGTGAACGTCTGAGTGAACGTGCTCCTTTTTTTTTTTTATCTTCCTGAGGCAGGCACCATCATCATCCTCAACCATGACTGACAGGAAAGCTGTGATCAAAAACGCAGACATGTCCGAGGACATGCAGCAGGACGCGGTGGACTGTGCCACCCAGGCCATGGAGAAGTACAACATAGAGAAGGACATTGCAGCCTATATCAAGAAGGTGAGACAGGACGGCTGCATAGATGGATCCTCAGTGAGCTTACATCATTGGCACATGATCTGCAAATTCACAGCCTTTTTTTTTTATTGTCAGATCTATTTTTGCTCCAATGTGGAGAGGCTATTGTGAACAGGGCCGTGTCCAGGATTTTTTATTGCTGAGGTCATGAGTCTACAAGCCCCCCTCCAATGCACTGAATTTTTGACACTTTCATTTGGATTTTTTATGTTTCATGTTCACTGATTGCCCAACATGAAAGTCTAAATCAATCAAACTTACTGTGTAAAGCACTTTTCACTCAGGCTAGTGCTGTTCAAAGGGCTTTACAGATGACTGAACTAATAAGACACATACTATGAATATGAAAGATAAACAGTTTAAGACAAATGCACCCAAAAAATAATAATGCTGAAATTAAAATAATTCTTTAAACAGTACGGATTAAAGACATTAAAAAATGAATTGAATAAAAAAGCCAATGAAAACATATAAAAATGTTTCCCCCCAACACAAGATTTCACCTCGTGCTATGGGACTATAATGCACATTTTCAATAATTTTGAACAATTTATACCAGAAGTGATTAATCAAAATTTTAAAAAGGACAGAATCAAGACAATAAAAAATGAATTCATTGAAAACAGCCAATAATAACAAATGTTTTGAAAAGATGTATTAATTTAAAATGATTAAATAGTGGTCATAAAGTATATTTACCTAAAGCCAGTTCAGTAGTAGTAATGCTTTGTAAAAGCCTTGAAAATTCTTCGTTTAATTATTTTAATTTGCAATCTTTTTTCCTGGGATCAATAGAGTTCATCATAGGCCTCTTAATTTTTTTTTGAGCTTTAAAGAAATTAACCCCCAATTTTAAGGAGTCAATTAAAAGAAAATTATCAGGAAGTTTTTTGAGAAATGGCTATCCATTGAAGTCATTATGCAATCAAAAATGCTAAACATTTGCTGGCTTCACCTTGTCTATGTCTATTCATAACCCAACCTCAACAATATTTTTATATTACTACACTTTTTTTGAGTTTATAAATGGACGGACTGCATTTCAGGGATAATTTTAGGATTTCAAGTGACAAATTAATTAATTTGAATTGAGTAAAAGGTGCTGATTTGATGCCTTTTTATTATATGATTGTAAAATCATTAGGTCTGAGACTGTTGGTCAAATGAAACTAGCAGTTTGAAGATAATTATCCAGTGCTCTGGCACTGTTTTTTGACATTTAATACTTTAAATGATAATCAATTAATTGAGAAAATAACTGGCAGATTTGTGCCTGAAATACTGATAATATAAGTTAGTTGCAGACACTGCCTCATTATCTTCAGTGGGAGATATGACCTTAGTTATGACATACAAGCCAGGATTTGCATTTTGCAGCAGTTGGTTCTGGGTTTTAATTTGATATCCACTGATAATCTTTTTTTGACTTTTTCAGGAATTTGACAAGAAGTATAACCCCACCTGGCACTGCATCGTCGGGAGGAACTTCGGCAGCTACGTCACCCACGAGACAAAGCATTTCATTTACTTCTACTTGGGCCAAGTGGCCATCTTGCTCTTCAAGTCTGGCTGAGAAGTTTCTGATGGGTGTTGAGGAGTTTTTCTCCCTGAACCTAAATCGGAAATGCACTGGTGGCTGATGTCTCCCATACACTAATAACGACATACCATAACGATGCAAACCCGGCCGTGCGCAATTGCATGGACTATACACTATTTAATATGTATGTTACAGTAAGTTTACTTTTCGATAGTTGCCATTTGAATGCAACTTAAGTAGTTTTTGTTGATGCTGTTAAATTCTAGGTTGTAAAAGATTTCAACGTGGCCCTTGATTGTAAAATAAAGGAAAGCTGTAGAATGTAGTGGTGCATCTGCTTTCCTTCACAAGTGGCATTGCCAGACCCTGTTATGAGACTCCATCTGTCGGTTTAGATGGTAAAATCATACTGCGTGCACCAGTTTAACAATTCATCAAGATTCTAATATGTGATCATGAAAAGAGGTTGGTTAATGGGGCAAAATAGTCTTTTCACATGACAAGCTACTTCATGGCCTTCCTTTGGTTTCCAGGAGAACAAACAGCATGATTTTAGTTTACTACTGATATTTTACTAATTTAATAGCAATTATGTTGTCTGTACTCGCAAATACAAAACCTTTAATGTTTTCAATTTGGATTTTAGAATAAAATATCCAACAATTTCAGAGAAGATGTCACAACATCCAACACACTTGACATTTTGGAACCAACACAAGCCAGTGCATGCATTTCCAGGGATGTTTAATTAGTCAGTTTTCACTGTGAGGGACAATAGAGCAAATAAAGCTCACAAACACAGACCTTTAGCCTGTAATGTCCAAGTAATAACACAACAGACTGGTTACCAAAATCTCCCAACTCACCTACCTAGATTTCAGTCTTATAATCCTGTTTTTCTGCATGTTTGGAGGTTAATAATCATTATTTCTTTAAGTGTCATCAAACACAAATGGAAGCTCATCTCACAGCTGAAGTAATTTCTTTTAACTTTTGAGTATGTAGATACTGGACTGAGCTGATGTAAAGCAGTGTAAGGAAGGTGATTAAGATTAAAGCATCTGCAGCCAACTCTACCAAGGCTACCAACACCCCTATGTTTCAGATGGTTGTGTCGTCCTGTGTAGCTTGTGATAACTTCAAGTTGCATTTACCCCCAACTTTTATTTTTGCATTGCCAGTGTACTGCCAGACACGCAGTGTAAGACAAAGGAGTTCTTAAAGCAGCTGCAAGGAGGTGTATCTCTTGTCTAGCACACTGATTTGGTGTTTTCATTTTGTTATGTCAGCATAATTAGTTCAGTAAGGTAATGAATAATGTTTTGGTTCTTGAAGATGGCGGATTGGAGGGATTTTGGACACATATCTCACTGTGTGTGAAGACTGAATGTTTTCAGTTGCTCTCTCCCATAATCCAACGATGGGCGCATTGTGTATCTCTCAAGTGTTAGCTTGGATTGACATCGAGGGAAGTCTTCCTAACTATTGTCGATGTGAACTGATTTAGTATTGTTTTCCTCTGGCATGTATTTTTGCTGTGTATATGTAGGAGCCGTTCCAATGCTGTTAAATTTGCACAAAACGTGTGCCTGTCATTGCTCTCAACTGTAACCGGCTTGAGTACAATTGCACTTCATTAGAGTTATCCAGTAGGTTGCTACAGAACCAAAATCGTATAAACTCGATAAAATAAAAATTAATTGTTGACTTATTACACTGTGGCCTTTTATTTTGTCACTGCATCTTGCTGAAGACAACAATTCAGTGGTTGGAAATAAATCTTTGATACCTCTTGAGAATTAATTATTTACTTAAAGGAAGTAGTTTGAGACATTTTGGGAAATGGGCTGATTCACATAATTGCCACATTAAACCAGCAAGATGGCACATTTTGATTAGGTTGGCAGATTTTTTTCAGTGGATGGAACCATGGTAGCTGTTTCCATCTGTTTCCAGTCTCTATGCTAAACTAACAAGCTACTGATGCTGGCCTCATATCAACTGTAGAGACACGAGTGGTTATCAATCTTATCTAACTCTCAGCAAGAAAGGAAATAATCATAACATTATTTACCAAAATGTCAAATCAGTCCTCTCAAGGTCTGGTTTCAAGGATTTAGTGGCATCTAGCAATGACGTTGCAGAGCTAGAACCTCCCCCAGTGTGCCAATCATATAGGAGAACTATGGTGACCAACACCAAACCACTAATGGCCCTTTATAGAGCCAGTGTTTGCTTTCTCCATTCCGGGCTACTGTAGAAACAACATGGCAGACTCTGTGAAAGAGGACCCTCTCCCTATGTAGATATGAATGGCTTATTCTAAGATAATGAAACCACAGTTCAATTACAATTTCCAGGTGATTGTAAACAAATACAAACATAATTATGAATTTTATAAATCATATCTGTCAATAGATGCCCTGAAATCCTACACACAAGACCCTTCACCAAAAACTGTAATTCAGGTCTTGCCACGCCTTGTCTTGACACTTCAAAAGCCTCAGTATATTATTGATTGAGTTGAGTCCCTCAACTTCAAACATGACACTCATATGCACCTTTTGCAAAAGGCGCACTGGCACTGCAGGTTCAAAACAGACCATGAGACATATCCTTCCAAAAAAAGGCGCATGATGCTTTATGCTCTTGCTCATTGTTCAGTTGCATAATATGCCAATTCTACAATAAATCAAGACACAATAGACAACAGAAATCTATACAGTGTGAGCTGACTGAGCAAAGTGGATAACAAAGAGGAGAATATATACCACATGGGTTTCAGTATTTATGCGTTAAAGCTGCAGGGTACACAGTACAGTTGGCCTATGGCTGAGGTGTTGGACTCACTGTGTGTTCACTCTGAATACCAGGGCTCAAGTGGTCTGGTGTGAAAAATGGCCCATAGCAACAAGTGTGCGAGACCTTCACTCAGAGATGAGGAGCATGAACGACGCAATGGTGACATCAGTGGCTGTACTGTTGTGCTGGTTACCCATATGGCATGCCAAGGCACTTGGCTGCTCACAGCTCATCTCTCTGTGATACACAGATGCTGCGTTCAAGCCATGTCAGATTACTTTTTTTGATACTCATGTTTACCATATTCTCACTAATTACTCAAAGGGACACACCAGCTACCATATATTTTATAGTATCTTCACATGATTAAATTCAGACTTAACGTCGGACAACTTCAACATACATATTATCAGTTATCACTGCAAATCTGTATATGACAAAATGTCAAATAACATAAGAAATTATGTATTAAATTGATTTGTAAAGTAGTTTTTAAAATATGATTTATATAGTTAGTTATAGTTTGGCTTCTCAGGGGCATATATAGCAGGTAGCAGCATTTGTATTTCAACGTGTGTTCTTTGAGCACAGACGAATTTCTGAGGTGGCAAGTTGAATCATTGCAAGGGTCTTTTCTCTGATCTAGAGAGAGCGGGCCCTCCAAACACACCCCATGGGCCCCAGTGCAACAGCAGTGCCTGCACTGTCTATATTTTCACCCCTGGGTTTCGCAGCATGTGAAGGACAACCCAGCTTATTCAAACAAATGAAAACCCTGATGATCACTAGTGGATAGGGAAATATGGTTCTGACCATGAACTGCAAAATACCCAGGTAATAATTTTTAATAGAAAGCCTGTGAGTCTTGCACGTTCTAAATTGAGGGTTTGGAATTGAAGAAAAATGAAAAAATTGTGGATGTTTACCAAGCGACAATCTCTGGGGCTGAAAGGAAATCATCACTGAAGTGGCAAAAACTGCAGTTCCTCTAATGGCCACTTGAGGGTGGCTCCAAAAGGAAGTCAGTCCCTGCAGATGCCCCCTGCTAAAATGCCCAACTTAACAGCACAAATAACCATGTTGACAGCTTGGTACAAATTTTGGGATTAAAATTCCGCAGTAGGTGGGCTTCTTTGAGTAACGGGCTGTCTGCCGTCAGTGTCCTCAGCTTCTCAGTCAGATCCACCATCTTGTTCAAATATGGTCACTTCTGGTTCCACAAATCTAAGATGGTGATGGCCAAAATACCAAACTCAAGGCTTCAAAATGCCCACAAACCAGTGGATGATGTCACAGTAGCTACATCCTGTGTCAAACAAAAATACAAATCTTTACAAAACTTTTTGATGCTACTTTCTTTAATATCTGTCTTGCAAGCCGCCCAACAATATGGAAATTAAATACTACATTGCAAGAGTAACACTTAAATCTCAGAGCACTACAAGGCAGAATGATCAGCTACATTCAGACAAATCAATAATGTATTTGCTTCCCAGTCGTAGCATCCCAACTCTTGTAGAATCGCTTGCTCTGTTTTTCCATTAAAGCTGCACGAACTCGTAGCGCCCAGCAATGTGCCACCTAGAGCCATTACACCAGCTGATTTCACAGATAAACAAACCTTCAGTCAGAGTGAACTCAGCGAGCAGAGCTTGTGCTATTTGGGTTGGCATCAACACTTGTGTACACACGGCTGCAGACGACAAACAGGAACACAAGTTGGACCTCAGTTTCAACACAGAGATTATGTGTCAGGATCAGAGCTGCTGTCATAGTATGCATTACATGGTGATGTAATCATAGAAAAATTACAGATTTTATGTTTACCTTCAGTACCTGCAATATGACTGGGATATTTTGTGCTATTTCAATGTCAGGGTGGTTGTTGTCTTATTGAGAAACAGCAGCATGAGTATAGTTGTGTCATGTTGTCAGCTGTTGTTGGAGTTACGTGATGTCTGTACGTGGAAATCTGAAGAAACAAGAGCACGCAGAGTCAGTAGAGCTGAGAAAGCAGACAAATTAAAGGACAAGTTACTAATGAATAATTTCTAGAGACAGACTGAGGTCAAACTGGGTGAAATGAGACACTCTGTGGAGTTAACTGGAACACTTTGCCTGAGTGTGAGATAACACTTTTTGCAATTCCCACATCTACAGGGTTTTGAAGTTCAAAAAAAATTCCTTTTAACACACTGATGTCCTGGGATTCACTCACAGCTCTTTTTGCTGGGTGAAATGAATAAAGAATCAAAGCTGTAATTCGGCGTGTTTCACAGAAATACTGAATAATGTAAAAAAAGCTGTATCATGACCTTCTCATGTGTTTATTCACTCACACTTAAAAACAGGAGTACGTCAGAGAGGCTTGTCTGCTTTTTCACCAAACCTTCACTGATGTGTTACACTCTTGTTTTTGCCATCAGTGCTCCCATTCTCCCCCCTCCACATACCTGCCTGCCTCTCTTTCATACTGTAGCCTCTGGCTGCCTTCATCCATCTTCCCACACGGAGCTGTAATTCATGGTCAGAGCACATTCACATATAGACCACAGACAATTGGCTAGATGACGGAACGGCAGGTTTAAACATTAGGTTTGATCATTTAGATGATGGAAATTCAGTTTGTGAGTCTGAACTGGGGCCTTACAACTGACAAACAGATGAATCAGATTGTAGATTGTTTCTGGTTTGTTATGTGAAAATGATCATGTTTTCTAACTGATCACTTTATGATGGTGTCTCACACTACTCTTTTCCATCATTAAGCACTCAAATCCAAAGGTCCTTTTATCACGACATATTTTTTTTTTACTTATGCTCTCAAATGTCTCTATTCAGCCCCTTGCATGCTTGGCCTGAAAACCATTTTGAATAACCTGAAATGCACCAAACCGACTGTTGTTTTGGCTCAGGCCTGAAAATATCCTCCTGCTTTGTTCGCTCTCATTGATGTGGGGAATGTTTGTGCTCTGCAGATGCCTCATAGACTGTGAGATGACCAGTGGGCGGACTTAACACCGGCATAACAAGGAGGCAAATGACTCAGACTCAAACATCAGGGATGTCGATAAAGAAAAGGTGCCACATTAATATGTTAATTGCAGAAACTGGACTCAGGGACCAGAATGACATAATGTGTAGGTTGCAGTACACGTAGTTATTGTCTTGGGGAATCAACTTTGAATGTGTCAGTGCATAAAAATCTTTGTTCCTCTGCTGACTGCTGTGTGTTTAATGGTCGATTAAAAGCAAAAGGGCATCTAGAGTATATATGTAGTGGGGGATTTGAGGGGGGAACATGGGGGACGCCATCCTCCTTGTTAGCAAAATGACCACAATGCATCCCTGTTGTTAGCCTGCCATCACTCCCCATCCAGGTCCAAATCAGTACTGCTAGAAAGAAGAGATCCTTAGCTTTCTAATGATATCAGTATTGTTTTTCTACTCCAAATATTAATTAAAATATGTCACATAACATAGCATACATAGAAGTTAGCATGGACAGTTAGCAATGGACTTCCCAGGACAAATCAACATATATAATCCAGGGCTGGACACATATTCAGACTTCGGGACAAAGACAGAGAGTCTGCACTTTTCCCTGTCTCTCTTGTTTAACATGCTGGTAAATCTGAATGAAATATATTTTGGCGCTCATGGTTTTCTGTTGAATTGTTGAGAATGAGACTGAGCTGATGTGTAGCATGCCCATTTTGAAAAAAATTGAAACATTCACCATTATATTTTGATAAAATAGCTCATGTGAGGTTATAATATTGCGAAAATACATTGCGAAAGCCAAGACTTTGTTTATTTGACATCAAACAAAAACCCACTGTCTTGGACCCAGCCTTGTGACTATAACCAGACCAGAGTGTGGCTACTAAGTGTTCATTGCCAACTTGTCATCATTCCTTTACAGGCTTCAAAATTACACTCTGATAGCCAGGACTTGTTTATTTAAATCAAACAAAAGCCCAAAATGACTCAGAATTGAGACGTTGATGTAACTACACATTTATAGCCAAAAAAGACTTCCATTGAAAGATGCAGGATTTAGGTGCAAAGTTTGAATGCTGCTGAAACTCAGTGACAAAAAACAAAACAAAACAAACAAACAAACAAACAAAAAAAAAAACACGCACACACACAAAAAAGAAATTTAGAACACATCTACACTGAAGGTTGCCTCCACATGTACTCCTCCATTTTTGTTTTGGCTCTGTGCACAATGTTTTTTAGAGGACAACAAGATATTTTTAGACATGACTACAGAGCTGCAGCCCATTGTCTCCCTGTTGTAAACCTGGACAGATTCAGCTACTTTACTTACTTTATTAAAAACAAAAAATGCATATATTATGAAACATGAAACCAAACACATGATTTTTCTTGTCTGTACATAATTATCATCTTAATGCATTATATCCCTTAAACAGTATTACATTACTGTTCTCCCATATACAGTGACAGTCTTTCACAGAGCTTTAAAGTCATTTGTAGTGTGAAGAAAGCTTTGCGCCAAAATGTGTAACCTTTAAAATGTTATAGATAGATAGATAGATAGATAGATAATTATCCCCTTGTTTGTGTTCAAGGCAAAAGCTACATTTAATTTTTAAATTTTATGTCAAGCTGATGCGTCTTGAGTAAACAGATTGGCCAATCAGAGGTTCCTGTTGATGCTTGTCATAAGTCTGAGTTTACTTTTATGCACTTCCAAATTTTAACCACAAGAGGGAAACCTTTCTCTTTTTGAAAGATTATTTCTTTCTCTCATTCTTTCTTTCTTGTTGTTTATTATATGATTGTAGTGACTATTTTTTTTTAGAATATGTTTATTACATTTTTTATGCACAACACAGAACAAAGCAGCTTGGACATGACATGACAAATAAAATGAGTAGCTAAAAATAAGGCTTGAAATTAGGGTTACATCTCCAGTAAGTCATAGTTACAGTTATAAAACAACAATAATCACAGTATTTTGCAGCAGAAATACAACTGAATCTTTGATGAACTGAACACAAATAAAAATGTAGCATAACTTTGATTTAGCTCTCTAATGTTTATGAGGCAGTTGTCATGTATACATTTGTTGTGTCAGGAACATCTCCAGTGTGACACTAGAGTATCTGCATATCAAGCATTTTTTTTTTTCTTTTTTTTATTTCTGTGTAAAGCCACAAATCTCACAGTCAACAACCAATCATCAAACCATACATGTTTCCCTCACACCTTAACATGTCCTGGATAAAAATGATTATTTGATGTGTGAGAAATAAGACTGACGGGATATTCAGACTGAAACAGTGTGCAGTTTGACTCAGAAAAAATAGCTTTATTAGTAACACTGTATAAGTTAAACCATTTGCACAGGTCATATTACTATCTATATGTTGCCATGTGTAGAGCTTACATCACTACCTTTGGACTATCACTAAAACATGATAGTATCAAGAATGATTTCCAATAAAACCCCGTTATGAAATGCAACAGGAAGTTTAACTAAAAAATGGAATTTCCCAACACTAAAGGAAAACTACCACATGCTATTAATCGTTACTGATTACACTGAACATAAGGCAGAAATTCTGGATGTGTGAACAGATGAAGAAGCATTTTTATATCTCCATTTCTTCAGAGCTTGAGCGTTGCTCTGTGAGATCCTGCATGCCAATGGTCAGTGCTTTGTCCTCTCGTAGGGCACCCAGAGGTGATTTGCTTCATAAATGATGGTGCCCGGTCTGCTTTGCTGCACCCGAGAGCAGTTTGTTCTAATGGTTTCCCCTGAATGGAGTGCAGCCATGAAGGTTTGCATTGCAGGAAGTAGCTGAGGCAGTTTCACTCAGGTGTGGTATCGCTCATGAGGTTCATTAATAGAGCTTTTCTGAAGATTAGAAAGGTGGACATCAGCTGGGAGGCATTTCATTATGACTGTTGGTATAACAATGTACACACAATGCTCCTCAGACTTTGAAAACCGCAGGAGAGTGGAATAATCTTGTCACCCCTCATGCCTTAATGTTTTAACGAGATAGCAAATACAAAAACAACATACTCATACAAACACATACATAACGCTCTGTTCACCCGATCTTAGCAAACATCCTGCATGACTAAGTGAGGAGCAGGTTAAAGGTTGGAATGGCTGCCTTTCATGGGCCGCAATATTTTTATGACCTTGTCTGCACAGGCACTACTGAAAACACATACAAGTTTGCTCTTGGCAAAACTGAACTTTATGATTCCAAAATCCAAAAATGTTACCAGACATTCAGGTGTTTTGCAGTAATATGTGTCTGAATCAGCCTCATAGTCAGTAAGAAATCCTGGTTTCTGTTGACCTAAAGTCACCAGTCCCGTCTCTCCCACTAACCATCTTATCTGAGCCAAACCCTTTATGAACCATCACCTCGTAATCCTGCACCTTTACTGCCCTCGCTGTGTGCTGCTGTCAAGGATAAGGTAATCAGCTTATCATAAAGTCATGATTTATAAAACTTGGAATAAGGGCATCTTAGTGATTCAGACCTTCTTTGATATCATCCACTTCTTGCCTTATATGATGAAATAATGTGACAAGCCTTCCTTTCTCTCAGTAGACTTTTTGTCACAACAGTTTTAAAGCCAAACATCAGCATGTTCCCCATCCTGTTCATTTACCTGGATGAGCAGCGTCAGGAAGGAGGAGAGGGAGACTTGTTTCGGTACTTTCTTGCCTTATCTCAGATCATATCCCAGCACTGAAGGCATGTGATGTTGGGCAATGGGGTCATAAAGCAGGGCAACTCTTTACGAGAGGGACTGTGAAACTCTTGGCTTCACTGGCCGGCTCTGTAACTGCGAGGGGGGTTCCGCCATGCAAAATAATATTTGCGATAACATAACATTTTGTCCCCGTATTAAAATCTTCAAAATGCTTGAGAAAAATAATCCAAATATAGAAAAGGCTTATTTGCACTGAAAAGAAAATGAGTAACTTACTACAGTTTTTCCCACTTCCTTGAAGAAACCGATGTTATCAAGACACTGAAAGACATACTTTGTTGAAAAGTTTTTTTTTCTTCCCTTCAAATAATATTTCCTCTACATTCCTATTAAAGACACTGACTTTGACAACTAACACAGACTGGCATGTGCATTTTGTTGGGAATTTGCAGATGATGTGGATATATAGTGCTTCAAAACAAGAACCCTGTTAAATCTTCTGTTTTTATCTTGTCATGTTTTTGTGCATTTATTACGCAGATTAAGAATTATTTATGCATGAGGAGTAGTTCATTTCATATTGGTTTTGCAAGTGTTATGTTGGCTAGCTTACACCATGTGAGTTAGCTTAGCCTATTTTCAGTTAGTTTCAGTTTAGATTAGATTTAAGTTTTGTTCAGTGTGGTTTAGCAACTAGCTCAGCGTAGTTTAATTTACTATATTTTGTCTTAGTTTAGTTTAAGGTTAGGTTAGTTTTCAGTTTAGTGAACTTAGCTTGGTTTTTACTTAGTTTCATCCAGTTCATCTTAGTTTAGCTTTCTGCTCTTACTCCCGCGAGAGTACTACCTGCTTGATCCTGCCAGTAGCATATGCTTGTCTCAAAGATTGAGCCATGCAAGTCTAAGTACACATGGCTGGTACAGTGAAACTGTGAATTGCTCATTAAATCAATTTAGTTAGCAAGTAGTTTTGTTAAGCTCAGGTTAGTTTAGTTTATCTTGGCTTATGTAAATTTGGTTTTAGGTTAGATTAGGGGTTAGTTTAGTGAACTTAGTTTGGTTAAGTTTACTTTGTCTAAGTTTAACTTAATTTAGTTTAGTTTATAGTTTAGTTAGCAATTGGTCTAAGCACAGGTTAAGTTTATCTTGGCTTATCTTAGTTTGGTTTTAGGTTAGATTAGATTTTAGTTTAGAGAACTGAGCTTGGTTAAGTTAAGTTACGTCTAGTTTAGCATAATTCAGTCTAGTTTAGTTAAGTTAAGTGATTAGCTTAGTTTAGTACAGGTTAGTTTAATTTATCTTGGCTGATCTTATCTTTGTTTGATTTTTAGTTTTGTCTGATTTAGTCTGGTTTAGTTTAACTTAGCTGAGTTGTTTATTTGTTAGGAAATGCTCATTAATTTACTATTTATAAGGAATGACTTAATGTTAATAAACCTACCGCGTTAAGTCTTATTTTCTTTATTTTCTGCACGAAAACTTCAAAATAGTGTTGAAGTCAGATATTTTGTTTTCCCATTTTTGAACATTTTTAATACACTGGTGATGTTTGACAACTATGGTCACAGCACAGGTGTGAACCGTAGTTGAGGCAGAGCTGATCCTCACAGCAGAGCAGTGCAGGTGCTGTCAGACAGGTAACTGATGGGGTTAGATTATCCTGACAGACAGACTTTTAAAGCTGTTATAAAAGTGACTTTTTATTTGATTGCTGTCAGGTCTTGCTGGCCCTGACTCCATTCAAGGTTTGTTTGAAGACACCAAAAACCAAAGGACATGGGAAGGTATGTGTGTGTGGTGTGTGGGGGGTCATGCAGGGGGTTTGGTCAGGGAGGTCGGGGGGTAGGGAAGTCACACAGGTAGGGGACAATGATACAGGCGGTGGGACTGTGCAGTCACCATGTCTCAATCTACAAACTGACCCTGCATGACTGGTCTTGGGCAACAGCTAATGGCCCCCAATTACAGTTTCTCTGTCCTCCAGAAAGCAGCCAGTGTGGCGTGACCCTCTGAAATGAGTCTTCCCCACAAAAGCATGGCAACAATGGATATGTTTGGAGAATGAGAAGGCTTACCTTTATGTTAATTTTCATATCTTAGATTGAGAATGACACACTAATATTTGCTTTGAATCTTATCTTCACACTTGTAATAACACCTGTCTGGCTTCTTTTCAGTCCTCGAGATCATTTAGTATTTGCATGTTGAAATCTGGATGAAGCTAGTGAGGGTGGGAACAGAGCCGAGACAGAGGTCTGAGGTGGAAAGGTCAAACTGATGTTTCACCGTGAAGCCAGAGAGGGACATTTTTTTCCGACAGGATGCCTCCTGTGGTCGGGGTTAATGTGGTGTTGGAGGGACAGAGATGTGCGGATGAATTAATTTTAGGGATGAGCAGAGGAGCGTGAAGACAGAGGTCCAGAGTCCACTGGTGGTGGAGCGGTGGAGGGGAGGGAGCGGCTTTGGAAAATGGGTCTCTGAGTGCAGGTCTAAATTAAAAATCAAATAAGAACTCAATCAAATTAGAAAGTCAAGGTTTTCAAAAGCAGCGTCTTTATATGAAGTATGTCAGTGGTTCCCAACCTTCTTGGCTCACACATTTTTTTTTTAAAAGCTAAACGAGCAGAAAACAGAGATTTAACTTGTTGGTCCACTAGAAGAAAGGCAGAAACTTCAGTCAAAGATTGGTAGTCTGTCCCAGCAGATTAAATCACATGTTATAAGCCTAGGAGTGATTTTAGACTCTGATCTTAATTTTATTCGCCATTTTAACAGAGTTGCAAAAACATCATTTTTTCACCTTAGAAACATTGCCAAAATTAGACCTTTTTTAACTCAGGATGATGCTGAAATACTTGTACATGCTTTTATCACTAGCCGTTTGGACTACTGCAATTCCCTTTTTACTGGTCTCCCTAGAAAGTCACTAAAGAAACGGCAAGTTATTCTGAACGCTTCAGCCAGGATTTTAACAAATACAAAAAAAAGAGATCACATTAGTCCTCAGCTTGCATCATTGCACTGGTTGCCTGTTTCTTTTAGGATTGATTATAAAGTTCTGTTACTTACTTATAAGGCCTTAAATAATTTAGCACCGTCTTATATCAGCAATTGCCTTTCTTCTTATGCCCCAACAAGAACTCTCAGATCCTCCACTGCCTGTCTTTTAGTTGTTCCCAAGGTGTCCCACAAGAGAACCGGTGAAGCTGCTTTTTGTTTTTATGGCCCTAAACTATGGAACACTCTCCTTTTAGATCTGAGAATGGCAGACTCCTTAGCTATTTTTAAAAAGAAATTGAAAACCTATCCTAACCTAACCTATCAATATGGGTTGATTTAATTTGATTTTTATCACTGTTATTGTTTTGTTTTGTTGATGTTGTTTAAATTGATGTGTTGTTTTTAACTGTTGTTGTTTTGTTGTTTCTGATATTGCTCTGTTCAAGCACTTTGGGCTGCATTCGTGCATGAAAGGTGCTCTATAAATAAAGTTTATTATTATTATTATTATTATTATTATTATTATCATAAATAAATACTTGACTCAGGACAAGAGTTGAGCAGTTAAAGCAGAGAGTCATTTTTGCCATGTTGGTGGCAAGGCAAAACTGGAGTACAGTAACTCATCAACTATTAGATGCACTGACATGACTTTGGTGATCCCCAGACTTTCCTTCTGGCGCCATCATGAGCTTGACTTTTGTGGTCTTGAGTAAAATATCTTGACAACAATATGACAATTTGTGATAACGTAGATATCTCTTTAAGGGAACCCATTATGATTTTCCTTATTTTTTGTTGTATGATGTTACCATGTTAGATTTTCATACTAAACATGGCCAAAATTTTTCACCCAGGTGAGAATAATCACACTGCAGCTATACGACTATTTACACTCAGCAGCGTTGTTGACTACGGACACTGGTGCAAATGGCATTCTCCTGTCTTTATTTGGTCTTTTGCTTCAGGCATGCTAGTGCATGTGTTTATATTACATACACTGCTACATGTAGCTACATGCTAACTTCAGGGAAACAAGTAATCTTTGTTGTTGTCGTTCCTTTTCGAACATGTCCATAGCAGGCACAGGTAGCACAGCACGATCCTCATAAAGTGGTGCCTTCGTCCAAAAAAATTAACATGTCTTGACGTCAACTTTATGTTCAACATACTTCGTTATAGCCATTCTACCCACTGCAGTGATGGTGCAGAGACGCCAAGATACGGAAGACCTGTAAACGCCAACCCATAAAAGAAAAAGAGATCCCCTTTAACTGCTGTCATCAAGTCAAAATGTTTATTTGTCTGATATTTGATAATGACATTCCCATCAGCATTAGCTGCGCCTCATGTTAAATGCTAATTATCATGTGTTAGCATTTAGCTCAAAGTGCTGCTGAGTCTAAGTACAGCCTCACAGGGCCGCTAACGTGGCAGTGGACTCTTAATCTCGATTCTTTTTCGATTTCATATGATGCATTTTTCAAGGCCTGAAGATGTGACATTATGCCTTTTTTCACAAGATATATACCTAATATTTGAAAAAAAAAAAAAAAATCGACAAACTTTTGTGTAACAGAGACCCTTTAATTATCTTGTGATCTCTCAGGGGGTTCAGACCAACAGAAAGTAGATTATGTGTCTCCTTGAGAATGATTAGCCAAATTTGATGACAAACGACCAAAAACATATACAGGATATACAGTGGTGTTTCAGGGGTTTTGGTTCACTGCAACAGAGATTCATATCTGATGACTGTACAAAGAAGGCAACTGTAGGTGCTTTAAGCAATCACAGGGGGACAAGACAGACGCCACGGTCAACTGAGTGTGAAACTTTATTTGTGAAATAATAGATAACTGGGTTCCACATTAGGTGGCACAGGGCCAGAGTCTTAATTGTTGAAAAGCTGAGTTAAAGAAGCTCCTATATCAAAGTTCATGTTTACAGTAAAAACAGATTTTGAACTTAGAGAAAGATGGGAGCTCATCATGACAAGTTGTCACCGCTGATAAAGTGTGTTTGTGTCACTGGTGGATGACAGGTGTGTCATAATGTTCAGCTTTATATTGAAGAAATGTATCCATGATAATGTTTATACTGTGTTTACTGTTAAAAGCACACAGTGTGACTTCATTTTCTCTCCTATCAAACGTCTCAGACAGGATGAGTTACTGTAGCTCTCTTGACAATGATCCCATTTAGCTCCCTTGCAGCAAAGCCACACCAACATCGATTGGTGTATGAGGTAAAAGGAAATGTGCTGATTCCTCGCACACTCGGTTACACATTAACTGTTAACAAAAAAAGAAATAAAAAGAGCTCATAGACCTGGACAGATAACCTGCTACTGCATCCGTCAGACCAGGCAAATAAATTGCTGACAGAAAAAATAATCTTGACACTAAAGGTCATTGTTGCTACCGTCACATTTTCGTGTTACATTTATGGCCAAAATAAAGATCTACGAGCGAGAGAGAGAGAGAGCAGATTCCACTCATGAATTTAGGTGTCTTTGAAATATCCTTTTGTAGAAGAGATAAGTTTGCACAGCTTCATCACAGCCTGAATTTACATTTATGTACTCTGATAGCAATACCACGCTGTAAAAATATGCCATACTCCAAGTAAAAGTCACATTACTTAAGTGCATTTGAAGAATGTTACATGCTGTTAGTTTGTTTAAAATCCTGATCTGCAGAGTAACAACAGCTGTAGTACAGTAAAGAAAAAGTACATTTTCCTCTGAAACGTAGCGGAGTAGAAGTATAAAGTTAAGTTAAGTTAAATTAATTAATTCACTAACTACTACAACTACTACTACTACTACTACTACTACTACTAATAATAATAATACAATTTACATCTAGTGCAAAATAAAATGCACAATAAATAAAGTGGTGACAAAAAACAGGAATTACATTTGTATTATATCAGATGAATTTTCAGTGTTTTACATGTTATGCATGAACAAATATTTACATTTCTTTTGTTTGACAAATGTATGTAAATAAATGTACAGTATCTGGGAGGCTATACAGCTGCATATAAAAAGTTAACTGCTAACACTAATCACACATATTAAGCATATAACAATGTATGTTTACCGGGCATTAGCTATAGAGTGAAACATGCCATCAATTCAAAATCGCACTTGTAAGCAATTCTCACAAGATCAGGAAGAGTCATGAAGTATCAAGCTGTTGAAATAATGTTAAGTGTAGCATGTAAGTTGAATGGCAAAATTCTCCTGAGTTGATTGAAGGATTGCTCAGATCACCTGTTGTGGTGTCCTCAACCTATGGCAGACCTCATGTTAGCAAATACTATCAGCCAGATATTCTGGTCTCAAGGTCTCTTTAAGACTTGTTTTGCTGTCTTCTGCTGTTCTGTGTGAGGGTGATTTTGAAACCAAGGAATATCAAATAATACCTTTCCAATAGGTCCATCAGGATAGTTCTTGGCGTTTTTTTGTGCAAGAGTTTTGCTTGCCTAATTATCACCTAATGCCTGAGGCTTTATTTTGTTATTCTGTATTATTATTATTATTATTATTATTATTATTATTATTATCATTATCATAATTATTATCAAGGAGGCATTTTTTCATTGTGATAGCTCTTGTGAGATTTGTTTCACCGAGTGAATGTTCTTTATATTGTGTAGTTTGGAAATGGTCCTGAGGTGTCTTCCAAACGAGCGGAAATCTAGGGAATCACTGTCACAAAACAATAATTTAATTGAAAATTTAAATTTACTACTAAAGGCATTTTTTCGAGTTTAATACTTGTATGTACAAAGTTTGTAGTGAGTGAAACCCTGAATGTGATACCCAGCATATTAATGTTTTAGCTGCGCAGAGTGGAGCTGATTTTAACTATGTTACATAGTGTTATGCAGTTTATTCCAAAGAGATGCATATTTTAGATGCATATTTTATAAGATCATTATACAGTTTGTACATAAAATTTTTATCTGCAAAGTAACCATGGCTGTAATGGAGTAAAAATAATTACTGTATTTTTCCTCCAAAATGCAGTGAAGTTAAATTTGTTACTGTCTGTTACTGATGACAGGTTGTTTAGAATCAAGATGTAATACTGTATAATATATAAAATTCTATACTTAACCTTGTTACTTACAGTATGTGGGTTTTGACAGAATGATAAAAAATAAAGAATAAATAAAATAATATTTAGTGTCGAAGCACATGTGATTAGAGAGCGATATATGTGCCTGTGTGTGCGTTTTTGTCACTAGTGTCTCTGCTCACGTTGGGTAATTTTGTGTCATGCAGGCTCGGACAGCAGTGTGTTTGTTCTGCAGGGTTTCAGTCAGAACATTCCACCTCTCGTGGCTGCTAATGGCAGGTGTGCATGCCTCTGCATTAATCAGGGTGCTGTGAACCTGCCATTTAATCGCAGAGGAAGCCGAGCAGGTAATTACTTTTGAATCCCTAATTGCGCAGACAAGGAGAAAGAAAAACACTGGGCAGGGAGGCAGCCAGCCAACATCACAGGTCTTCTATCACTCCTGGGTTGTCCCTGTGTGTCACACTGAGCTGGTTTCAAGCATCTGGACACTGATCACTGGCTAATCAATACAGGTGTGCGGTATGTGTGGGACTGAGTCTATCCAAACTGGTGTTTGTAGTAAATGACAGAGAATAACTTTTGAGGAGTTTTAGTGGAAAATACACTCAGTTGCCACTTTATTAGGTACACTTAGTTTAACTGATGCAGTCTCTTTACCTTCATAAAAGTTAAAATCATTGATGTAACTTTTAAGGAATCTTGTAGCCTACCATAGTATTTCAATTTTAAAATTTTTATAATTAATCATTTTATATATTTTTTTATATTTTATACCAATAATCCAATGCAGCGCAGAGGCAAATATTGTACTCTTTACTCCAGTACTCTTATCTGACAGCTATAGTTACTATACTATGCAGACATATAATTGGCTTATAAAATCTGATGCCCTGTTTACACTGTGGAAAGCCTGTAACCAACTTTGTCGTTAACTCTTGAGTTCAGGTTGATTTTGCTGAATTCCTATGCTTTCCTTTTTTTCTTTGTTCAGCACCTTCTAAACAATCTTTACCCTGCTTGTATAGTGTCCTTTGTTTCAGCCAGTGTTGTTGTCAAGGCCACCAAAATCAAGACCAAGTCATGACCAACACTAGAGCGAGTCCCACAAAGCATGACACACTAATGATACAATGTGGAAAATGCAAACCACAGGCACTCCTTAAATTGATCTGAAAGATCCACATTCCCATGAAAACACCCACAGAAAACAAATTAAGATTACTATTCATCCACCTCTTGCCATACTCTCTATATGTGAGTGTGCATAAGTGTACTGTGAGAAATTTCTTGTTAAGATAATAAAAAGGCATTCAGGGGTGAAGTTTATGTGTGGCAATTTTATATTTTCTTCCATGAGCAGACAAATACAAACAAAAACTAAGGAGCTGAAATCACTATAACCATCTCTAAACAACACTCCTTTTTTGCACAGACAATTTACATTCCTGCAGTTGTGGGCTTGATCTGTCTTAAATAAAATCCAGAGTCCTCTTTGTCGGAGGCCGAGACAAGACCGAGTAAAGAGACAAGGACTGATCTTGGGTACTAAAGCAGTTGTTCCAAAAAATATATTATGGTCTAAAGACATAAATGAAATACTGTGTGAAGCATAAGTGCATTCATTGTGCTGATGATACTTCTATACTTTACTTAAGTAAGATTTTTAATGCAGGACTTTCACTTGTAATGGAGTAGTTTTACTCAAGTAAAATACTTCTTCCTCTCTCGAAAGAATCTCTCACAGCTCCTACTCTCCTCCTAATAACCTGCAACAAAGCTTGTGAAGCACTGTTTTGGTCTGCTGTTGCTGTAATGAGCCCAATTTGCAAAGATTTTCTTTCTTGCCAGCACAACAAAGAGTTCACACAGCATTTGGATGTCAACAAGCACAAAGCAAACATCTGATAACTGCATTCCAGCATTGTTTCCAAATGCACTGCTAAATAAAGAGACCTCTTATCGTGCGCCATAATTTGTCACAAACTCTTCCTTGTAGGCGTGTGTTTGACTTCCCGCTGAGTACAGCAGCTAACGGCTTGGATCTGATTGACTCATGTTCTTTTCACGGGAGATTTATTGCACGGTGACACACCTTACATGGACCTGGCACAGTCTGTCTGCTCAAAATAAGGTCAGGGATGATATTTGTGTGGGAGTGTGTGTGTGTGTGTGTGTGTGTGTGTGTGTGTTTGAACTTTATTGTTATATGCTACGGTTACACACTGTGTGGTCAGTGCAGTAAAACTCTCAAATAACTATAAAAATCAAACATAAGTGGGTAGATTGAATAACATGACAGACAACGACCAAAAGAAACATGTACAACAGGTTAGGCAGAGGGTCAGTCTCACCTGCATGATGTCCCGGTGTTCACTAGGTGACAGCAGTGAGTTCAACAAGAGGTTCAGAGGAGCTCCACATCCTGCTGCTAACATTTAAACAAAAGGAGTCCTATGTTTCTATGCCTTCACCACAGGACTATGCAAAATGAACCACTGGTATGGGACTGGAGCTCATGTCAGCGTCATGCAAATCTCCACAGAGTTCTCCAGTTTAACAGTCACTAATAGATAACCAGAAATGTGGACGATGGAACGTCTTCACAGTTTGCCCACTGTTGGAAACATTTGGGTACAGTTATGCTTTCAGGAAGGATCGAATGATTTCATCTCCACACAAAAAATAAATGTTTTATTTCCGTGAAGTGACACGAACAACACAAAGCCTCTGTGTGTTAAGTCCTGCTGAGACAGAAAGTGTTTAGCAGCTTTGCTTGACAAGTTTCCAGTAGGTGTTTGCTCCAATAAATGTGTGAAATCAATTAATGTCTTCCTGTACCAGTCAGGACTAATCTAAGGTTTATCTAACACATCTATTGATTATCACTGGTGGCACAACAACACATAGTTTCACCTAAAAACAGCAGTGTGGTCGTCCTGTCGTCAGACTGCAGTTGTGTTTTCATGCCTCAGTGTGCCTGCGTGTGCTTTTTTGGCTCATTTACTTTCTCAGAGTCAATCTGTTAGACTGTGACGCTGCTGTCAACCTCTTTGTCTGCATTGGTGCTCAACAAAATTGGTTCTTAAGCTTTCTGGATCTTCCAAATTAAAGAAAATATAATAATGATGAATTAAAAGCATTATAAAAGTGGTGTTTTACATTTAAGCACATAATATTATGTCTACATATGTATTTATATTCTTTCTATTTATACTGACATGTAGCACCTTTAATATGTATTTTCTTACATAAGTTAATATCTTATGTGTTTGAATTTAAAAAACAAATCCAATAAGTAAAGAAACATATTTCATGTATAGACCGGTGTCTATCTATGCTATGCAACAGGCCTCTTTTTAAAATTAAAAAGTCACAGTACAGACACACAGGTGAAAATAATAGCATTAACAGTGGAATGAATTCAATTCACCTGCTTCAGTTTCAGGGTCTAAGAATTGTGCATGCTGTGTGTTACACTGTCATGGCTTATTGGGTCACGTAAATATAATACAGTTTAATACTATTAGTAACACTTGTGTTTTTCCTACAATAACAAACCAAAATGTCCGCTGACCAAAAAAAAAAAAAAGCCTGTTGATGTTTAAAGAGTCTTTTCTTGACTTTTTCTGACTTCATGATATCTTAATATGTTGCTGTGATTTAACATGTTGTGCTGGCTTTATCATACTTTTCTTTGATTCTGACATTTGATAAGCAGCTTTTTCTCTGTTTTCACCTGATGCCATAGAGATAGCTGCTCTGCCCCCCTCTGCACCCAAAGACAAAGTGGCTGTTGCTTCGATCCCTGAGTCAATATTGACCACCAGCCAGCGGGAGAGAGAAGCAGCAGCAGCAGCAGCAGCTGGGAGGAAGATAGCCAAGAGATCATCATCAACTATACACACACACACACACACACACACACACACATGCACTTATGAAACCATAAAAAACACCAGCATACTGTCAGTATGATGTGGTTATTGACTTCCTGAGGCTGAGATACATTTCATTGATGTCAGTGCAACACAATTTCTTCTATTCAAGAAAGTATTCAAGAAATCTCAAGACAAGAGGCGAGAACCAGAGGAGCATAAGTGGCGAAAATGAGTTATGTATACATATATATATACAGCGCCTTGCAAAAGTATTCACCCCCCTAGGAATTTTTCACGTTTTAAAACCTCACAACCTGGAATTAAAATGTATTGTTTGAGCATTTTCATCATTTCATGTACAGAACATGCCAACAACTTTGAAGATGTGAAAAAACTTTTTTATTGTGAAGCAAACAACAAAAAGGCCCAAAAACAAAGAACTTCAGTGTGCATAATTATTCACCCCCCTGAAGTCAGTACTTTGTAGAGCCACCTTTTGCAGCAATTACAGCTGCAAGTCTCTTTTCATAAGTCTCTATGAGCTTGCCACATCTTGCAACTGGGATTTTTGCCCATTCTTCATGGCAAAACTTCTCCAGCTCCCCCAAATTGGATGGTTTCCGCTTGTGAACGGCAGTCTTCAAGTCAAACCAGGTCCGGGCTTTGACTAGGCCATTCTAACACATTTAACTTCTTCTCCTTAAATCATTCAAGCGTAGCTTTAGCAGTATGCTTCGGGTCATTGTCCTGCTGGAAGGTGAACCTCCGTCCCAGTCGCAAATCACAGGCAGACTGAAACAGGTTTTGCTCCAGAATGTCCCTGTATTTACCACCATCCATCTTTCCCTCTATGCGGACCAGTTTCCCAGTCCCTGCTGCAAAACATCCCCACAGCATGATGCTGCCACCACCATGTTTCACTGTGGGGACGGTGTTCTTGGGGTGATGGGATGTGTTGGGTTGCCGCCAGACATAGCATTTCCCTTTGTGGCCAAAAAGTTCAATTTTAATCTCATCTGACCAGATCACCTTCCGCCATACATTTAGGGGGTCGGCCACATGCTTTTTGGCAAACTCAAAACGTGCTTTCTTGTTTTTAACACTAAGTAAAGGCTTTTTTCTGGCCACTCTTCCATAAAGCCCAGCTCTATGGAGTGTACGGCTTATTGTGGTTCTATGGACAGACACACCAGTGTTTGCTGTGGAACTCTGAAGCTCCTTCAGGGTTACCTTTGGTCTCTCTGTTGCCTCTCTAATCAATGCCCTCTTTGCCCGGTCTGTGAGTTTTGGTGGTCGGCCCTGTCTTGGCAGGTTTGTTGTGGTCCCGTGTTGTTTCCATTTGGTGATTATGGATTTGATGGTGCTCGGGGATCATCAAAGATGTAGATATTTTTTTATAACCCAGTCCTGACTTGTATCTCTCTATAACTTTGTCCCTGACTTGTTTGGAGAGCTCCTTGGTCTTCATGATGTGATGCTTCTTGCTAAGTGGAGTTGCAGCCCATTGGGGCCTCTCAGAAAAGGTGTGTTTATACTGACACATCATGTGACACTTAGATTGAACACAGGTGGACTTCATTTAACTAATTCTGTGACTTGTGAAGGTAATAGATTGCACCAGCGCTTTTTAAGGGGCTTCATAGCAAAGGGGGTGAATACATATGCACATGCCAATTTTCACTTTTTTATTTCTTTAAATTATTCTTTTATATATATTTTTCTCATTTCACTTCACCAACTTAGATAACTTTGTGCAGATCCATCACATGAAATTTTCAGATGAAAAACATTTAAATTACAGGTTGGAATCTAACAAAATAGTTAAAAAGCAAAGGGGGGTGAATACTTTTGCAAGGCGCTGTATATCTATCTATCTATCTATCTATCTATCTATCTATCTATCTATCTATCTATCTATATATATATATATACAGTACAGGCCAAAAGTTTGGACACACCTTCTCATTCAATGCGTTTTCATGACTATTTACATTGTAGATTCTCACTGAAGGCATCAAAACTATGAATGAACACATGTGGAGTTATGTACTTAACAAAAAAAGGTGAAATAACTGAAAACATGTTTTATATTCTAGTTTCTTCAAAATAGCCACCCTTTGCTCTGATTACTGCTTTGCACACTCTTGGCATTCTCTCCATGAGCTTCAAGAGGTAGTCACCTGAAATGGTTTCCACTTCACAGGAGTGCCTTATCAGGGTTAATTAGTGGAATTTCTTGCTTTATCAATGGGGTTGGGACCATCAGTTGTGTTGTGCAGAAGTCAGGTTAATACACAGCCGACAGCCCTATTGGACAACTGTTAAAATTCATATTATGGCAAGAACCAATCAGCTAACTAAAGAAAAATGAGTGGCCATCATTACTTTAAGAAATGAAGGTCAGTCAGTCTGGAAAATTGCAAAAACTTTAAATGTGTCCCCAAGTGGAGTCGCAAAAACCATCAAGCGCTACAACGAAACTGGCACACATGAGGACCGACCCAGGAAAGGAAGACCAAGAGTCACCTCTGCTTCTGAGGATAAGTTCATCCGAGTCACCAGCCTCAGAAATCGCAAGTTAACAGCAGCTCAGATCAGAGACCAGATGAATGCCACACAGAGTTCTAGCAGCAGACCCATCTCTAGAACAACTGTTAAGAGGAGACTGCGAATCAGGCCTTCATGGTCAAATAGCTGCTAGGAAACCACTGCTAAGGAGAGGCAACAAGCAGAAGAGATTTGTTTGGGCCAAGAAACACAAGGAATGGACATTAGACCAGTGGAAATCTGTGCTTTGGTCTGATGAGTCCAAATTTGACATCTTTGGTTCCAACCGCTGTGTCTTTGTAAGACGCAGAAAAGGTGAACGGATGGATTCCACATGCCTGGTTCCCACTGTGAAGCATGGAGGAGGAGGTGTGATGGTGTGGGGGTGTTTTGCTGGTGACACTGTTGGGGATTTATTCAAAATTGAAGGCACACTGAACCAGCATGGCTACCACAGCATCCTGCAGCGACATGCCATCCCATCCGGTTTGCGTTTAGGTGTACGATCATTTATTTTTCAACAGGACAATGACCCCAAACACACCTCCAGGCTGTGTAAGGGCTATTTGACCAAGAAGGAGAGTGATGGAGTGCTGCGGCAGATGACCTGGCCTCCACAGTCACCGGACCTGAACCCAATGGAGATGGTTTGGGGTGAGCTGGACCGCAGAGTGAAGGCAAAGGGGCCAACAAGTGCTAAACACCTCTGGGAACTCCTTCAAGACTGTTGGAAAACCATTTCAGGTGACTACCTCTTGAAGCTCATGGAGAGAATGCCAAGAGTGTGCAAAGCAGTAATCAGAGCAAAGGGTGGCTATTTTGAAGAAACTAGAATATAAAACATGTTTTCAGTTATTTCACCTTTTTTTGTTAAGTACATAACTCCACATGTGTTCATTCATAGTTTTGATGCCTTCAGTGAGAATCTACAATGTAAATAGTCATGAAAATAAAGAAAACGCATTGAATGAGAAGGTGTGTCCAAACTTTTGGCCTGTACTGTACATGTGTGTGTGTGTGTGTGTGTGTGTGTGTGTGTGTGTGTGTGTAATGAAAGCTTTTGAGTTGTGCCTCTGCCAAAACAGTTACTTATATGAGTTATTAATCAAACCAAAAGACTAGAGATTATTTGAGGCCAAAAAGGGTGCAAGTGCATTTACTCAGAATATTGTCAACTAAGTATTCAGTCATCCACATGTTTATGAAGTTTTCGTATTCAAGACTGAATTCAATAAACAAAGTCAGGACAAAGTATGGTCATTTTGTTTTGGCTGTCCTGTAAAGTTGGTCAAATGTCACATATGCCCCTCTGGTTCAAAAAGACAAAGCTAGATATACAATATATTATACAATAATGATCAAAAATAGCCTAAAAATAAGTGGGATAATTTTACTGTTCATAACACTCGTGAAATATGTGGCAGCCAAGTCACACCTGTTGAGAGGGATGTAATTGTATTGCAGGGTTTTTTTTACACTTTGACTACAAATTACAGAGAGAAAACTACAAATTTGAGTATAAAAATACTTATACTTGTAACAGAGTGTTTTTACAGTCTGATATTAGTACTTTTTACTTAATGGAAGGATCTGGAAAAGGGCCCCGTTACATCAAGCTAATAGTCTGCTATCAGTCAATGTTGGGCCATTGGAGAGCGTCTGTTGTCCTAGTCTGTGTGGTGTGTCCTGCACCGTTGATCCTAGTCAGCCGCTGTCTAGTTGGCATCAGAGATGGCAGAGACTGTCGTTGAGTGAAACCATTCTGATTGGCAGTTCAGCTCAGTGCTCAGAAGAGAAACAGAAGTGAGAAAAGCAGACCACCACATTCTCACTCCGACCTCGACACATATTACCGCTTGGTCATTAATTTTCCATGTCTACATGTGACACGCAAGATAGCCTGTGTGCTTCTGATGTTGACGTTCTGGGATGCCTCATCAAGTTCCTCCTGTTACATGCATTGATTCTTTTCAAAATACAATTCCTTTTTTCACAGATAATGTACAGTTTGCATACTCGCTTTAGAAATAAACACACTACGCTAGTACGACACCATGAATTGTTGTTTCTTTCCTTCACCAAAAAAACGCACATGGTTATGTTGAGCCAACACATGAACAGGGATAAGGCACCAAAAGCATGTGGTTAGGTTGTGAAAAACATAACAGGGTTTGGCTTCATATTCATACAGGAAGTGAACACTGGCCTCCCAGATGAAAGTTGGCGATTGTTGGACACAACCACCACCCATCCTGCCCACCCAACTTGGAGCTTTTGTCCCCTTAACTTACATTGTTGTCCGGCAACGTTTCCCGCTGTGTATCTTGGGTTAGGGGTTAGGGTTAGGGTGTATCTTGTCGACGTAAAAGGATGGCTCTTTTTGAGCAAACAAACGACTAAAGTCAAGATAGTGTGAGATCAAAACAAACTTGTTATATGAGGCAAGATTATTTTTTTTTAGCCACTGAGCTTCATAGCAGAAATGGTTTACAATTGTTTGTGTTAGTATCGCTAGCACACAGTAAATATCCTTTGTTCTTTCTTCATCAGGTTGTAATGTTAATGTGCTAACTGGCTAACTAATGTCTTGAATCTGTTCTGTCTGTCTTCTAGTTCCCATTTTTTAGTGACAAATACAGGCTACCACTGCCCGCTGTTAAATAGGGTTATTTCCTCTCACGCAGGAGCAGGGCGTACATGCTAGTTCACCATTGGCTGTAGTCTTAATGGTGTGTTTACGTCCAAGTTTTTGGCCGAGACACAGGCAATGAGGGGCTAAGCAATTTATGGTGTAAATGTCAGTAATTTCGTCAAAGTAAAAGTCCTTTGCTACTTTCATGTTTGTATAGTGGGAGAGATGCACATGTTCTAAATACTGAGGGGGACATGTCCCCTGCATCCACCCTGAAATCTACACCTACATCTGTAACTGAACTGCAGAGGGTTTATGACCTTTGCCATCAAATATCTCCTTTCGATGTCTTCAGAGTTGTAAAATCACAGCGAGAACTGTTTGCCCCTTGTACTATGAATGTAAAAAGAAGACATGCTCTGACAGGATAAATCAGCTGTATCTGGGGGCAGCTTGGCTCAGTAAAAGTGTAGGAGTATCAAACTGTTGGGGGCATGTTTGATGCCAGGGGTTGTGCTGCCCTGACAAACATGATGCTGCTTCACAGTATTTTCTCTCATGTCTGCAAACCTGAGCTTCACAGGATGGAAAATCCCAAATCTGCTGTGTCTGTTTAGTATTTCTTATCAGCTGATCTGTCTTTGGAAGAGAACAAAACACAAAAATACTACACAAGAGAGAAGTTAAGATGTAATCAAACAGCACTGAGACAGAAACCAATTTGCGGTGTGGTGACTAAGAGCCCAAACCTCAAAGCTGCTCTGATCTGACATGATTTAACAAAAGAAAGGAGGAGGAAAAGCTCAATCCCTGACTGCACACACACCTTTTGCATGAAAAGCAAACACAACCAAGAGACTTTCAAGTCTTGGGTTTGATTCAAACCCACAGAAACACTCTGTCACACACACATAAACACACACACAACGTGTGCGACGTGTGTTGACAGAGTCGACACACACACCTCCAGCGCTACAGACTGGCAGACTGCCCCACTTCTCCCAGTTCAGGATCATCCGCAGGTCATGTTTAAGAACTGGGAGGAGTGGATGGATGCCAGTGCTTTCCATCACTTTCCTCTTCCGTATCCTTGCTTGAATCGGGCACCTGCAAACAAAGATGTCCTCTCTGTGTGTGCAGCCATCTTCCTGTGATTCATGGGTGTGGTGACGACATCTTATTGCACTGATTGAGATCAAAACTGAGGCTCCATCTGATGTGATGCAATCAAAGCACAAGTGGAAAAGTCTGAACACTGATGGATTTATAACAGATAAGATTAACAACCTGTAATTATCATTCCAATAGCCAGAGGATTTGCATGATTAATGAGGTTTTGTGTGGGGGTGGGATCTTTAGACTCTTAGCTTTTATTTTTAGAATAAAGGTCCACATTACAGGATTGTTTTTTTTCTTGTTGACACTTCTTGGTTGAGTCAACTGAGACATATTTCCTGCAAAAACATGCCCCCTGTCAACGCTGCTCTCTTCATTCTTGAGGAGAAATAGTTTGACATTCTGGAAAGTACTCTTGTTTGCTTTCTTGACGAGCGTTAGATGAGAAGATCAATCCCACTCTCATATTTGTCTAAGTATGAGGCTACAGCCAGCAGCAGATTAGCTTAGCTTAGCATAAAGACTGGAGACAGGTTGAAACAGCTTGTCTGGCTCTGTCCAAATGCAACAAAATCTGCCTGACAGCACAATTTTTCACTAATTCACATGTTAGATCTCATCTGATTAATTTCATTCAAACAACGAAGTGTAAAAATGAAAATTGGCAGTTTTATATTATGTGCTGGACTATTTCTTTGTGTGAGCTGTAATCATCTGAAAATGTCATTGTGAGTTTGCAGTTACTTATCACATAACATACTTTAGCATTTTGTTGTTTGCCTGGCTACTTTTTATCTCTGCTGTGTTATATTAATTTTCCCACTGGGACTGGTCAGCTGTGTGTAGTATGAGCGCCAGTAAATGTCTGCATTATACGTTTCTACAAACCGAAAATTTGTTACATTTTTACATTTCATACTGATAAAATCAACATTTCTAAAATGATGTTCAGATTTCATGTGTGTGTGAGCTGAGTTGCTTATCAGGAGGGAAAGCAGATGATGGATTGTGTGAGATAGCTGCTAAGCAAGCTGCCGTGCAGCAGGCCACTGTTGAAGACTAGTGACATTTCCAGCTATGTTGTTGGTGACAAAACTGGGCGTTTTAAGCCAAAAAATTATGTCCTAACCATGACCAAGTGCTTTTCGTGCCTAAATCTGTCCAAATATCACCACAGCGTTGTCATAACATAAAATGGAAAACAGAAACGTAAAGTTTTAACATGTACAAAACCTACAAATTTCTCATATGAAACATGAAACATATAAAGACACAGACCACTGTTGAAAACCAGTTACACTTTCAACTGTGTTTGTAGCCACAAACTGGATATTTTTCAGTGAGATGAGGTGTTGGGACATTTCTGGCCGTGTTTGTGCAGTCAGACTGGGTATTTGAAGCCCAAACATGATCATGATTTTCCCTAACCCTGGCCAAGTGGTTTTTGAACTTAAACCTAACCACACATTAACCACAGCATTGTCACAACATAAAACTGAAAATCAAAACAAAGAAATGTAATATTTCAACATGTGTGAGACGAAGAAATTTAGATTATGAAACATACAAGCTAAACATACTGCTGTTATGGTTTACAGAAATGTACAATGCCAACATTTATTCTGGCGATTGGGTTGTTACACCACATGCAGTATCGATGACTTTGTTAGCTTTATTTTTTCATTGCCAGTTTTTTACGTTAATTTTAGTATTTTCAGAAGCCTTTTACGATGAAGTTGTCTGTTGGAAACTTAATATCATCCTGTTGTTACCAGAGTGAAACCAACAACATGTCATTTTTACACACTGTTTTGGTTCAAACAAACCGGATATGTGTTAATTAGTGAGCTTTGGAGGCTCACTCTGAGCAGATTATTTTACCTTTTGATAGAACCAAGCTAGCTGTTTTCCCCTATTTACAGTCTTCATGCTAAGCTAAGCTAATCGGCCGCTGCCTGTACCTTCATATTTATAGTACAGATATGAGTGATATCAATATCTTCTCATCTAATTCCTGGCAAGAAAGTGAATAACTTATTTCCCAAAATTTCAAACTATTCTTTTAAGAAAAAACTTTTTCAGAAAAGACTTTAACATGTCTGCCTCTTTATTCTGACACAGATAACAGCAGGATTTGACGACAAGCAGCTGTCTCCGGTCTCTGAGGATAGACATGAGTGGACGGAGAGTTCACGTTGAGGGTAAGGTCCAGCTCAGTCTGTGGAACGGTACATGGCCACTGGTTCCTCAATCTCACGCATGCAACATGTAGACTTTACCCTTTATATTTGAGTCATTTTCCAAATGTTCCGGTTGGTGCGTCCACTGGACTGTGGGGTGAGGAGTGAGAGGTCGTGAGGGGTCAGTGGAGACACCGAAAAGCAGCCAAGCACACCTTGAGCCAGCGTCAGGAACTCACAATGAGTCCCTGTAGCTAAAATATTAAAATGACAGAGAGAACAGGCCGACACTGGTTGGATCCTGGTGTAGGGCCAATCTGGGCAAATGAAAGAATGAAAAACATACACGTCATTTCAATGTATTATAGATTCAAATTAAAGGTATAAATTTGTCCTTTTCCCTGATGTTTTTCTATCAGCATGATGATGATGATGTATTTCACACGTTACTGACTGATTCATTAAAAAGAGGGCAGTCATATTTTTCTGTTTTGCAAATACAGCTCAGAGTGGGAGCTGTTAGATAAACTTTGTCATCTTTGCACCACTTTAATATCTGCACCTACCTACCCTCCAATTTCAGCTGCTGGTGATGACATAAAACATCCCCAGGTCTAAACTGGACACCTTGGCTTAAAGAGTTTTACAATGTTGATATTTGTAAAGATTTCTACTCCTTATCAGTATTCTGATGGGTTGTCCTACCTGAGCATTGCTGACCCATTTCCTTTCGAGGCCTTCAGCACAGCAGGTGTGATAACCCACAAAGATAAAAGAGAAAGCGTTTCATCTCAGGTAGTTCAATCCTGAACTTAGAAACTTCCAGTCTCCACTTTTAAAGCCAACATGGATGATAAATCCACAAATGTGACATTTAAGGTTTTCTTATTTGGGATCTGGGAGGCTTAGTGGACAAACAAAATCAGCAGCGTTTTAGTTAGATAATTAAATAATAACCCAAAATTAGTTTTCACTTCACTTGGTTGCCCACTGGTAGACTCTCCTATTTTAAACAGTGACTCAATTCATACAAACTTTTTGGCTCATGACCCTTTAAACACAAAGCAATGCCAACTCGTGACCTGAACATCAGACGTTGCATATGTCTATAAGTTGTGAGCAGTTTAAATAGTTTGTGAAGGTCTAAAGAGGTAAAACTATCCTACATAACAGCTCCAAAAGTAACAATTTGAGAACAACTAAGGACAATATTGTGTAGCAGAAATGTCTACTCTCTTCTTTCTGATCTTATTGCTCATCTGGTAACTCCTCATATTTATCTTGCAGTATCTTTTGGAGGTCTCGACGCCAACGTTAGGAACCTTCGACCTAAGGCCCAGACACACCAAACCAACATTACAGAACTATTGTTGACGAAGGCCTATTGTTGCATCACCTCATGTTGCCTGTGTCTCAGCCAATAGTTGCACTTGAACTCACAGCAAAGACCACAGCCAACTAGTATGTATGCTCTCTGTGCCATTCTCTATACCAGCAAGGCCATGGCAAGAGAGACAGAAGTATGAAGTGGCTGCTGACTCTGAGGCTCCTTACTGCTAAAGCAGATGAGGCTGATGAATCTGTAAAGACTGGCTGGTGATGTTGAGGTGGAGGGCGCACACGACTGAACCATGTCAGAGAAGGAACCATATTTAAAATGAGGAGCAGTAAGATGATAGGCTGACGGAGAGGGTGTGTCGCTGAGCTATTGGTTGATTGTGAATCAGCTGAAGAACAGCTGATAACTCAACTGATAGCCCTGGATAATGACACCTAGAGATAGTGAGTGTGCATGCATGCAAGGAGTGAATGGTGAGGTGAGAAAGAAAATGTATGAAAACCATTGTCTTCCTGACTGAACTTCGCTAGAGCTTCATCAGTCTGTATTCATCATTTAAAAGGGAAAACCAGAAGACCAACAGGACATATTGAATACACTAGTTAGCCAGTTAGCACATTAACAACCCAACACCATACTGAAAGAACAAATAATATTTACCACGTGCTACCAGACAATTGACCCTTCGCTACACCCTCCTGCCTCTCGAATGCAGACTGGCCACTCATAGTGTAGCACGGGCCAGCTCTGACAAGTGTCTGACAACCACATGGCTGAGTTCAGACTCTCATGCAATCATTTTAGATTTCCTTCATTTTCAGGCAGGTTTTGTGGATCTAGAACTAAGCTTTGTGCCTGGGACACATATTATAATGATACCCATTACCTGGAGAGGTTGGAAGGAGATATAAGTTTCTTCCCTCTTCCAAAACCAAAATCAAACCCTGAAAAGTGCCCTTGAGAAAGTTTTGCGGCGGAGGACAGACACCGATCCATGTATAATTTTGAGGCCTCTGTGTCAAAGGATGATGCTGGAGCTGTTCTAAATTTTTCTTGCTGTCAACAGAAATCATGTTTTTGACTGTCTCACAATACTTGCTGACTATCCATTCCAGTCTGTTGCACTCAGCCCCAACCCCACGTGTTCCTATTAAGGACGTAAATCTTTACAAAAGGGTCACACATACATACTTTCATATTTTAAAAAGCCAAAGTAATTAACCAAAACAGCTGGGCACTGTAGCTTTTAGCAAATGTTGCTCAAACAGGAGTAAATAGTGCATATGTTCGGGACTATTTTCAGCTGCGGATCAATACACATTTTGTGCTCTTGTGAGTATTTACAGCAGTAGGGTAGCATCTCTGGGGTTTACTCAAAATAAATGACAGTACATGTGTTTGGCATTATACAAGAAGATGTCTGCAGTCTCCAGCATGTCTAATTGATGTGTTTTTAATATTTTTTGGACAACAGTGGAGCTTTGTGGCACAGAAGAATGAGATATATCAGGCTTTAGCTGCACAGTCAGTAGTTGTTAGTACAGTATGTTGGTCTGTGCCGACACGATGGCACATGTGGACGGACAGGTATAGTTACAGAAAACAGGTAGACTGTCCAGGCCCCGGTTGGTCCCTGTCCCCCTGGTTGCTCAACTCGTGTGTCACCGATCTGTGTGAAAGCGTTAATGGGCAGTGCCTGTTCCATGTCGCGCTCCAGCGCTCAGGCCCGATTTCACAACAGGGCCTGTGTACTGGATAAACTTTGTATTTTTTCTGCTTGTTATTATTTGTCGTTAATGGTTGACAGATTTTAAATGGAGACATGTGAAAGTGCCAGGAAAAATGTACTTCAAAGTGTTGTCACCCAGAAGTGGCAAGGCGTAGGTTTCTGTGCCTGTTAATCTCAATTGTTAAGTTACATCTTTTTTAGACTTAGATTTATAAACATTTTCAATTAAATTCAGACAAAAGTATAACATGTGTATCTTAGTTTAAACTAGTATCATTTATTAACATGCCTGTGGTGGCAAACATAATAAATGTGGTTATTTTTTCCTGCCACAGGTGTTCCAGATCATCTTTCTTTGATTTGCCTTTAACCCAACAAATCTCCAGCTTCAAACCAATTTCTAACTTTTCCTTTAAACCCTCTCTTGGGACTGTGTGAAAACGTTTAGTGTCAGACAACAAATGGCCCCATTTATTATATTATTAAGAAAATCAATTTGTTTCTCCAGGCCCTTAAAAAGAACACAGAGTCATATAAGTGTCACCTGGAGAGACGGAGCTGCAGACACACTGTAATTTATCTGTCTCTGCTTGGTTATCAACTTCACCTGCATAACACAGCAGCAGTGGCGCTAATCACACCTGAGTGAAGTGCAGCTAAAGTGTACAGCTCAAGAAAACTTTATAAGAATAGTAGCCAGAGATAAGAGTGTAATCTGTGTCATGAAACCCAAAGTGCAGCAGACTTTTAAATGAGAGATACAAGTTGAAGATATAGCAAAATAAGGCTTCACTAAAATATAATCATTAACATTCCCACAGAGAGCAGTGTCTCATGGACTCAGCAGTGGATTGTTAATGACCTTAATATGAACTTTGTGTTTATATTTATTCCTGTATTGTTACTGTTATATTCATATATTAGTTACACTCAGATCATTATCATCACTTTCTGCACTTCCACCAACGTCATGTTGTGTTTAGGAAAATCCTGCTGCATCATATTAGCTCCGATGCTAATAGGCTCAGGGCAATGCTACGTATTACTAATGATCAACCACATTGATACTACACTGAAAGATTATGTCTAACCAATAATTGTCTAAGTATCTTGTTGTAAACCACCGGGCATGTTCACAAAGGAGGTCAGTGGCTTCTGTGTCCATGCTGTTTTTGTTTACAGCAAGTTTTGATTGCAGAAAGCGCAAATTGTGTCTTTTTTCTCTGTACCTTCTTCATTAGAGAGAGACAAAGTCAGAATTATATGTGCTTGTGGAAAATATTATATTATGAAAAAAAGGATTACACCTGTTAGTCAATCAGCATCCAGAAGAATCCTGGATTTTCTTTTCTAAAAACAGCTCATGTACACATTATATGTATCTGTTTCTGTGCCAACTTATACCTTAAAACAAACTGTCTGTACAGGAAGCTGATCTGAACTGCTGGTCTCAGGTCAGTTTTCTGGCTCCACCACCTTATGCTTACACATTTTATGGTTTTCATGATACTGTGGATATATAGTGAGTCAACATATATGACTATTTTTTATCATCTCGTTACAATTTAAGAATTTAGTCATACAAACTTTAACAGTTTAAAGTAATATTGATACATTTCTAAGTGTAAAGCATGCTAGTCAACTAATGCAAGGGCGTAGGACTCATAAAACAGGGGCTTCGGTGTGTCTCCTCCAGAAAAGTTTGAGCATCAAACACTTAATTTCCTGCAATTTGGTGACTTTTCATGCATCAATATTTGCCTTTTCAGCATCACTTTATGGTGTAAATAACGTACACTTTTACAAATAAAAGTCCTCTGCTACTTTAATGTTTTTCTTCCAGGGGGACAAATGTACATGTTCTAAATATTGAGGAGGACATGTCCCCTGTGTCACCCCTGAAATCTTCACCCATGAACTAATGTAATTTGAATAGCCTAGAAATAATGTTCTTTTTGCAGAGTTTATGTATGTCAATAGGTAATGCAATTAATTGTACAATACAAAAAGTATTGTAAAAAGTACAGTATTAACTGTAAATGCAGAATATATTACTTGTTTAATGCCATTTAATGTTTATTATTTAATATTTATCATCTCTGATACACACACTGATCTACATCAGGCTATAGAACTGCTGATGTAAAGCTGCAACATGCCAACACATCAGCCAACACAATAATAAAGGATGATGAACAACATACAGCTCATTTATAACTTTGGTTTCAGTTATTTTACTTTTATTTATTTATTTATTTATTTATATTTATTTGCCAATGCTGTAAATATCTGTGCTACATATTTAATGTTTCTTGGTGTGAACATGACAGCTGTTTAATTCTAAATTGTGAAAGGATCGACGTCTCTGTACGAATCCAACTTGAGTTTTTAACTTTGAGTTAACCAACATTTTTTTTATTTTTGACATTTTCCGCATGTTCTCGTCTAAACCCATCACACTCTACCAAAACGTATGCACTGAGATTTATGTTGAAAAGTCTTCATGCAAAAATAAATAAACAAACAAATGCAGAATTTTTGCAGATTTTGGTTAAAAGCACATTTACTCTGACAGCTTCAGATAAAATTTAAACCACCTTTGAAGACCAGCAATTTTCAGACTCATATATATCATCAACAGTGAAACGAGGCAAAATCACTCATTCACGTACTTTACTTTTCAGGATTTTTGATCCGCTAAATACCCCTTATTGACTATATCCAAACCGCAGGCAGCTGGAGAACATACCATTTGATGTTTGCAATAAAATCGTGTTTAATAAAGCTTACAAAATAAATGTGTATGTGTTTACTTGGACCTTACAGCCACATTGGACACCTTGAACATCTGAGTTCACCCCTCAGTCAGTCTTTGGTTCACATGGCACAGCTAAATGAGGATAAACAGCTTTATTATTGTTTTATTTACAGAACAGTTCCACCTGGAAACAAAGGTGGAGAAAAATCCTTAATTAACCCCATTCTGCTTTTACATTAATGATTAATGGTTTGTTTAACTCCTGAGTGAAGTGAAGGTTTATGGGGTTTTTTCTAAATTTGCAAAGTGAGATAAAACTGAGGAGTTTCATTTAGCATCTTAAAGGACCCAATAGTTTATATTGTGTGGTGTCATTGGGCGCAGATAAGACATTTAGAGCAATTTAAAACTTTTTAAAGGGATTTTTGTCCCAAGTTTGAAGGTATTCTGTATATTTTTAGATTATTATAACGTTTTATTTACACATGTAATTCTGGAGATGGGGCCAAATTATTTTTGTAGTGATTATTATGCCAGTTTTTTCCTCAGAGAAAGTTAAAAAATGAAACCATTTCTTCTTTCTATCTAATACATGAGCATTTCTCTGTGCACAATGTGAGTATTTGCCTAAAAACTAATTAACCTGGATGATTAGGCTTCATTAAAGGAAACAAACAGCTCATTAACACCTATACGATTATCTCATTAAGTAGGCCTAATAATAACAATAGGCTACATATACAGTAATAGAAATTTACCCCTTTAATAAGAAAAATAAATAAATGAAAAGACAAAAGCCTCCACCTGTAGCGCTACATCTACACGCTATTATAATAAAACTGGATCCAGCGGTGTGAATATGTGCAGCTCGCCTTTCTTAAAAGTCTTTATGGCGTATACAACAGGGTCCAAAGTCCATGAAAGTTTTGCTGATAAGGGGAGCCAATAAAAGCAGCAGTGCAGCAGAGTAAACACATGTCTACCTCGGCCCAGAGCGGGCCTTATTCAGTGGATTTACATAAGGCTCCCATCAGCCGGCCCACTCATTACCACGTTTTATATCCCCCTGCACTCAGAAAGCATCATGACAAAGTAGCTCCATCCTCCCCTTCAACAGGGAAGTGAAGCAGCTTCTCGGAGCAGGTGTCAGCAGCCGCAAACTCCCCACCACACTGGAGCAGAGAGGAAGAAGGGAACTTTATCTTTTACTTTTTTATCACACCCTTCTGCGTCCTGTCTTTTCCCATCTGCTGCAGCGCGCGCACACAGCAGGCCTATGTTGTGTTTTTAATGTTTTCTAAAATGGTATCCAAGCTGACATCCCTGCAGCAGGAGCTCCTCAGCGCCCTGCTGGACTCAGGAGTTACCAAAGATGTTCTGATCCAGGCCCTGGATGATATGGACCCCAGCCCGACGGGCTTTGGAGTAAAACTGGAGAGCCTGCCCATGTCCCCCGCTCCGCCTCAGAGCGGCAAGATGAACGGGGCGGACACCGACTCGAAACCCGTCTTCCACACGCTCACCAACGGCCACAGCAAGGGCAAGCTGTCCGGGGATGAGGGCTCCGAAGACGGGGACGACTACGACACCCCGCCGATACTGAAGGAGCTCCAGTCGCTCAACACGGAGGAGGCCGCCGAGCAGAGGGCGGAGGTGGAGCGCATGTTGGCGTAAGTTATCCAACTTTTTTACAGAGGTGTAAAAACTAGTTAAAAGTAAGTTAAATCGCAAGTTGAAGGGCTGAAGAAAAATGTGAAAATAAGCGCTTATATGGGTTTATTTTGTTTATTATAGCGCACTTTAAATTATTTTATTTTTTACGTGTGAAAGGTAGAAAATGACGCACACATTTTTAAAAAATGGCCCTTCATATACCAAAAGTCCTTTCCCCTCTGTGTTTACAATTTTAAAATAACCCGCCACGGCTCTGTTTTCACATTCTGGTTACTAATTATCCACATGGATTATTATTTCTTTACCTTTGCAAAATATCAGCTGAACTTAGATCCTATTTATTATTAACTATACACTCCACCTCTTCATGATAAAAATCCGACATGGAGAGAAAGTGAATCCAAGCAAGTCTGGCTGTGAATTTATTTGAAAAATAAGCTTGGGAAATATAATAAAACATGCGTATTATTAATATTAATATTAATAATACATTTAAATTTAATTAAAATAAAACAATTTTAACTTTTCCATTTATTTATGTGTCAGTAAACTCATCATGACATAAAGAAAATCCTAATTGGACATCCTTAACCCCTTTATGAACTCATTTATTTCTAATTATCTCCATTCAGACCACTTGATTTACTGTAACACTAATATCTGAGGCTCCAACACGGACCGGAAGAATATCAAAACTAACCACGTGTAGTTAAGTTATTATTAATTTTATTCTATAAATCATCAACTGAAAGATACACAGTGGCGTGTGATTAGAGTGAATGGAGATCTGGTTATTCATTGTCAAAAGTTATAAACTAACATCTCCCACTTAACCCGCAGACTTAGATGTAGGCCTTCACATTCTCCAAAACAAACAGACGTGTGTAGATTTGCTATAATTACCGATGTCAGTGTGACTGGGCCCGCTAATCTCGGACTGTAGGATTAGGCTGCGTTTTACCTCCGTGTAGTTTTTGTTACACTTTAAAACTGCTGCCAAAAATTGACTAATAATGGAGAAGTTAAGTCTACAGGTAAGACCATGTTTTTAATACTAAACTTGTATTTGGAATCAAAGAAAAAAAATCTTTCTTTTTGCTGAATTTTGCCTTTCTGTTAAATTAACCTCTTTATATCATTCATTTTACAGACAACAAGTAACCCTGACCTTAGATGATATTTATAAATTTTCATTTATATTTATGTATAGCCTACAAATAGGCATATATATATATATATATATGTATATGGAGACTGAAAAGTAAAAACTACTCGATTATAATTACAAATTATTTCACAGTTTTTGGGATCTTTTTAATTTAGATTTGCATCCTTTAAATTTACACAAACCTAATCTAACTGTTTCCAGGCTGAAACACTAAGTCCAAGTTTCTCAACCTGCCTCAATCCACTTGAACTAACCTTTGAAAATATTTACAGCCTATTGAACACAATGATAAACATGTCGTCAGTAAAGGGACTTGTTACCCTTTAAACTTGAGGCCTTGAAAAACAGTGAAGCTGAAGAACAGGAACAAGCCCATATGTGTGTGTGTGATTAGAGCATTTCTATATCTGTAGATTTAATTAGGTATGAATAAACAACTTTCAAAACAAAACAACAAAACTACCAAAGTTTCCCCTTCACACGAGGCATTTCATGACGTATTTACATTTTCTGACAGCTTGACATTGACCAAACAACATTATTTCAGCCTTTAAATGTGATTAAAGCTGGTTTTGCTCTTTACCACTTCCCTGTGAGAGTCACACGAAGTTCAGTGGTGAAATGAGTGTTTTCTGCTCCTGTGTTTTATCTGAACCCAGAGAGGATCCATGGCGTGCTGCCCGCATGATCAAAGGTTACATGCAACAGCACAACATCCCCCAAAGGGAGGTGGTGGATGTCACGGGGCTTAACCAGTCTCACCTCTCCCAGCACCTCAACAAAGGCACGCCCATGAAAACACAGAAGCGAGCGGCCCTCTACACCTGGTATGTCAGGAAACAGCGGGAAATTCTCCGACGTAAGTTAATATTTGAGTTTCTCACAGCTTTGCCCAGGCTTGTATGTACAGTAGTTTGCAGCAGCACAGCGATTTATTTGGGTTTCAAACCTGTGGGGATATCAAGTTGAGTTGACATACACATGCTGGATGACACATACATGCACCTAGCAACAGGCCTGTGCTAAATCCCATTGCAGTTTGTCATAATGCATCAGAAGAGGAATTTTATTTATGGATTGAAAACACCACTTTCATGTGTCTGACTAACTTCTCCTTTTACAAATGTCTTCTCCTGTATTTTTGCAATCAAAGAAAACACCGTGTTTTGTTGAATGAACCTCTCCTTGTTTTGCAGAGTTCAACCAGGCAGTGCAAGGCTCTGGCAGCAACATGACAGACAAAGGCAATCAGGATCCGATGTTTTTTTTCCCAGAGTACAACCCAACCAGTCAGGGCATGGGCCAGCCTGGTGACGAGGTCGGCAGTGAACCCTCCTGCAAGAAAATGAGACGTAACCGTTTCAAATGGGGTCCTGCATCCCAGCAAATCCTGTACCAGGCCTATGAACGGCAGAAGAACCCCAGCAAGGAGGAGAGGGAAGCTTTGGTAGAAGAGTGCAACAGGTAGATAAACATGACACCTTCCTCTACTCTCTCACATTAATCTTATCCAAACAATGCCAACCCACATATGTCTCCTGCAGAGCCGAGTGTCTCCAGAGAGGCGTCTCCCCTTCCAAAGCTCAGGGCCTCGGCTCTAATCTGGTCACTGAAGTGCGAGTCTATAACTGGTTTGCCAACCGACGTAAAGAGGAAGCCTTCAGGCAGAAGTTGGCCCTGGACGCCATCAACGTACCGCCACACAGCATGAACCCTCTGCTGTCACACAGCTCGCCACATCATAACAGCGCTTCACCTCCCAGTAAGATGCCAGGTGGCTTTTCTTTGCATGCAGTTCAGCATCACAGAGAGCAGACAGGATGTGTCATGATTTTCCTTTACTCTACCAATTTAGCATTGCACTCTCATAACACTGTCAGGCCATCTAAAAAGAAAAGTCTAAAAACTGATGCAGCAGAACAAGTGACATCGTCTTTGTCAAAACCTGGTGCCTACATTACCCATAATGCACATTAATTCCAAGACCTATAGATTGACTTTAATGTGTAAAATTGGTGGCATTCCCCTTCAAATGTCATGTGTGCAGATTCATTGCGTAGGCTTAAACATTCCACACAAGTGACACAGAGGGCCCGAGGAAATATACACTAACTTAGAGGAAAGTTTTGTTCTTTGGTCCCAAATTTTAGTTAATATTGTAAAAAAAAAAAAAGTGCATGATTTAGTTTTCTTCGGTGTGAAAATGCCATCAGAGGTTTGAAGCACAGTTGATGTGATCAGAGGGGCAGAGAAAGAGGGAACAAGTGATCAATGAGTGTGAGTGAGCTGAGCAAATGCTATTGTTATTCTGATCTTTGAAAACACACTGAGAACAATCCACATTGTACCTGCAATCTCCACTCCAAAGTCAGCATGGAGAAGCATGACACAAAGGGCAGCAATCCTGTCAGGCCAGGGTCAGGCCAGGGTCAGGGAGGGGGACAGACACATCCAGATTACCTCGACATAACGCCGTCATTTCCACATTTCCTCCTCCCATGCAGGTTGCTAATGACTCCACTCAGAGAGTCTCCAAAACAAGGAACCGCTGTGCGTTATTGCTCTGACCATTTCACCCTGACCTGATGTTTGCATTTGGAGTAATTAGTATTGACTGAGTCTACCTGGTGTATACGACATAAAAACAAAGCTGATAGGCCTCACGGAGCATTATCCTCCGTGCCATCACTCACCCTCCATAAAACTGTGATTTGAGAGTCTCTCTCGGAGCCCATTGTTGTCCCCTCGTGTTCGAACACGAGGCAAGCTTTGAAGGGAAAACAAACTGTTTGCTTTGGCTTGCTCTTTTACCTTTGGTGATTGTCTGTTTGCTTGAGGTTTTTGTGTTGTTGTTGCTCAGAACACCTGACCAGGCATTGAACTCAGGTTGCCAAGCCAGAGAGGTCAGCGATAAGGATGCAGAAGTGAAGGGTCGGTGCATGGCGGAAAACACTTTGCTCCTCTGAAAAGAGAAAAAAAAAAACCCTCAGCTGGCTGCTTACAAGGTGTCCTGCTGGCATCCTGCCGACAGCATCAGCTGTTTTTCAGTGTCAGCCCCTGGCCTGACAATAATATCTCAACGGGGCGTCTCATTGCGTTGCTAGGGCACGGCCTGTATTATGCATGCTTAATGGACAATTAAAATCCTTTGCTACTACATCTCCCAGGCCTTTGATAAGGGGCTTCTCTGACTTCTACACTCTATACTCTCCCTCAGCAGGGGGTCCCATTGTCTGTGGTGTATTAGAAGACTGCAGTGACTGTAACCTAGGTTCATTTATCTCTGCTGGGCCTTGAGGAGAACTGATTTTAAAGCCTCCCCCCTCATCTTTATGGGCTCTGGTATAGTTGCTGAGGCTGGGTGCAGACTTGGAGCAGCAGGAGCTGTCCACTGGGGTATTGGCTCTTTTCTGGCCAGACAGGACTGATGACCCCTTCTTCGCCTACAGAGAAAGCTGGTCACCCCCCTCCTTAAACCTTCAATCGCCACACCTTCAGTCATACGAGAAAGGTCACTGCAGGGTCAGATCAAAGGAACTCCTCTGACTTTGGGAGTTTTTATTGATTCTGCTTCAGTTCATTGAACAGTCGGTCACAACTGGATAGACAGTCAAACAGTGTGACGTGCAGTTTTGGTGGTGACCTTTTTTACTTTCAGAAATGGAACTGATCTCAGGCAGATTACATAGTTGGCCAGCAGGCATATGTGCGCACACACCTGTGTTTTTCTATGTAATATTTACTCACCGTTCATCCACTAATTACGTTTACTGAGCTCAAGTAATCCGTCTTATTCAGGCCATTTTACTATTAAGCATTAATCTGTGCTAACAAGTTAGTTAATGTTATAAATTCGTAGACTGAGTCATAACTTACAACTGTGTGTTTAGAGTCAATAGATTTTCTCATACAACAATATTCTAAAGAATAGGTTGAGAAAATGTTGTATTTTTGCTGCACTTTATTAAAGACCTTTTCAGATTCAGATTTTACATTAAATATGATAACCAAACAGAAAACGACACATTGTTACAGATTAAACCACTGACTCAAGATGCTTGATCAATCAGTGAACAATCAGTGTGTGGTCGGGGCCCCTTGTCAATTTTCAGATGTCTATGAGCTGCTCCACCAAAAATACTTTTCCCCTCTAAACTCTCCAGTATTTCACAAACAAGACAAATGAAAAAATGAATGCCAATGACGTTGCGCTAACACTTCCGGATAGACAAGTGGCAGTTGTTTTGAATTTCAGAGATGTGTATATTGGCAAACTTGTTTAATTCCCTCGTCATTTCTTCACCTGTAACTGTAATGTTTAAAGATATATAGTTAAAAACGGTGGTCCGACATATCTAACATTTCTGCTATGCTTATGTTATGTACTGTGCTGCTTTCGTAGCATCTTTGATAAACCAAATCTACTGATACAGAAGCTCAGTTTGACCTTACACACTTACCAATCGAGGCAGTGGTAGACCAGCAACTCCTGTATTCTAAAATGACAATTTTTGTCAATAGAGTCTGTTGGCTTTAATATAACAGCTTAAATTCACTGTCAGAAATCACTGCCTATCAGCAAGGTAAAGCACTGAAGATATTCTGAATATAACATACGCTGAAAGTGATACAAATTTTTTGGGGTGGGCCTTTTATTAGGTGGCTAAACAGTAAGCTATTGAGGCAGTGTTTGCTCATTGCCATTTCATTTCATGTTCATGACGCAGAGGTTTTCTACCTGGAAGTTACTGAAAACAAATATTGCGATTCGGTGCACAGCAAATGAATACAACTCCCTGTTGCAGAGCTTTATTATTTCGTCTTTCCTGCCCCACTAATCATCTCACAAACCTACAGATTTATGTTGTGACCCTTTGGAGGGGACCGACCCCTAAATTAAGAACCACTGCACTAAACTACCTAAACTAGCTACAACAGTAAGATGCTGCCTACACATTGGCACATCAGTAACAATCTCGTCTAATACTTCAGTCACAAGGGTCGTTTATCTGCTTGACAAGTACTTTTACTTTTGACACTTAAAGTACATTTTGCCAGTACTTTTAGTTGCATAAGGTTTTAAATGAAGGACTTTTACTTGTAATGATTTATTTTTAGATAAATTCTTATTCAGCTACTGTTCATTTGGCAGCTGAAGTCACCATAAAACTGTATCATTGCCGTGTAAGCTGAGCTGCATCGTTCTGCATGTTACAAAACTAGCAAACTCAGAAGTTCCTGATCAGACACAGCAGTGGGGGGGATTATCCGTGGGCTGTGTTGCTTTCCGTCACCTCAGGCTAGCTTGAAACAAGACACACACAGAAAAGGATGGCCTAGCTCTGCACTTTCCACTGCTCTGTGTCTCCCAGTGAGCCACAAAGCAGGGACTGGATACGTCCTGCAGAGACCCAGGAGGTCTGTCATATGCAGCGGCACTACAATGAGCACTGCCTGGGGTTGGGGAGGCATGCTTTGATATTACATGGGTCACACAGGGAGCTAGAGCCTTTTAAACTTGCTGAAGATCCTTGCCACCACTCCCCTTCTGAGGTTCTCGCCCTCCCCCTGCTCTCCTAAAGGATGCCTCCGTTTTTCATGCATTGTCCCATCTTGCTGGATTCAGTTTTACAGAATCCCCTAGCAGGATTAGTAAGTGTCTGTAGAAAACCTTCTTTCAAGAAACTCAGAGTCTCTTCGTTCAGATCGTGGAAGTCCTCCTTACTTACTCCGAGGTTCCCTGCAGCTAGAATTACTGCCAAACCCAAAGAAACAAAACTGGCCTGAATAGCATCCTTTTCTCTCTCTGACACTTTAAGAGGTCACCCAGCACCGAGATAACTGCCTTTTTATGAGTCCTCCTCTATTCTGTGGCAATGGGGGTCATGAGTCCAATGGAGTGCTTTATTGTTCTGCGGCAGTGTTTACAAGGCACGGTGGAGTGTTGTGGGGTTGCTAGTATGTTGCTGAAGACAATATGAAGTCTGTGGGCTGAACAAAATGGACGACAGGTAGTTTCAAGGATGAAATATGGCACTGTGGCCTCAGACATGGCGGTGTCTGTATTTTAAGTGTCTGTAGTTAAAGGAATAGTTCAGCATTATGGGAAATATGCTTGTTTGCTTCTTGCTGAGAGTAAATTGAAGATTAATTCCACTCTCATGTCTGTGCATTAAGACCCAGACACACCAAACCAGTGGCAACAAAGGCCAACTGTTGTGTCACCTTCTACATGCTCTAATCCCAATTTGTCAAATGTCATCAGTAGCTACACACATCAAAATGTGACACACTGGGATACCCTCCTGCCTTTGTTTTGGATGTTTACAGACGACATGTCAATTTACGCTTGTCACATGCAGTGAAATGTTCTCAAAATACACTTCCCTCTTCACCGGAAAGGTACAGTTTCTGTTTGTTACATGCATGAAGTCTTTTTCAAAATTAACTTACAATGTGGGTAAAATAATTCAATTTTAGGTTGATTTTAGGATTAGGCAACAAAAGCATGTGGATAGGATTAAAAAAAAACATCATGGTTTATCTTAAAACGCACACAGGAACCAAACGGCAGGCTACCAGGTGAAAGTCCAGAGTTTGTTTGACCCATCCAACTGGCCTCCCACCTGCTCTACATGGACTTTCTCATTCCTTTATATTGCGATAGTTGCCAGCAGCGCAACAAACCGCCACCGACTGGTGTGTATCATACTGCGTCTATGTCTGAGGCTGAGGTCCACTTACAAAGCAACAGTATTTGACTACTTTGTTGCATGCTGCCTTTAAAACTGATGCGCCTGGTGCTTTTCATATGCCAAAATCACTGACAAAGCAGCGGTATTTGACAAGTTGAGAGTGAGAACAGGCTGGTCACCTCATGTCCTCTGTGTCTTGGCCAAAAAATTATGCTTGAATGCACCTCAGTGACTACAGTCAATGGCAAACTAGCACGTACGTGAGAGGAATTAAGTCTTCATAGCAGCAAGCGGCGGCAGTCTGTATTCATCATTCAAAAAGGGAAATAGGAAGACTGACAGGATGGAATCAAGATACTAGTTAGCCAGTTAGCACATTAACAACACAACCAGATGTTGAAAGAACAAATGATATCTACCGTACGAACAGTTTCTGCTAAAGAGCTCCATGACTAAAATAGAAAAATCTTACCTACCTACCTATTTCAATCTCACACCCTCTTAACTAGTCGTTTGTTCGCTCTCCTCACTTCTGTTTCTCTCCTTGTGCGCTGAGCTGAACTACCAATAAGAGTGATTTCATGCTCCACTGGGCTCCGCTGGTCTGATGCCGACATGCTGAATCAGCTGAAAAACAACCGACAAAGACCGACTAGTGCCAACGATGAAGGGTGTACAAACTAGGGCGACAGTCACTCACTGACAGCTCAACATTTATTGACAGCTGACACAGCTTGGTATGTCAGGACCCTTAAATGTAAAGCTGGAGCGTAAAGACAGATCACGTAGTTTAGCATAAAAACTGGAGACAGGGGGAACCAGCTAGTGTGGCTTTGTCCAAATGCAAAAAAATCTGCCTAAAGTTACCAGCATCTCTAACACTCACTAGGTAGGGTAACATGTAATGTCTTGTTTGTTAATGCTGGTAAGTGAATTTTGTTACTTGTTTGTAATCTTTATGCTTAGCTAAGATAGCCGGCTTCTGGTTATAGCTTCGAGAGTGGTATCAGTGTTCTCAGCTAACTCTTAAAAAGTTTCAAACTATTGCCTTAAATGTATGACATTGTTACAATATTATTACGATTACTGCTGGGATACATGTGAATCTGCACACATCAACTCAAAGATTTTGCAGGACTTCAGGATATACAAATGATGCCCAGTTGTTCCCTGATACCTGAAGCAAACATTCACATCTACAAGCACATCCTGTTCCAGGTTCCAGCAGCGACAAGAAATCAATGCCCTCCTCGTTGGTCTCATTTAGCGTCAGCGCCTCTCCCTCTTTTATCTTAAAACGGCTGTATATCAATGCCTCCTGTCATGTGTGACCGACTTCGGCAGAGCATTCAGGCTGTCACACCTGGGTCAGGGACGGAGGGCTCGGGGAAGATGGGAGATCTGAGTGCAAACAGAGTCTGTCTCTACACTGTCACTGAGGGAGGGACGCTCTCTGTGTCTGTGTGAGGCTGAGACCACAGGATAAGAATGTGTTTGACATTGCTTGTAATTGTGTAATGTTTACTCTGTTGGTATCAGAGGGGACCTGCATCAGCAAACAGGCATTTGATTGTCGGTGCTGGTGGGGTGAAGCATTCCTCTGGGCCTCCAGTGAGAGACAACAAGAAGTCTAGACACAGGATTAAGAATTGCATTTTCATTTCAACTTCACTGTGAATATGTGGACAAAAAGTACATTTACTCAAGCACTGTATTTGAGTAGAATGTTTTAAGTACCGCATTTTCCATTTACTGCCACTTCATACTTATACTCGTCTACATGTCAGAGAGGAAAATAATGTTTTAAAAGATTTTATATGGAAAAAAAAACCCAACAGAAGACATATAATAAGCTTATGAAATACACTTCTCTGATTGTTTAATTTAGGCTGGAAGAGGTACATTTATCCAATATTTCCCCAAATAAATGTAAGTAGCAAACTGCCAGACCTAGCACGTTTGGCACCCTAGGGAACTTCCCCTGCCACCCCACCCAAAGAAAAATAAAATAAAATAAAATAAAATAAAATAAAATAAAATAAACAACAAAACAAAACAAAATAAAATAAAATAAGATAAAATAAAATAAAAAATCATAAAAAAACATTAAAACTTTAAAAAAAAATGAAATTAAATTAAATGAAATTGAATTAAATTAAAAGGAAATTTACATGTTACATGGTGGCCACCTATGTCACCTGCAGGAAAATCCACCACTGTTGTGACCCTTTGGAGAGAGTCTTACCTCTAGGTTGGAAAACACTGGACTAAACTACCAACTGTTTATCAACAGTAAAATGCTGCTTACACACTGATGTATCAGTAGTAAAAATCTGACAATGCTATAACACTCACAGGGGCTGTTTATCTGCAGAAAGAGTACGTAAATTTCTACGTACAGATATTTCTTCTAATTACATTTTGTTGTTGGTACTAATGAAGCTTCAGACTGATGTAATTACGAACATTATCATTAGGATTTGTGTGCTAATCAGACGGGAGTTCTGCTGTTGTGAATGAGTGAACACAGTGAATGGCCTTGGCTGAGCTACGCAGATAGCAGCAGACGGATCAGTGTGTTTGTTTGCTCTGTCCTCCCCTGTCTGAGTCAAAGAGCAGGTTGGTTGGGGAGACAGCGTCGTTTCTCAGCACAGAATGAGGACTGCGCTGCTATCTCTCTGCCCTACTTAACTGTTTTAGTTGTAGGACACCGCAAGTGAAACTAACTGTCTCTCTCCCTCTCTGTCAGTGCGTTACAGCCAAGGCCCCGGTGAGGTCACCTCCTCCACGGCCATCAGTCACCACAGTAGCAACGCGATGGCGACCAGCCAGTCAGTGCTCCAGCAGGTGTCTCCGGGAGGATTGGACCACAGCCACAATCTGCTGTCACCTGACGCCAAGATGGTGAGTGAACACACCTGGGCCCTCATGGCCTCAGATTAGATAAGACCCAGCCTGCGCTTAGCATAAACGTACAAAGCAGGTTCCTGAACCTCCTCTCCCATGGACCCATGGGCAAGAGCCAACAATTAGCACATTGTGCTGCTCTGTTTGGAAGGTGGAGCTGGGGTGGCAGGCCATGGCTGGAGTAGCACGCAACCTTCACCAGAGTGTACCAGGCATGTATGTCGCTCAGCCAATAAACCTGACAAAGAAACATTATGCTCTTATTGATTAAATGCCTCGCAAAGAGGAGCCACAGGTGGAGCGCTGCTTGTTCTGTCAAAGAAATGACGCCAACATTTGATTGTAGCAGATTTTTTTTGTGTGTCTACCTCAGAGTTTCTCCCTTCTGCCCTCGTCCAATATTTGATCAGTGACAAGGAAACCTGTGCATGGATCTATAGCGTTTGAGTGGTGGTGCAATACTTTTGATATATGTGATTTGCTGGAAATTGTATACTATTTTGGTATAAAAAAAATGCCAACAACCCTAAATTCTACCATTTGAACTACTTCTGTTGTCCAAGATGACATAAAATATAAAGTTAAGCAGCTGCATGTAGTTCACTAACTTCCCTGTCAGTTCAAAATACTTCTGCCTTTTGGAGCGGCATTATGGGAAATGACCACGTCGAGGGCAGGCAGTGTAGAGTGCAGCAGGTCAGAGCTGACAGTTTCTTATCGGCAGATGTGTGTTTGACCGGTCTGCCCACTGTGGGCAGCTGGCAGTAGTCAAATAGTTGCAGCCCCACCGAGTGGGAGGATCTCCATCCAGATAGCTGATACTATAAATGCTGTTTATTTAGCAAATACGTGCGTAAGCATTTGTATGAATCAACATGCAGTTACAAACACTGTCAGTGTGCTTCACAAACTCATGTCTTCTAGCTGCATTTTTAGGACGATTTATTTCTGCACCTTTTGTGTTTAATCAGTATTTGCCTGTGTGCTGTGTACAAGTGGAGTTACACAAGCACAGTGTCATACAAAAGAATCTGAACTAAGTCAGCATTTATGTCTTTTGTTTGTTTTGCAGCCAACATCTGTTTTACTTTGAAAATACATTCATGGGAATTTACACAGCAGACAGTCAAAGTTCTCATAACTTACGATGTTGTAGTCTGTTATAAAAGATATTCCAGCATTAAATCAGTAATTTCACTTTGCTGATTTCCTTCTTCTTTCCCCAGATTTCAGGTTCAGGTGGAGGACTTCCTCCAGTTAGCACACTGACCAACATCCACAGTTCCCATCACGGCCACCAGCAGACACAGAACCTCATCATGCCCCTAACTGGAGTCATGGCCATAGCACAGAGTAAGTCTTCTGTCCCTCCTGGAAAAAAAGTCATTGAATTTATTTCATCATGGTATAGTTTGACTAAGGTTTCTCTGTGTCTCATTAGGTTTAAACACATCGCAATCTCAGACAGTGCCAGTGATCAACAGCGTGGCGGGCAGCCTTGCAGCGCTGCAACCGGTGCAGTTTTCCCAGCAGCTCCACAGCCCCCACCAGCAGAGCCTGATGCAGCAGTCCCCCAGCCACATGAGCCAGCAGCCGTTCATGGCTACTGTCACACACTCGCACAGTCAGTAACACTCAGTTCTACGCTCAGCTTCTTTGTACACAAGCCTTGAGCCATGTTGTATCAGTTATATCACCAACCTATTTGGCTTGTGTTGCTTTAAAAGCTATAAAGCAGTGAACCTTAACTTGTGGCCCACGTGTTGGCTGATCCACCAACCATTTTCTAATTCACAATAAAAATAAATTGATACACACTAGGTTTTTTTTATTTATTTGAATGCGATTAAGGTGCCAGGGTGCATAAAAAGAAGCATTTAAATAAACCCCCCCAAAAAAGTGCTAGGCGTTTGAGCCGCCGGACTCCTCAACAGAGGTTTGCACTATGCCCCAAATTTCCTTAAATCCTAGAAATGGTCCTGCTCACACTTTACCAGTGCAGGGCTGCTCTGACTGGATTTGCCTTTTCGCAAAGATGAATAAGGACAGCGAATGTCAAAAGCTTTAAAACAGGCAATTCATTCATTATAAAGGCTGATAAATATTATTGTTCATTTATTAATTGGCCCTTGGTCTTTTGTCATTTTGCAAAAGTCGTCCCCAGGCAAAGCAAGTTAAGTATCCCTGGTATACCATCTGTGTGAGCAGTTATAAAGGTGATTTATCTTTTTTAATTTGCTTACCACAACAATTTTTGAGGGCCGAAAAGCTAAAACTGTCCAGTATTTCCCAAGGAAAAAATGAATAAAAAAATAAATAAAATGTACCTTTTAGGGGTCTCAAGCTTGGTAACCAGTGAGTTATAACAGCTGGACAGATAATGTGGTGCAAAGTTCTCAAGCACTGAAAGCTAAAATGCGTAAGAAGTTTAAGAAATAAAGCCTAACAAAACAACCTATTATGATCTAATAGGTTTGATTTTGTTACCCAAAATCTGATTTTGGAGTCATGCATGGATGCATCTTGGCCCAAATGATGAGAGCAGTCAAATCTTTTGCCACTTTCTAATCTGTCTCTCAATATTACAGTAAAAGCAGAAAGATAAAGTGAAACTTCACTCACAAATTCTAGATTTTAGATCAGAACTTCTCTTGCGACTTTAGCATCTTCAGTAACTAACCCTCGTTATTTAACAAAAACATTGTTTTTTTTCCTGTTTCAAAAAAAAAACCACGTTCCACTGTTGAAATCTAATTATTTGTCTGTCTTTCCTTTGCAGTGTATCCTCACAAGCAAGAGCCCCCGCAATATTCCCACCCGTCACGTTTCCCCTCGGCCATGGTGGTCACAGACGCCAACAGCATCAGCACCATCAGCTCCATGTCCTCGAGCAAGACGGTCAGTCCTTACTCTGTCACATCATATCACATCACAGAGGCCACACCAAGATGCATGTTCTCACCTCTGTCTGCCTGCCACTGTGTGTTTTAGAGTGAAAAACTCGAAGTCTGTGATCAGTGTGGGGGCGTTTGCATGAGAATCAGCAGTAAATCTGAGTTGTTACTGCAGCTTTTGTTGTAATTCTTACAATTTGCAACAGGGATCATGACCTTTTCATCAGATCTCAATTTTCAGAAGTACTGTAACATTTTGATTAGCTCACTCCTCACCTATTGATACACACAAATCACCCTCACTCTGCTCTGTTTGAGAGAAAAGACACAATCAAAAGCGCACACTTAACAGCAGGATCTACATCATGACAGGGAGAAGTGTGTGTGTGTGTGTGTTATGATTGTGTGTTGACTTGTTTAATTCCTGTCACATTAGGACGCTCCTGTAAACAAGATGGTGCAACTCGGGGGTCTCTCCTGGGTAAATACAATTTTATCAGTTCAGTCACGTAGTTTAAATGAGTAAAATCACCAAAATTGCACACAAATCATTTAAGTAGCACACTGCTTCTTTTACTGTTCAAAGTTTTTGTCTGGGGCTGCTGCTGATGTTCAAATGCTTTCATTTGGCTCCAAAGTCATAGATGAGACAGATATATGGATAGTATACTCCTCAGAATTCCTATTTCCTCTTAAACAGGCGTCTAATCAATCACCTGTTCCCTCAGCCTGAACGCCTCTTGATTAATGCTGCCTCCTTTCACTGGTGAGAGTTGCCTCTGCGATCAGGAAATGAGCCCCGCTGTTAATCAAAGTTCTCAGGCCTTGTGTGCTGCTACTTTCCTCCATGCTACAGTGAGGCTGGAGATGAGATGGGCTGGGTGGGGGGTGGAGTTTTTTTTTTTTTTCTTTTTTGGTAATTACACCTCTTCCTCTTTCCTACTTCTCCCTGCTCTCGGTGATCGCTCTAGCCTGAAATGTTGTCCACGGTGCTTTCACACGCTCAATTTCCCACGCTGTAGCCAAGCACTCGTACCGCCACGCTGCTACTGACAGACAGATGGGGTGATGGGATGATAGCTCAGAGTGTCATGTATCCTCTGCGGAGGATACATGGCAGAAGTATAACAAATCTTTTTGAGGCTGCAAAATATGGGCACACTTTGGCCAGGGTGTTACTCTCTCTGTTGGGGACAATCTGCTGTTTATTAATGCACTTAAAAAAGTATGTTGTAATTAAAGCTTTACCCAGTGAAGGAAGAAGTTCTCAGATCTTTTACTTGTGTAAAAAAAACACAATGTAAGAATACTTAAGTTTCAATATTAATTTCTAAATTTTAAATCATCTTGTCAGTTTGATGGTTTATACTCAAAATAATACCAATAAAAATAGTCATTTGAGTACGTCAACTAATACTATTTTTCACTGTTAGACCTTATTTGTGATAACATACTCAAGAATTACTGTAATACTTCAAATACTGCAGGAACAATACAGATGAAGTGGTTTCAGATATTTGATCGACCGTTCCAATGTATGAAAACTAAATATTGACTTGACAAGGAGCTGATTTTTATAAGGAAGGTCGCAAGCCAAAAAAAAGTTGGGAGCCACTGGTTTAATCTTTAACAATACATTGTAGGACTGCAACTGGCCATTCATTTTGTTATCAGTTAATCTGCTGATTTTCTTTGTCAATTAAATGTTTAAAACATCAGAAAAACTGTAAAATACCTGAGGTGACGTCATCAAATGTCTTGTTTTGTCTGGCCAACAGTCCAAAACACAAAACTAATTAATTTATCAAGATATAATACCAAGAAAAGCAGCAAATGTTCAAATTTCAGAGCCTGTAACTATTTCTTTAAGTATTCTTTCTTGACTTCTCTTCTGTTGATCAACTCACTGATAGGTCTACTAATCGTTGCAGCTCTAATGCAAAGCAAGGCAAGTTAATTTTTAATTTTATACATTTCAGCAACAAGGCAATTGGGAGTGCTCTATATAAAACATCAGAGGCATTGAGACAGAGTGCAAAAGAAACACATCACAAAAGGACTTTTGAATACAACTAAAAATGTCATTAAAGACCCACAGTATTGAAAATAACACAACCTAAAATATACTAAGATGGGTACAAAATGCAAGAATAAAAGTCACAGTTCAGTGTAAGAAATTAATAAATATTTGATTTGATAAAAGGCAACAGCAAACAGAAAAGTCTTCAGCTAAGCAGTCCCTCCCAAAATGTAAAAATGCATTGTATTTTAGAAGCATTTTCCTGTTCTCTTTCTGTAAAATCTTAATATGACAAGTAGCCACTCACACGTCTGTCAAAAAAAAAAAGAAAATGGAATTAAAAGTAAAATATTTCCCTCCAAAATGTATGGGAGTAAAAAGTACTAAAAGTAAACCACAAGTACCTCAAAATTATACAAAATTACAGTACTGGAGTAAAAGTACTGGTGGTTACTCTCCACCACTGGCATCATCACCGGGTGGCATTTCACAAAACCATTTCTTTAGAGAGGTATTTTCTTATCAGGACTTTATTTGGATGGGGCAGCCTTCTTCTCGTGACATGACCAGCGCGCTCGGGCTTTATAATGCTCATTGTTTACCGAGAACCCTCCATTATACCTGAGCCTGTTCCAAACTCACCTCTGCGTCTAATGACTCGAGTCTTAGCTGCGGGTCAGCTTTATCAGGTGAGGCTGTTTGCTGGCCGCAGGGTCACGCCGGGGTCACCTGCCTCCACCCTTGGAGAGGCAGGGGAAAAATAAATTCCACAAACAGTCTAAAAAAAGAGAGACTGAGAGGGCATTTGAATGGAAACAAGACTTTACAGAGTCAGGAGAAGAGGGATGAGGAATGTATTTGGTCAGGTGTGGCATATGAAGGTGCAGGGGTGATGTATTTACCAGTGGTGGAAGAAGTATTCAGATTGTTTACTTAAGTAAAAGTACCACATCATGACAAGTAAAAGTCCTGAAATCAAAGCAACTAAATCTACTGAAAGTTTCAAAAGTAAAACAGATCTTACCAGTGTTTTATTACTGAATCATGTAACCTCCATTTTATGTTGTTGTGTGTTATGATGGAGCTGTTTTACTTATTACATATTGTAGATTAATCGTAGCACCAAATTCTGTTCCCTTTGCAAAAGCAGTCTCGGTGTGCCCCCCTGCCTTTCCTCTCTTGATCAATGCCTCTGTCATGTATCACGTGATTTTTTTCCCTTTATTTTTGGAGCCCTGATTTCCCTTTCTTGGGGAAAACCATGCATGCGTTGGTGCTCCAGCCACATTTCACATGTCATTTACTTAGCTCTAGCTGCAGTAGTGCAGGGGCGGCCTAAACTGTTTTGCGCCCTCAAGGGGTGAGAGGGGCCTCAGGGAGCCTCCACTTCTTCTTTTGTATACAAAGTTTGGTATTTCAAACAGTTTATTCATTCAGTTTTAATTTAGTTATGGAGCTGATGTCTTAAAAAATAAAATATTGCAAATAAAACCAAACTTTTCATCCCAGGCTTTTTGAGGGCCCCTCTCCCATATTCAGTCCTTTTTTCCCCCCACTACCATGCCCCTAAGTTTAACCTGTATATTGTGATATATTTTGCATTTGCATCTTAATCTAAAAAGCACAAAGTAACTATAGCCATATAGGGCTGCAACTTATAATTATTTTCATTATTAGTTAATCTGCAGATTGTTTTTTTCAATCAATCAATAAATTGTTTGGTCCATAACATGTCAGAAAGTGATGTATTTAAATGTCTTTTTTAGTCAGTTCAAACCCCAAAAATATTCAGTTTAGTATGATATGAAGTAGAAAAAAGCTGGTATTCATATTTTTGAGGCTGAAAGGAGTATTTTCTGCCAATTTTGCATAAAAAATTGCTTTAAATGATGAACTAATTCTCCAAAAAGTTGCAGATTATTTTTCTGTTGACTGACTAATCGATTAGCTGACTAATCGCTGCAGCTCTATAGCTGTAAAATCAATATACTGGATTAAAACATATAATATATGTAGCCCAGTAGAAGTATAAAGTAGCATAAAATGGAAAAACTCAAGTATAAGTAGGCTACCTTCCATGATGAAATGTACTCGTCGTTTTGGTATTTATGTGTGTTTCATGTGTCACTTTAAGGAGGCCTTGATGTACATTACATATACCTGTGTCACTGGACAGATTGTATTTATTGTTTTATGTAACACCTGCCTACTTTGTCTCACATTTCTCTCCTTCTCCTTTCAGTGTCCTCTTCAAGCTTGGTGAGAGCATCCACCTGACTTCCTTGGTGCCCAGCAACCGGAGCACATTTTTCCACCCTCTCACTGCGGTAACCATGACAACTCTTAATAACCGGCAACGGCGCGCTGGATGATGAGTCAGTCAACAAAACAAGAGGAGTGGCGTCGACGGTGGGCCAGGCGGTGAAATTGAGAAATGGGTACAGAGAGGGGGGAAAAGGAAAAAAAAAAACCTCACTGCACCTGAGAGTGAGGAGACTGGATCCCCCTCTGTCGCACACAAATGATCAACAAGGATGATTTTAACACAATCTTTGAAAACAGTATTCAGTTTTTTTAATCCCCCCTGTCATCCTCTTTTTCTGACATTACAAAGGAACAAAAACCAAGCACCCAAAAAGCGCTCACAAACTGCTGTGGTACGGACTTGAATGAAGGCTCTGGGACATCTTACACTGTGATTTAAGGTGGAATTATGAAGAAACCCTGACACTAACAGAGACACTGATCAGCCTCTGTGAAGGCTGAAAGACTCACAACAAGTTCCTGGATGCCTCCTTCCACACTTTGCCTTGCACGTGAGCAGAGCTGTGTGACAATCACAAAAACCCCGTATTGATCTTGTGCATGTATGTGACATTCTTACTGGGCTTTAAAGGAGTCTTCCATGTTATTCATTCACGCTCAGTTTTGCTGTGCTAGCGTTAGTGCAGGTGATGAATGCGAGGAATTCATCATTTGGAGTTGTTCAATGTGTAAACTGTGATTGAAAAGACTTTGACAATCTTGAAAGGACTATGCAATGCGTCAATAGTTGTATGCAATGCTTTGAATAACTGGATTCTGCACAGAACTCCACACACTTGAGACTGGAAATGAATATGCACTATCAATGAAGTCACCAATAGGTATATATATATAGATGTGCTATATAGGTATATATACTGGAGTTGCTGTTGATAAAGCTGCCTTTAAAATAACACAAAAGCAGATGGATGTGACAAATATGCCAAAGAATAAGAGTCAGCCTGCAATGTCTACGCAGGGAGGGCTGACACACACTTTAACTGTGGCCCTTCCCCTCCATGTTGTTTGCACACAGGTTCAGGTGAATTTCAGGAATGGGACTCACCCTCCTCCTCCTTCTCCCACTTCCTGCCTCAATGTGAAGAGATACCAAATAGGACAAATATTGTTAATAACTCCTCATCATAAGTCAGGACCCCCTGGGGGTGGTTAGAATGAAAATATTGACAAGTATTCAGAAACAAAACAATCATCTTAGTCTGGTATTTTGTGCAGGAGAGAGACATGAAAGACGGCGGTGTTGTGACAGCAGCTGCTGTAATCATGAAGGAATCCACAAAGACTGAGAGCTGTTGGGGAAAGGAGTAGCTGCTGTGGGCACAGACGCCCTCACACAGTTCCAGTTTCACTTATACTTTGACTTTGCTGGGTGAGAAAGGTCGAGTTGGGGACCAAATATGGCAGCATTACATCATCACTGTACTACCCATGTTTCTACGAGACAAAAAAAGCAATGTCGACTATCAAACCCTGCGTATCGCCAGTGTGTCAGATCCAGTCTCCTGTTCAATATTAGGTCATTACATTTGTTATTATTATGTTGGTTGGTCTGTGACTGTTATTGTAGGCACATCTACTGCCATCTGATCAGAGGGCACTCTTACTTGTGTGACAGGACATGATTTTTTTTTCTCCTCCTAATGTATTATTTTTGTATAAAAATTGAAATCAATCATAAATCATTATTTATACTTTCTGAGAAAATGTTGATATTTCAAGTAAAAGTTTTTTTTCAAAATGAACACATGGTTTGGATTATTTTGTAAATGATAGATAGATAGATAGATAGATAGATAGATAGATAGATAGATAGATAGATAGATAGATAGATAGAAAAGTGGAGTAGAAGTTTAAAGTAACTTAAAATGAAAGTACCTTAAATGTGTATGTAAGTGCAGTACTTCAGTTACTTTCCACGACTGCAAAACTTTTATAGCCTCTACAAAGATGTTGTGGTGCAGCTGTGTGATAAGACAAACAGCCTCTTTGAAGTTCATAGATCTAAAGTGCACATTACATTTCAGGCAACAGGTTCACGGAACCCGATATGTTGATAGCATAATTCATTTCAGCCCTTATCTGGGACTGACACAGAGCCCACTGTAAAAAATATATAGCTGTCATCATAGTTCCTGTAGTGACAAGAAACACAGCTTTCAATTTTAAGGGGTTTAAGTCGAGGAAAAGATTGTAGTTAATTTTAACATATCACACAGTTTCTAAACTTTATATTCCATGTTATGTCTAGTTGGTCAGGAGGTATCGGAGCTGTGTGGCCTAGGCAATATTTTTCTACCCATAGTAAGGTAAAATCTCATATTATAAATTCACATATTCTTGAATATATTTTTTAAAAGAGAACAAAACTAAATAAAAAATATAGAGAGTTTGGTGAGCAGTGACATTTTAAAGCACATCTAAAAACAAATTGAGAAATTTCTGGAGTAAGAACTGTTTCTGTAATATCTGTATATAAAGTCTGATACAACTCATTGGCCTGTGCTGCTTATAAAACATTTTATTATATTAAAAAAATCATATAGAAGCTTTTAAAACATCAGCTTTAAAATTAGAGTTAAAAAAACCTAACAGGGTTGTGAATTATGTCACCCCAAAGACTTTATCCCTACGCTGACCTGCAGCCTCCATAGTGGAGCCCTACTGAGGGGAGCCTTGTAATCCACTGATGTTGCTCTATTTGGTTTATAATGGGGCCTTTGATTTTCAGACCCAGGAGGCCTCTAAAGATCCGACCATGTCTCTTTTACTCTGTTCTCCAAAAGAAACTGAAATAAGGCTCATTAGCATCTGTTAGAGTCAGAAATAAAACACTGAACTCTCTAAACATGACATTAATTCAGCTGGGAATACGAGATTGATTTGTCAGCAGGTTCTTGGACAAGTGTTAGAAATATTCTAAAGATTTTTCTGGCTGTAAACACAGTATGTATTTTATATATTTATTGTAGGTTAATCTAATATTTGAGTGATGCGTTTGTGTTTAATCACCAAGTGACACTTCTGAGGAAGGCTGAAGTTTCTGCCGAAACATGTCAAGGTATGTAACATCCTAACATGTCTGAGATAAAAGAACAACTAAAGTCATTGGGAAAGTTTTGTTGATTCATTTCATTCTTACCTAACAGCTAACTTTGAATGAAATACAACGAGTCATCTGGTGTTCTGCTTAAACACATCTTTGCCATAACCAACCCAACATGCTAAATGTTACAGTAATTACACCAAGAATTTAAAGTTACAACATGCTGCCACGTGCTGTTCTGTGTTCACGACTCACGTTTACTCGCATACTCACATTTAATCTTTGGAAAAATATTGTTTTCAGTGTGACAAATGACTCTTTATTGCTCCATCAGCAGGGGGCACCATAACTCATTTGGGAATTTATGCCTACTATATAATATACAGTAGATTAACAACAAGAAACTATACTTAAAGAATTAAATTCGTTTTTGTGATTTCTTTTTTTTTGGGGGGGGGGGGGGTTATTCTAGTGACATTTAACTCAAATAAAATCTGCAGCTTTCACTTGAAAATGTTCATTTCAAACTACTTACTTAATATTTGATCAGCATGCCTATTTGTGAGGAGCCACATTAGTTATTAAAAGGTAATTGAACTCCAAAAGATCAGAATCAATTTCTCCACTTGCTGGACAGCTTCTTTGCACAGGAAGTTTTAACCAGACTTCAGGACACTATTCATCCAGTTTTACAAGATAATCACCACCTCCTTCACAGCTCTCTGGTGCAGCGTTGCTTCTGTCTGATCAAAGCACAAAACTTCCAGGGAACAGAGGATCATTGACTCTCCCTTCACCTCCTGTGAGAGGGCTGGCATGACTCCCAGGCAGCGGAGCGTAAAACAGGGAAGGTCATGACTGATGCCAACTCTGGCCAGACGAAGTTCATGTGGGCACATGTTGTCAGTCAAAACATGACGTCCTCAAGAAAAGTTTATCACTTTAGCGATAAAATTCAAACTAGTACATCACTTTTTTTTTTATGTATGAAGTCATTAAACTCTGAACCTGCTCTGCATATGTTTGCACTCAGACTGAGGTCAAGACTCTTGATCCACATTCACACTATGAGATATATACTGTAGAACTTACTGCAGTAAAACCATAAATACAGCTGCCGGTATCACTGTTAGCAAGTGTCACTGCCCCTGTATTGGTTCTTTTATTAGTATCATTTAAATGCCTATGTATTGTGATGTGGAGAGCAGCTCCATTACAAAGGTGGTGACACGTGTGACCTACAAAACTATTGGCCAGTATCTATGTCCTGCTGGTGTAAAATCTTCGTGGATGAACTATATCATATAATAATATCATAGTCATCATCATCACAAGTGCTTGCTAGATATTCCTTACATTATTGATAAATTAGATCATATTCATGTCAAGTGAAGGTAAAGTCACATTTCAGTCCAATTATATACATACAGCATAACAATCATAGAAGAAGATATACTTTATTAATCCCTGCAGGGAAATTTTATTTTTTCACTCTGTAGTCATGTACACACAGGCCCAAAATACACACACATACACAAACAGGACCTGAACATGCATTAAATGGAGAAATGTCAGAGCGAGGGAGCTGCCTTGGACAGGCACCCCAAGCAGTTGGGGGTTCAGTGCCTTGCTAAAGGCTAAAGTTTACTTTGTTTCTGTTACCATGTGCATCATGTTCTTTAATGTCTGACTACTTTGTCTTGTTTATGAAATGTACACTGACATACCAAGGCAAATTAGAAAACATTATAACCCAAAGTAAGTTTATAATCAATTGCCTTCATTGACTGATAGGCAGTGGTGGACTCAGGCTGTCTGAGGGGTAGGGGCGAAAAAAAATAAAAAGGGCACCAGGGCGCACAAAGTTTTCTAGCATGTAGGGTCGCTTATATGGCACTAGATCATATTTTACTCATTTTAAGGCCACCCTAGAGGGCCCTTTATTATGTTTTATCTACTGTTGACTGAATCACATTGTTAAAGATAACTTCCAGGTAGAAAACCTCAGCCTCACATTCATAAAATGAAATGGTGCTGAGCAAACACTGCCTCAACTGGTTAGTTTTTAGCCACCTAAAAAAAAGGCCTACCTTAAAAAAAATCAATATCAGTTTGCTATCCTTAGAATATCTTAATCATTTTACCTTGCTTGAAACAGCCCATGAATTTGAAGTCCTTATCCCAGAGTCCTTTGACAGAAACAGTATTTTTCAGTTTTATCTTGGAGAATATCAGAGTTGCTGGTCTACAACTGCCTCGATCAGTTAGTGTGTGAGGTAGTGTAGAGAAAATAAGCCAAATATTGTGAACACTTCAACTGATATTGAGTTTTTTGGGTGGCTAAAATACGTTTTGCTGCATCCAAGCATCCAAGAGGGCACTTTTGCTACGGTTTGTTCACATATGGGGGTAAAATGCTCTTAAACTGGTTTTTGGATTCAGTCCATCACACCATCCATTCTACACTGTATATAAATTCAAGTAAACACCTCATCTTTTACTGAAATGTATTTATTTAACCTTTATTTTTACAAGGTAAGATGGCTGGACATACATTTTGTGTAGCACACAATGTCCTTTTAACAGAAAAATAGAGACAAAATAATGGGAACGGGCGGAGTCAATAAATAAAACTGACCATTATTAAAGTGCAAGTAATCACAGTTGGGGAGAGAATGGTTGAAAATAATACAAATACAAGAAGAGGACACCATGCAACCTAAACAGAGATACAGTGTAGAAGATGCTCTGTTAGAGAGTCTGCTGCAGCAGTGTGGTGGTGCTGGAGGTGGACCAACAGTTTCATAGCGATCAGGGACTCAAGAGGTCAACACAAGGAGTGAGCTGACACCCGGGACACAGAGGAGAGGGCCAAAGAGACAGAAAGTCGAAGCTGCAGGGTGAATGTGGCCCGTGTGTTTAGCAGCGCCAGAAGAAAGGACACTACATCAACTCCAGCTGGGGCCCAGGGGGTTAATGGATAAGACTACCCAGCAGGGGTCAAGGGTCAGGAGGCCACTCTCTGCCAGGGCTAATTGGTCACTGTGACGAGAGCTAACGCCACCTTTCTATGGAGAAATACATACACATGTATGGAGGCGCTCTGACAGGAGTCTTCCATCAAAAGCCCTCATCAAGGAGGCCTCTGTTGTGCTCCTGCACAGTCATGGAGATCAGTCAGGCCTCCATAGTAACAATCAGTGCCCTTCACCGTACATCGCTGCCACCGCCACCTACAGTGACAGCTAGGCTGGACTCATGGAAAGATGGGTGGCTTTTGATCTCAAGTTATGTCATTCACTTCCATTCAGCTAATTAGCATTCACTTTATTTAGCTTTAATATGAAAGATGATCCCTAGATCTGTATAATTTGGTCTATAAATCTAAAAATTTTGAGCTTGTTTTCATTTACTGTCGATTGAGTATTAGAAAACCATTCTCTCTGTATAATGCATACAAAGTTTCTACAGTATCAGAGAGTATTTCTTGAGTATGTTATTGTAAAATACACATATAAATATGGGATTTATATCTTGGTCAGAACAAATTTATTTGCAGTATATGGCACATTTCATGCATGAGGGAGGTTTAAAAAATTTTTAGACATTTAAACTTTAGAAACGAATATAAAGCTAGAAGCAATAGTGATATTATAAAGACATAAAAGCAAAATAATGGTGATAAACACAACATTAGAAGGCAACAGGGTATTGAGCCTGCTTTTAATATTTACATTTTTTTTTTAACAGAATATTTACATTTTTTTTTTAATTTTAGGATGTTTCAATCTACAACAAAATGTATTAATCATTTAAAAAGTATGCATGGAGTCATACTGAGAAATCAAACTGAATGCTATATCAGCAGTGCATCTCACCTCCTTTTTAGGATTTTGAGACAGAGTTAGCAAACTGAAACTCATAAAAACAATCTTTGATCATCTCCACACCTGAACATCTCAGGGTTTGTGCAGTGCAAAGGAAAATGAGACTCACTTTCTACTTTAACCAAATCACACAGCTCATGCAATCTGTTTTTCTCCTGAATAGTTTTAAATCTGCCACCATCAATAGCCACGGGGAGAACACCAGCTCCCAACTGTCTAACTAAAGATCTTCAGCTGTGACATTAGCTAGATATGACATAACTCAGGCATACGTTTGTTAAGTGTGCAAATATATCCTTAATTTTGTCTTAAAGTGTAGACAAAAAAAGGTTATTTGAGTGTATATATAATACATGTCACTGAAAATCAAGATTTGTTTATTCAATAAAGGCAACTTATAATAAAGAGAAATTTCCTGAAAGAGAAAATGAAACCCTCATATTTTGTCTACTTGAGACAGCTGTCACAAGCATGACCCCAGACTGTGATCGATCTTACATAGGTTTTAAGAGCCGGTCATATGCTTCATGCTGGAGCTATTTACCCCTTAATGACCTTGTTCAGTATCTAATTGTTTGGAGGAAAATCCCCTTGTCACTGTCCAAGAAAAACACCAGGGAAATGACGCTTGTTCATGGCTCTCTATGCGGGATTTACCTGAAAGAAATCATTAAATAAACAAGCATTAAACAAAATTTTAGAGCCACATAAGTTGTTACAGATGAGTCTCTGCAGGGCAAAAGTGCAAGTTTCACCAGAATGAGTCTTAATTCACTCGATTTGCATCTGAGGCTGAAAACCTGGCTCAGAGGAATCCTGACAGATTGATGTTGTCATGCTGATGCTGTCACAGGCTTGATGCTGGACGGGTTAATGATTTATGGGGAATAGTGGGATGCCCAGAATGGGACCTGGGTTAATGTTCACCTCTCTTGCCAGACCTCCTCTCTGGGGGGCTGCCCACAGCCAGTCCAGGTCCAACTGTCGAGGGGACATGACTGACTGAGTGACTGAGTCGGCCGGCCTCCAGCTAAACCCGGCACACACAGCAGGGAGAGAGCCCACGCTCTGCTCTCAGAAGACAGGGGGGGACACGAGACTGACGAGACCTTTCGTCTTTTTAATGAGTATCAATAGAAGCAATAAAGAGCAGCAGAAAATAAAGCAAACAGTTGTAATGAGCACTCAAAAACAAATCAACCACACAGGTGATAACTAAAATTGCCCTCCACTTAAAATTGTTACTTAAATTGGATCTTTGTGCTTCACTGTGCAGGATGACGTATGTAGTCTGATAATACTGGACAGGAAAAGTTTCTCTGTGTTCACCTTAAATCTACATTCAGGATGTGTACAAACAAGCAGGATTTTGTAACATTGCAACCAGTTTAAAAGCCAATCATAGTCTAATATGCACAGGTGTCAGACACTTAAACTGAATGCTTTTAAAGACCTTTCGAGATAGTTTTTAACCAAATTTAAGACAGATTTTTGGATAAATCATCTTTTTTTAATGCAAGCATTGCAGGTATAAAGGTAAGCAGTATATATGTTGGCCTGTGTTTTCTGTAGGAATATGGTTATGAGCGTGAGTTAGGTTAATCTACATTTTGCCAACAGGTAAGTCCAAGTATGCAGACACAGTTTTAGATTCAGTGGTGGGTTTAAGGATTTGCAACATCAGAAATGTGAACCATCACACAGAAGAGCTTCACTCATTTTGACAAAATAAGTTAAGAGATGGATAAATGAAATATGTAAAATAATAGTGACTGCACAAAGTCAAATTTAAGATTATTTAATGACTTTTAAGGCCTTATTTTTATATAATTGAATTTAAAACGTTTTAAGACTTTTTATCGATCTGCAGACACCCTGATGCAACTTACACAAGAGTGATGTGGAAATGTCCAGCACACCGAGAACTGACTTGTCAGTAAAGTTGGACATTACATTTTTGAAATGAAAGATATGTGCTCATTCATTGATTGAGCTTTTCTCAATGAGAGTGAATGAATACATTTTATTTAAGAACTGTGCTTTTTTTCTCTCAGAAAACCACAACACCAAATCAGTCACAAATTATTACTCCAAGCAGAGTATCTATTATAAGACCTAAACATGTCTGGAGGGGGTCTTTAACCAAATTTAAATCCCTAGGGTGAGAGCAACAGAGTGTGACATTTGGATCTTTAGAAACACATAGGAATACATTAGTCCAAGTTCCCCAATAAAACCCCCTCTATTCATTTCATTTTTATTATAATTTGGATGTTTCTTATTTTACTTTTTCAGCCATCTGTTTAAATAAAATGTTCTTACATTTTATTCCCCAACATTAAATGCCGTTTCTGGGCCTTCTGTTTACTTTCATTCCCTTATGGGGCTGAGTATAAAACCTCAATACCAACCAAAATGTGTTGGTCGTTGAATGTTTGTTTGGATTCTTCTTCTTGATTACTGCCTTATTCGTCAGATATTTCTCACTTCTAATAAGCCGTATCTAATTTAGGCTATATTGTAATTAGGCAAAGTTCAAAAGGGTAAGGGTAAAAATTTGCTGATATTCCCCCAAATTAAGGTATCAAAATGTACTGATTTATACAATCAGTTATATGGTCTTTTAAAGATACTGAAGTCCCAATATTTGAAAGAGTCTGGAGTCTAAAAAAAAGACAGAATAAGCCTGCAAATCTATCACGTGTGTTTGTGCGCAAGTGTAGAATATAAACTTCTCCTCAGTAAAAAAACAGTTTGTAAGAGACAGTGCTGAGAACAAGTGACCACACAAGCACCATGTCTTGATATCTAGATACAGATCTTTATCAATTGCTCATACTGAATGTAGTCAAATGTGACTATTCACCAAGTCTGATACAGCAAAATCAATTTGTTAAACATCCATCATGTCTAAGTTTCTAATTGTAAAATGTAAACCAACCATATTCACAGAAATAACATACCAAGAACATGACCACAGATCTGTCCTGTGACACTGGCTGTGATGATGTACGTAAATGAGACAGATGAAAAAATATTTCTATACTTACTAAAAAAAATTCCCCACTTGCATAAAAAAAAGTTTTGCTTTCTAAGACCTTTATCTGTAAAACTAAAAGTGCAGTTTTTCTTTTAGCTGTGAGTCACAGTGAAACCTAAATGGCCGCATTAGTCCCTCTGTCATGTATATGGACTCTGAATCATTGCTGCTGAATAGAGCAGAGGTATAGGAAAGGTTGAGGGCAGACCAGGTGATGGATAGCAGCGGGGCTTGTCATCCGCTGCTTTACACTGCTCTCATTAAGCTGTAAATCTTTCACAACAACACCCGCTATGAGACAATGCTGGGGAGGCTTTTCCTTGTTGCTCCACCTTGTCATTGGTGTAACAATGAAATTGCCAACTGAATCACTTTGTCGGGACACACAATGGCCTCAATACTTGGCGCAGCCAGTAAAAATGTTGGACAAGACATCAGGAGGATATATACAAGCGGAGTGAGATACAGCAAATAACGGATTTAAAAAATACACTTCTAATAATGCAAATCAGAGATATGAAGCAAGTGACACATTTCAGTAAATTAACTTCAAAAATGTGTTGAAATAAGGTGAAAACAGTCGGTGTCGTTTGCCACATGAACATTACATAATTAAAATGTACAATATGTGTCATAGTGCAAGTTTGGGAATGCCTCTATTGGTGTCTTTGCCATAGGTCACAACTGTAGGATTACTTCTGCTCACAAGAAAAAAAAAATTAAAGCATATAAGTCAAATACAAGATGTTGGTGGCGGAAATATTTTTGTCACCTTTAACCTACTTTATGGAGATTTTTATGGGGAAATTTGTGGTTTGAATGAACATGCAGATCACAACTTCCCATCATCATGGTCTCTGTCAACATGACAACTGATAATTAAGATTACTAGAAGGCATACACTACACAGCCAGTGTCACTCTGTACAACTGCATGCAGGCTTTGTCATAAAGAGGAGCTCTGCTCTTGTGATTGTTTGTACTGTATGTGTTTACATGGACAAAGCTGCAAACAAGCTAAACACTGACATCTGCTGGAAATGATCTTTCATTGCATCAGACGTCTTGGGAACTGTCTGCCCTGTGATATGGCTCTCAGGTAGTCCAGGTGAGTATGCACATGGGAGAAATTCCCTTCCAGGGCTTTCTGGCAGAATTATAATACGTATTTTAATTAAGTAATTAAGATGATCCCCTCCTTTACCAGCTACAACATCACTGGTTAAAATTCAGTAGTATACATTATTCTGAGATTGGCCATTTTGCACACTGAGTCATTTCATTTGTGGTGCTATAGGTGTATTTTGATGCTAATATTTTTCTACATGAATGGAGGGCTACATTGTTTGCAATTATAACAAGCGATCCAAAAGAAGACTGTTTGGAAGAACAGCCTGATTGTAGAAGTAGCTGTTCCTGACAGACTTAACTCGGGGACTCACTATCCCATATAGACGCCGTCACTGCTGACGTCATCTTCCTACTAGTGACTGCTGTTATCAAGATGGCGCTGCGGCCAGGATCTGGGGGAGGCAGCAGGTATTTTAGCCTTTTAAAATCCACTCAGTCGCTAAAATGTAAAACATTTGTGAAATATGAACCTTGTCTGTCGCTTAGCAACACATTAACCACACAGGAAGGCCTCAAAGACGGCGAGTACAGGCTGGTTTTGTTGTCGGGGGCAGGGTGATGTGATGGTTGTCAGGTGTCACAGCTAACGTTAGTCTACCGGGGGGAGCTAACGTTAGCTAGCTGATACTGCTGTCTGTCCATCTTCAGAGGGGTCCAAAACAATGCCACAGTGTTAGTATATTAACAGATTTCACGTGTCAAGTCTTGTGTAAACGTTATTGTTCCTTCAGCTGACGGTATCCAGTGCTAGAATATGATATTTATCGAAAATAAATATGCATTACACTGTTGCAGCATTGTCAGGAATATAGCTAGCACCTGTGCAGACAGGCCTGTGGACGGCTGATGGTGTCAATATCTGGCCTTATCAAGTTTCTGACTGTGTCATTATCTCCTGTGGGGGAACTTTGGTATCATATTGATACACTGTTGAGTATTTAAGAAAGTGAAGCAGATAGGCAGTGAAGATAATGCAAAAAGCTGATAAATCAGTTAAGATTGTCTCATCTAACACACCAGCTGTAACCTCTCATCAGTAGTCAGACTGCTTAGCATCATGTTTAATGAGTCATTCTTTACTGAATCACACAGTCAACCCTGTCACTCATGCTTATACCACACATCTAACCAGTATATGGTTGTAAATGTGCATGAGGTGTACAGGTGTCTTATTAGAGCAGTGTCATGATGGTCTGCAGACGTAATGAAAAGACCAGCCTCATGATTCTTTCATAAGCTGAGCTCGACTGGTTTGAATAATAAATACGCTCTGGCTACAAACATCTCGACCAGCCAGGTGATACTGATACGACAGGTGAAACCAAAGCCCTCAAGACTGTACATGAGAGTGGGCAGTAGGGAGAAGCAGGTGTAATTTGAAAACCTGGAGGTAATAGTAGTTCACTTTCATATGCTTTTCATTCTGTAGATGTCTGGTTGATAGTAATTGACTTGTGCTGTAATGTGTGGTGCCATGGTCAGTATTGTTTACTGGTGTAATGTGCACTTGATGCAAACTTATGAGAAAAATTAGTAGAGCAGGAAAAACTTGACTTAATAATTCATTCATACACAAATGTGCCAGTACTTCTTTTTCACTGCTGTTAATATAGCCTCACCTTTAGGCACTGGTGGATGTGAGAAAATATAAAATTGTCCAGTGTCTGAAATTTAAATGCACTGTTAATATAACGTAATTGTCCTGTCATTGTGTGTTAACGTATAAGTCATTGTGGGCAACGTTTCAAATGAATGCGCAGGACTGGTTTTTGGTAATAATGCATTTTTACAGGATTTTTTAACGAGGCCCAGGCTATGGGATGAAGTAGTTTGATTTGTATTATTTTATTTGCCTTTAAAAAATGAGCAAAAACAAGAAAAAACTAAACAGAAAACAGACCTTCCCTGCTGGTTATGTTGTCCATAAACAGTTTTCCAACTGATTTTTCCCAAAAAAGTCCCCATAGTATTACATATACATCCTAATATACAAAGGAATTTATCTATATTGGTCACTTCTAACTATTAGGCCTACCACTTTTTCATGATGCTAATAAGGCTCTGAACTTCCATTAAGTATACATACTTCAAGCCTGGTACATCTGTTAGCATCTGCAGTATGTTCAAGTCTGTTTCCATGCCAAATATTATGGATATGAAAAAAGACATAAAGTTTTGGATGGTGCCAGTGCAGTGTTTTTGGCTGCCAGACGTGATAATTATACAGCAATAATAACTTAAATGTGTCAGGACTGGCAGAGTGCAAAGCCAGGAGGTGGAGCAGTAGCACAGCGTACAAAACCTGCCTGACAGCTGAAGCAACCTGTGTTGGTGTTTGGAGGAAATTCATCAATGATAATGTTGCTAACTTGTGAAGTTAAATATGCAGTAGCAGTATGTCTTCCATGGAGATGGTGACAAAGATGCATGGTATATTTTGTGTCAGGTGATAATAGCTCCTTGCAGATGTCTCTGTCTTCAACAGGCCATGTGATTGTCAGACATTTGACCTTTTGTCAGATGATGCTCTGTTGTCCTTGTTAACAGTGTATTATTGTGCTGTATGTTTTGCAGCTATCGGCATTTCCACATTGTAATTAGAAATACGTTTTCTAAGATTTCTGTCTAATCATCAGTTTTGGGGAACTGATGGATACATGAGTCCCAACCTTTTTGCCTCAGTCCAGACATTGAACTTACCTGAGTTTTTATTTGCATGCCATTATGGTACTTGGCTACAATCGCCTATTAAGAATAATTAAATATGATGTGAAATATGATACACTGATATATTTACTCAGATGTTGCATATTCTCTGAGAAAAAAAAAGTATGGAATTTTGAAATTGCCAATGTGTAGGAATCCTGCATTGAGTTTACAATGATATTAAACAGAGAGAAGTAGCAAATCTAGCGTGGCTAGAACCTAAAAATGTTTGGTATTTTTTTATTTGGTATATTGATTATTCAGCTTTCTGAGCTATTCTTTCAAGAAGAAGTAATGGGTTCAGTGTTTCATCTCAGTCTGTATTTCCCCTTGAAGGAGAGCACATAATATCCACTGTATATTCCAGTATAAAAGCAACTTCAGAATAAGATGAATAATTTTAGTTTTAGGGGCAGTCCATCAGAAGTCCCTGACTTCATCCCTTTTGATTTGAACATCATTTTATCCTAAATAATAAGAGAGTACAAGAGCCATGTTTGTTAGCCCTCCGATGACCGGAAAACAGTACAGATAGTTTTATTTAATATAAGAGATCTGAGGGGTGGCCTATATGTGCAACTTTAAAGACTCCTGTTTCCTGGATGGTTGCTCATTCTCGTTAATCAAACCATGTTCAAACAAATCTCTCATATAGGAATAATAATTATTATTTAAATAGAAAGGGGTGGGGTTGCCCTTTTAGCTTCCTCAGTGATGGTCACATTGACTTCAACTCCTGACCCTGCTTTCTGTCTCCCAGCTCTGATGATGATTACAGGCCTTTTACAAGGCACTGGCCTGCCCTGCGTTCGCAGCAGCTATCACTGCTTATCTTCCTCTATGTTAATCTGCCCAGCCATGACCTGATATTTGCTGCAGGATGGTGGGCAGCAGCGCTATAGTGTTCCTATAAAAGCTTTTTTTAAGCTGCAAGTCTTAAAGAGAGAGCAGATGTGAGAGTCTGAAACCCTCCAAGTCAAGCATCATCACCAAAGCTAACACCCTCAAATATGTGTATTTGCTGCTTCTCTCAGTTTTATATCTTTATAAATTAAAATATATCTGGGTTTTTGAATTGGCGAGACAGTCTGAGTGATGACAAGATGTACAATACATCGGAATTTAGTAAAAGGTAGTGGCAATTTTTAAATTTTTGTGACAGTTTATAAACAAAAAAATTAATCGATCAATTAAAAAATGATCAAAAGGGTTAATTGATAATGAAGGCAATGGTTAGTTGCAGCCCTGGTGTACAGTTCCAATACTTGCACTGTCAAAAAATAACATTTTCTTTGTAATGATGAGTTAACAAAGCTTCCAAAAGTTAATTTTGCATGTAAAAGTCAAACTCAAGTCTAAATTATTCTTTATTCGCCGCAGGGAGCTGGTAATTGCTTTGGCAAATGCTTGAACTGTCTCCCAATGAGTTCCCTGCCTCCCTTTTGTAGCACAGTTGTGTCGGTACTAAAGTTATCAGTATGATAATGTCACTCACCCATTGGATTAGTGATGCTCAAATTCAGCTTAGAGTCAGTTGGGGCCCGTCTGGCTCTTTCCTCTGTTTGTCTCTGCATCATCAGTTCCAGCCTGAAGAACTGGGTTGTAATAAGTTATTTGACAAATAGCTGAAGGCCTGTGTGGGTTGGCTCTGGTGAGGAGAGACTTGGCTGACTTGTAGAGACTTCCTCTGATTATTTCTTCTCAAGGCCTCAGCACAGACCCAGTGACAGAGTCCAAGTCGCCTGTGGAAACTAAACTGCACCAATTCTGCTGCCTTTTGGGCATTGATGCTAAAACTTTAAAGAATAATAGAACGTGTCTGAAAATTCACCTTGACTCTGGTCTTTGTGAATAAATGGAGACGAGTTTGCAGAACAAAGGCACATTGCGAGGCTGATCAGTGACTGACAACAGCAAACTTTTATAGGAACTTTTTTTCTCTTTTACTAGTCAGATGTAGGCTAGTGCTTGCAGTGAAAGCAGTCATATGGTCTTTGGAATAAGACGCTCCCTGCATTCAGGTGCGGTCTAGCTGTGTCATTTCAAGTTCATGTATTTCTGCTTCATTTCTTTGTCAACAACAAAGTACAGCCAGGCATTAACACTTAAACACACATTGAAACCAAAGCTAATTAAATGAAATTATTTGATGAGGTAATTGCACTGTTTTTGAGCCTACACAATCAAGGCAAAGGTCAAGGTAAACTTTATTATCCCACAAGTGGGAAAGTCATGTGGTCACCATTACACATTGCATTGTTCTACAGCCTACTGTATAGCATTAAAAACAATAAATACAAAACATTAAAAAAGAAAAACAGGGACAAGACAGACAGAACAGTAAGAACATTGAGTAGGGATGCACCGAAATGAAAAGCCGAAGCCAAAGCCAAATAATATTGAACGCTTGGCCGAATACTGAGTACCGAATACGGAATATCATTGTTTAGTTTTTCATTAGTTTTTGCAGATGAACCCCCTCCAGATTAGTGTTGTCACGGTACCAAAATTGTATCCCACTGTACAATACCAATGAAAATATATCATGGTTCTGAGTAGTATCACGATACCACAGCAAAAATGAGGCAGATGTGCATTTTGTCATTTATAAAAAGATAAATCACTTTTCTATAATACATCAATGATATTTCAATGGAATAAATTACTTATTGACTTATTCATACTTCAAAAACAGCATCAATAGGTGATTAACATAGGGGGGATCAAAATAAAATAAATAAATAAAATAAAAATCAACCAGCCACCCTCCTCCCCTGACAAGTAAAGAACAGTCCCTTCATAAGTAAAGAACAGTCCCTAAAGTGCGGTGAGGTTTGTGGGCCGTGAACGGCTCGTTTCTCCTCTGACACGTCACGTACCTGTGTTCGGCTGGCTCGGCTGTTCAGGTACTTCTGGGCAGTCTACACGCAAAGAAGAGGATATTATTGGAGCCGACTCCTCCCTCGCCAGTAAGCCGATGGCCGCCGTATTTGACAGGAATACATTACTGTCTGTGTCTGTGACCCCTGTTCAACCCACAATCGGTGGGATTCGCCTTTCGTTTCTGCTGGTGGTTGAAATCTGTAGGTTGCTCGCACAGCGTGTTGAATGATTTAAGCCTATTTTGCTTGCTCAAAACTATTTTTAGTTGCAAATGCGAATGCCGTGACGGGCAGATCGCCACACTGCCGACATTCTACTTCGCCTGTCACGCATGCTGATTGATTGCGTTATCAAAAGACGCCGCTATTATCTGGCCTTGCTTTTAACTTATTCCACCGAATACCGAATGTGTGTTTTTTTGCAATATTCGGCCGAATATATTCGGTTACCGAATATTCGGTGTATCCCTAACATTGAGGAAACATGACAAGCATGCATGAATAGATAAAATAGTTGGATGCTCATATATATGCTCATAGTTTAAAGTGCTTAGGAATTTTTAAATCTATTGTTGTGCAGTCTAATTGCTGTAGGCACAAAAGACTTGCTATACCTTGTGGTCCTAATTTTCCTCTGCAGGATACTGCCACTTGACCTGTTACTTCTTAAAAACTTCAGATGAAGAGGGGGGGTTAAGTCATTTAGAATTTGTTTTGTCTTTTTTAGACTGAGGTCGTTGTACAGTTGCGCTCCAGATACCTGATCAAGTCCAATGATCCTACTGGCTGTTTTGACTGTTCGTTGCAGTTTCTTCTGATCCTGAATATACATGTTTCCAAAGGCACAAATAAGGCCAAAGGTTAAGACACTCTGCAAGAGAGCTTTGTAAAACATCTGAAGAATACAGCTATCTATTCTAAAATGATTGAGTTTTCTTAAAAAAAAACATCCTCTTCTGCAACTTTTTGGTCTTATTGTGTGCACGTTCATTGAATGTCAGTTTGTTGTCAATTTCAACACCCAAATATGTGTATGTTGAGACCCGCTCTACCATTTCACCATTGATATTTGAGGGTGGAACTATAATTCCCTTTTTATTAAAATCTCTGACCATCTCTTTTGTTTTCTTCGCATTAACCACAAGGAAATTATCTGTACACCATTTAATAAAACCCTGCATCTCATAGGGATGCAGTGTTAGACTTTAAAAAACCCACTAATGCTGTATCATCAGCATATTTAAAATAAGTGTGGTCTGAGAGGGTTGCTTGGCAGTTGTTGGTGTATAAGGTGTATAGAATAGGGGACAGAACGCACCCTTGTGGTGCCCCCATGTTTATGGCTTTTAATGATGACACATCATTAAAAGCACATGAATTGAATTTGACTTGTTGACTGCAGTTAGTCAAAAAGTCATAAATCCACAAAACTAATCTTGGATTTACCCCCATCAGGTGGGGTTGGATTGTGTTGAAGGCACTGCTGAAGTCTATGAAAACAATCTTGACAAGACTCTTTGCCTATGCAATCACTGTATTAAGCCAAATACAGTTTAAAATATATATACGTAATAGCTTAATGCAGTCATGGTTCTCACTTAATGAAGGCTGGTTAAACTGATAGCATGCCACTCACGCAGTGGGTGTGGAAAGGCACAGTTAATGAAAGAGTGATGACTTTTATACTTTGCATTGCTTAAGGCTGCAGGCGACATGGTGCTGTTTCAAGCAGTATTATCTCTGTGTCTTTACTTTGGCCTCAGTTTGAACTCACAACCTGCTTTTATGTTTTTTTTCTTCCTCTAGTTTTATTTATCCTGTTGGAGGGGGCCTGGGCCCGCCACAAGGTGAGTGAACTATATTTGATCAAATAAATGAATAAATGGAAAGCATTTTTTCTCTGTATTTGTTCAGTGACAGAATTAAACATTTTAAAGGTGACCTGTTGATTGTCTGGCACATTGTTTCAGAATATGTGTTTTTGTTGTGGTGTCCAGAGAGTCCGAGCGTGAACCGTTTTTAACCTGCTATGTGGGACATAGCTCAATCCAGTGCTCAAATAAAATGAGGATGTGACTGCTAGAAGTTTAGATTCAGATAACAACTTGCACTTTCACAGATTACAATCAAATGCAGAACATGTTGAGTCGTCGGGTGTCACAAATGGCACAGTACTGGGTTAACTCATTGGAGATTAAAAATAGATGTCTATAAAAATCCAGCCATATTTTTTCTTCTTTTATTCTCATTGCTGTTTAAGATTACCATAAACCATTAGCAAAAGTAAGTAGCAAGGATTCGTCACATTGGAGCCCATACCTTTGCCCAGTGCACTGTGGGGCTCAGATGTACTATCATTCACCTGTGCATGCTCGCCGTATTTACGCTGTTGACTTTGCAGTAACGCTCCTGATAAACCATTCACACTCCGCTGGGGGACAAGCGTCTCTAAGGGGTCATTACATGCTCCCATTAGCAATGTCATTTTAGACAAAGTAGATTGTGTGCAGCCACCTAAACAAGCCACTTATTCAGCCCGGTTGAGCTGTAACATGGTGAATCATCTGGAGGCTCCAGTAGGAGCTGGCTGCTCAGCTCTGGCTGTCAGCTCACACAGCATCTGTGAAAACAAACAGACACTTTTCCATTTTTTTCCCTCACTCCTCTTGTTTTGCTCCAAGCTGTCACAGTAGTTACCAGAAAAACAGATTTGGTTGTTGCTGAGCCCATGTCTTTTTCCAGCTGTCCAGGAAATTGATTTGCAATACTGAATCATGTCCAGACTCTGGAGACTTTTTTTATTCAATGTCCAGACTTGTATAGGTTCATCAGTGTACTTTAAATTAGGCATACTGTCTTGCTTACTATTCTTTGCCTTGTCTGCAGTGGATCGTAACAATGTTTGCATATGTTTCTGCAGGCATGGTACCCATGCAGCAACAGCAGCAGCAACAGCAGGGCTTCCCAATGGTTCCGGTTATGCAGCCGAACATGCAGGGCATGATGGGGATGAACTTTGGGGGACAAATGCCCCCAGGAGCCATGCCTATGCAGGTGAGCTTCGTGTAACTATTTTGGAGCTTCTATTCATGAATGCATAACACACAAGCACTGCTGTGTTGATTTACCTGATTTAATTCACACAGAGGTCTAGATTTAGAGCTCCTCTTAAACCCAATTGCTTGTTTTAAACGCACATTAAAAGGAATTTATTGCAGCCTGGTGATTTTTAATAAGACTTAAGTCCATTAACGTCATTCCCAACTGCATGGCTTTCCCTCAGTGTGAGCATTTAATATCAAGTGAAACGAGTGTGACAGCGGGAATGCTAATGAGACCTCTGAGCTGTTGTGTGTATGTTATTTTTTGTCTAACAGGGTGGGATGGCTATTGGGATGCAGACCCCTGGGATGCAGTTCTTGGGTCAGCCACAGTTTATGGGCATGAGACCTGCTGGACCCCAGTACACTGCGGACATGCAGAAACAAATGGCCGAGGAGCACCAGTAAGGCATCTTTACACTAATGTCACGGTTCATGTTTGTGTTAGTTTGTGTGTAAGTATGAATGCTCACATCTGCATGCCTGCAATATATCCAGCTGATCAACGCCACACTAGATTTTAAAAAGATGAATTGTGATGGAGGCTGGGAATACTGTTTTGTTCCCACACCCGTCAGGCCTAACTATCATCATTTTGTAGTTCAACTGTATCCTGATCTAAACTAAGATGGTGAACATGGTAAACGCTGAACATCAGCACGTTAGAACTGTCACTGTGTGAACATCTGCAGCATGCTGATGTTGAGATTTAGCTCAAAGCTCTGCTGTGCACAAGTACAGCCTCACGGAGCAGCTTGCATGACTGTAGACTCTAAATCTTGTTAACTTGTTTCCAAAAACTAAAACTTTACTAAGACATTGAATCACTTTAAGCTCCAGCGCTGCTGCTCTTGGGTTACCACTGATAGGAGAACTTTATGGTCCCTCTTTTAATGGTCTTTTTTCCACTTCAAAGGTTATTATAATAGTTCCCCTTTTTCTTTTTCTAAAGATAGGCTTCCTTTCTGAGCAGTTTCTATTCTTATAGTCCCAATAATTGCATTTATGTATAACACCATATCTTTGTTTTAAAAGTCTACAATATAGGGGCGTCCTGATGGTCAGGCCCTCACACACCAAGCTGACTGTTGGCTGAAGGTCAATGTCAGGCCATTTGTGAGCATCTGTCCCCATAGTATTTGTGCTGTTTCCTGCACCATTGGCACTTGTCGGGCCTTGTCAACTATTGTCAGCCTAATTAGCACGTTGAATTGGTACAGTAAATATCCTATGTTCTTATAGCATTGGAATGTGTTGTTTATGTGCTAATCTGATAACTGGCATCTTGAATCATCTTCTGGTTTCGCTTTTTGAATGTGGAATGTACTGCCCTCTGCTGGTATGGAGAGTTATTTTCTCTCACACAGGTGCAGAACAAACGTGCTTGTTGGCTGTTGGCAGTAGTCTTAGCAGTATGTTCAAGCACAACAGGCCATACAACAGTTGGCCTTTGTCGCCGCTAGTTCTTTGATATCTGTTGGGTGTGCCTCGGCCTAAGATGCTGACTAAGTAATAGCAGTGTTCCCAGAACAAATCTGGCTCTTAGTTGCACATCATCCTCTCTCTCCTCTCATTTCCTGTCAGCTCTCTACTGTCAACTACTTAAAGGGGCAAAAAGCGAAATCGTTTCACCACTAGGTGTGCTGTTGTGCACAGCCTGTAGACCAAAACAAAGTGTGTCATGAGCCACACCCCCCTCTACCTCTGCTCTGCACCCCCCCACCCCCCACCCCACTAGCCTCGTCTGTGCAGCCGAGCACCGCAGCCTCTCCACGGACTATTACATCCAGATGGTCCTGGTGTTTCTTCCACAGGCTCCACTTCACTCAGCTTCACTCAGCTGCCCGATATAAACGCTGCTTCTTCCCACATATGAATAACAAACCAGGGCTCGGTGCTCCGGTTGGATCCAAACGGAGAGCCGGGGCTAGCTGGGAAGCTAGCGGAGGCTAACTGGCTGTGCTGGCAGCTGAGTGAAGTAGAGCCTGAGGAGGAAGCACCGGTTAGCCCTGGTTTCACTACAGGCAGATTCACTCGCCACAAGGGTGAGGAAATAAAACCTAAACAGCCAACTTAGTTTGGCTTAGTTTAGCAGTTAGCGATGTCTTTCACTCACTCTCAGTCTCTGCTGTGTTTAGCTATTTCCCTGCTTTCCTGATAGCGTTAGCACTAGTCGGCTGCCACGCTAACGTTCCTACTCTTCTCCGTGAGACCCGGAGCCTGGCGGACTCACGGGCTCACGACTCCGGCTCACGCAGAAGAGTAGGAACGTTAGCGTTAGCTCCCGGAGTTAGCACTAGAGCTACTACAGCTACTGGAGTAACTTACAGCTATGGAGTGCTTCTACCATCTCTTCTAGTCACTGAGCCTCGCCTCCATCTCAGCAAATATATTACATTTATTACAGGTACCATCATCATTGAAGTATTTCTTCCAATTGCAATTAGTAGTCCACATTATGGTAAATTATTGAATTTAATATTGTAGTTTTTTCCTTGCAACTATCATATATGATTCTAGATTGTTATTGTAATTCTGTATGTTTTTACTATGTATATAATTGTGTCCTGTGTGAGGACCCCAGGAAGAATAGCCATTACTCCCACAATGGAGTGATGGCTAATGGGTATCCTAATAAATAAACAAATAAACAAATTGAAGTAGGCAGGGGAATAGCTAAACACAGCCTGCCAGGCTGCCCGCCGGGCTACATTTTACAATGCTAATTGCAAATGTTAGCTGGGCTGCCGGGCTACTCACCTAACACAACCATAATGCCTGACCCATTGCTGGGACCGAGCTGCTAATAACTCAGGCTCCAGACATTAACCCATGCTACAATTGTAACATTAAATTTAATTGAATCGACATAGCGACATGTGCTGGTATAGATACAATAACAATATATCGTTCAGCCCTATATATATATATATATATATATATATATATATATATTTTAAATTTATTTATTTTTATTTTTTTATTTATTTATTTTGTTTTTTGCACTGTATTTTACTGAGTCAAAACCCCTTCCTCTTCAAATGGTTTGCCCTTTTTCAATCCTATTCAGGAATATTATTTTCTTGGCTTTAATGTCTGTACTTGTCTTGCCCTTTAGAAAACGTCTGGAGCAGCAGCAGAAGATGCTGGAGGAGGACAGGAAAAGAAGACAATTTGAGGAGCAGAAACAGAAGCTGAGGCTGCTGAGCAGTGTCAAACCCAAGGTGAATGTCTCTCCACATCCTGTTTATTTTGCTATTTTTATGGCACGTCCACTGCTCGTCTCTGTAACCCTCTGAGCTCTTGATCCTCTATTGTTCTGTACTCAGACAGGAGAGAAGAGCCGCGATGATGCCTTGGAGGCAATCAAAGGCAACCTGGATGGCTTCAGCAGAGACGCGAAGATGCACCCGACTCCATCCTCACAGACCAAGAAGCCAGGTACTGTCACCTCAGTGCTTTTAGTTGTAATCCCTGAGATTTTGTTGCTGTTGTTCCTCTCCATCAGCAGATCTGCTCTCTGTTGAAACGCCTCTGTCTGACAATAATAACTGGATTAGAGGAAGGTCAGCATGATGACTGCCCAGCTGGCAGCCAGACGAGCCAAAATTAGGATTTTCTGTCTGAGCTTTTAATATGCAACACAGATTCATAATCACATTTCTTTTATTACATTATTTTCCTGTCTCTCACGTCACCTGTAAGCTTGTCAGTATCAGTGTTTAGTAGTGTTTTAATTTTTATGTGTTCAATACAGCATCTGTTTATGAACCTTAGTCAGTGTTTCCCCTAGGTTGATTGCTTTGGGCTGGCGGCTGGGCTGATAGGGGTGGGGTTTGGGGGTGAATATTTAACAGTTAGCCTACCTTTCCGAATATTTATAAGTTACTTTTCGAAATCCACTTGAACCACCTGTTAAACTGGCATGAATTAGAGCACATTACAGCACTTATTTAAATATAGGCTATGCAGGACTATCAGCTATGGTTTGTAAATGTGTTAAAAGTAAAAGCCAATCCCAGATTCATTATTTTTTGGTGTTTTACATTACTACATATGTGTTTTTTGTTGTTGTTTTTTTTAAATGGCTGTGTCTCTCGGATGCCTGCTGCTTACAGTCTGGCACCTGGTCAATATACCGCTACACACCTTTAGTGGATCATAAGTGATAATTGAGAGGAATTACTAGTAATATAATTCTTTACATTGTTTTTTAGTAAAATTGTGCTTCTCTAGTGTATCTTTCAAAAGAAAATACATCACTTTTAAAGCTGGTTCGCTGTTACTCCTGTTTTTTCCGTCTTGTGAAAATGGTGTGAAACACCCGTAGTTAATGCAGGAGTTGAGTTTTCATTAACTTGGAGAACAATGAGGGCAAAACAGCATCAGCAATCTGTTTTAACCAAATATTCTCTGGTCCCACAAATCTAAAAACACAAAACACTTAATCTGTCATCATATTAGCTTGTTGTTCACGATTAATCCCGTGTCACAAAACAAAAACGTTATCTTCACGTAACCTTTTAAATTGACTTTAGCAGTTTAGATAACAAGCACTCAACTTTCCTCCTGTTATTACACACGTTAACCCCAAACGCCCAAATACACTTGCCTTGTCCATGGACTCTTGGCAGTGTGGCTGCAGTAGGTCATGGTGCAGGGTGCTGTGCTACAGAATAAATATAGGGAAAATCTTTTTTTTTTTTTTTTTGCTTTTTTTTTTTAATATTAAAAACTTTTTTGGCATTAAAAATATATATTTTTAGGCAGTCAAAAAAAAAACCCCTAAATTTGGCATTACATTTTTTTTACATTAAAAAAAAAATATTTTTTGGCATTCAAAAAAACTAAATTTGGCTTCTCATTTTTTACATTAAAAATATTTTGGCATTAAAAAAAAATTTTTTGGCATAAAAAACTAAATTTGGCATTAATATTTTTATATAAAAAATGTTTTTGGCATTACAAATATATTTTTAGGCAGTCAAAAAAACTAAATGTGGTATTAAATTTTTTTTTTTTTTACATTAAAAATATTTTTGGCATTGAAAATGTTTTTGGCATTAAAAAACTATTAATTTGGCATTGCTTTTTTGCATTAAAAATAAATATTTTTGGCATAAAAAACCTAAATTTGGCATTAAAAATATTTTTACATCAAAAAATATTTTTTTGTCATAAAAAATATTTTTTGGCATGGCAGGGGTTCGCGTTGGCCTTGCAGCCCACCAGGCTTGTAAAATTATTGGGGAAACACTGTCAGTGTTCACGTTCCGAAGTTTTTACAAGGTCTTATAACTGTGGATTTCCCTCACTCAACTTATTTCTGTGCATTTCAGAAAATTGTAGTTCTGCATTTAACAAACGCAGCCTGAAGTAATGCTTTACAGCAGAGGTTCCCAAACCTTTTGCATTGTGAAACCTTAGAATGAGGCAGTGTTTGCCAGTGGCTCCTCGTCACAGGTTTCATACATTTATGAGCTGTGAGTAGTTTGACCAAAAATGTATCTTTACCTTAAACTGTTAAATTGTTTTTTCAGATGTTTAAATGTCATTATTATCACTATTCGTAACTAGACAAGCTGAAAATGTCCAGTATTTCACAGAAAGCAAATCTCAGAAAAGAGAATATACATTCATGTTACAGAACAATGTTTTTTTCTTTTCATCTAATTAATCGTCTCAAGACCTCTCAGACTTATCTTGTGATCCACTGGAGGGGTCTCAGCCCTAAGGCTGGGTCTGCTGTAGAGTCATTATTCTGGTGTTGACGTTTATACAAATAAGCAAATGGTACAGTTTTAAAAACTGATCATCTGTATTCCAGTTAAATAGCATTTGATTTATCTAAAAATATCAATTAAATGCTGTATGTCAAAATTTTTGATGAAACTTGCAGTTCTTCAATTTCTGGTCTCGCACAAAATAGTCTTTATCTCACCCTTGCAATGTGCAGCCCATAATTCATTCTCCATTGTAGTGCGTGTCATGTGTTGTGCCATCATCATTATTTCTTCATTTTTGCAGACTCATCGCCACCACACCCGTCTGTCACCACTCACTCCCTCCCCCCAGCTTTGTCCGAGGACAATGACGAGTTTAGTGACTTTCAGGGGCCTGTAGAGGCCCCCGCCTTCCTCCCTCTGCCCTCCTCCGTTTCCTCAACCTTCGGCCTCTCCTCTCAGGCCCCTGTCCAGCCTTCGTCCTCTGCCCCCAAGACAGGTTTCTCACAGGATGATGACGACTTTAGCGACTTTGTTCAGGGCCCTCTAAATGCTTTCCCTCCCTCCAACTTCCACCTCTCCTCTCAGGCCCAAGTCCAACCTTCATCCCCTTCCCTGAAGGCAGGTCTCTCCTCCTCCTCTGCCTCCTCCCTCCCTCAGTCCCTCCCTGCCTCTGTGTCCATTCCCACTGTCACCCAACACTCTGCTGTCAACACCAGCTCCCAATCTACATTTCAAGGTAACTCTCCTTTGCTTTGTTGACTCCTCCATCATCCTCATAGTTTATACTCAGTCATTTACACTTGAATGAATCCAGAGGATTTTTTTTAACTTGTAGTGTTGCCTTTATTGCTGATGCTGAATATTTTTGTTGGCATGTGTGGATTTTGGTTTGGTTTTGGCCTGCTGTACAATGTTAGAGCATGCAGCCAGCACAGCAGATGGCCTGGCCTCATTACCTAAACCTTTAAAGCCACCAGACACTACAAAATAGGCAAGGCTGGATGCAGAAGCAATGCAAAACTGGCTTTGCTTTGCGTTATCATAAGAAAGTGACAACATTTCTCAGTAGGCTTTAACCATGTAGTAGCTGAATCTATCACTGAAACTGAATCTGTTTGTGGTTTGATAGATTACTGTCATGCTCATGTGTCATTTGCCGTATGATCTCTCGCATGATCAGCTGCTTTGTCATAGCCCTCAGTCTCTATACTATGGATGGAAGGACAGACAGATCACCTTCTGTCCAGAGAAATGCAACAGCTAGCCCTCCGTTGAGTGTCATCCCCAATCCTCTGAGACATTTCTGACCTAGTTGTTTAGCATCTGGAATAAGCAGATTAGATGGCCTCAGGATTGCTTGCCTCTGATAAAAGAGAAGAGAGACTTTAGGAATATATTTTACAGCTTAATGTGGGAAATGAGATAATTTTTCTGGTTTGGATCGTGTAGAATCAATTGCTGGTTGCATAACTACTTAGACATGGTTAACTGGTCTTTAAAAATCTGCATGGTGGAAATAGAGGATTTATATGTGCAGGCAGGAATGTAACAGGTTCTCATATATAGTAGAAGAGTGTATATTGAATGGTTCATTTGCAAAAACAGATATCTTTGTTTTTTAATTATTTTACTTTATCATGTTTTTTGTGTGTCCAAGCCAAAGAATATCAAACAAACTGTTGGTGGTTTATTCTGATTAAGAACAACTTTTATCTGTTTTTGTATATTAACTCTTGATACATAGCATAAAAGTATAAACACACAAAGGGGGATATTCACTAAGCCTACGCAAATTTCATCAGGGCGCACAATTACACCGCATTTCTTCCATTTAGTGGAGTATTTACTAATATTACAATGTTAATGAGCCTAGCCACAGTTCATCTGATTTTCATAAAGTAACACTAAATAAGATCTGAAGCCAGGGAAGTTTTTGTCTCCTGGTAAACTTGTAATAGTGGTTAAAAAGAAGACAATTTAAAAACTGGAGGCATGTATTCAAACCACAAGAGGAAGGCTGTTTTAGTTAAATAGCCTGTTGTTGATGTTTTCGGCTCAACAGCAAGATCACAGAATGAATGGGTTGCAAAATATAATTATGGGAGATTTTTGGTAAAACCTTCAAACTGCTTTGATGATTAATTCTGTAAACAGATAAAAGAATAATTTCAGAGCCCACTTAATAAGTATTACTGGCTGCTTTGCCTTTATTTGAATTTTGCACCTGTCTTCCCAAACATTGAATTTCAGCTACAATTTCCTTTGGCACAGTGATAGATAAGGTACAGCAGCTTCCATATTTTGTGCCTCTGAGCCGAATGTCCAAATTTTTCATTGGTGCCACTTTTCTCCCATTAACTTGGGGTGGTTCTTTGGTAAATAAGAACCAACTAAATTTTACTGTGAAGCACCGAAAAATTAGCCACAATGCTGAGTAAATATCCCCCTAATTCCCCCTATAGCAACAAGTCTAACTGTCAATTTGGCTTCAGAGAAATGAGAAACTTAAACTGCTGTGTATAGCCAGTGTGCTTTATCAAGAAATCTGTTCCTCATTCACCCCTCTAGGCCCGTCCCTGGAAGAGAAGCTATTCTCCTCATGCGATCTCACTGCTGATAAGATGGCTCAGGTTAGCTTTAAATCCAAGCAGAGTTTGGCTGAAATTGCTCCTAGAACTAAAGTTTCAGCCCAGTATCACTCCAGCACTAGAGCGAGAAACTGGGCTGTTGCCCCTGAGGACTTGAGTTCTGTCTTCGTCACAGAAAAGCGACCTGAGGTCCCTGTTTCAGCGCCCAGCGTCCCCCCATCAGCTGCTGAGTCAACTCCTCAAACCAGTAGTGACAGTGGTGAGAGAAGTGCCTGTTTATTAGACTTCATAGCTTCTTCTTCTTCTTCTTCTTCTTCTTCTTCTTCTTCTTCTTCTTCTCTCTCTCTTGCTTTGCTGCACACAATCAAGGCAGTGGTTTTCTTTCTGTCCTGGGGAAATATTTTCACACTTTCTTACCCTGACAATAATTCTTTACCTTTTGCAGCATCTTAATATTTCTGTCTCTTTGGGTCTTTGGTTTATACCAGATTCTTGACATGTCATCATACTACTGTAGCCTAGGTGTGGTGTTAAATGAAACCCTGCTGACATTTTGTTCACCTCTAAGATTATTATGGAGTGGTGGTTTCTTTGAGGTATCCTCCCCAGTGTCTTTACATCTTCTCCTAAGCTAAGTCTCTGCTCTTATGTCTGCCCTCTTTATACGTCTGCCACTTCAGGCCAAATCTCATTAGAGAGGCCTTCTTGTGTTGGTTTTCTCTGCACACATTGTGGAAATCGACTGCTGAGGTCCTGAGGTGATACCTGTTGACTCAATAAGCTGCCGCCTGCTCCCTCGCTGTGTAACACCCTCTCAGAGAACGACCTCTGGCGCATGCTGACTGCTTTGGTTTAACAGGGATGCGCATGGATTGGCAGGTGCCACTGGGGCTCAAACATAATCCAAGGCTGATTGTGCATGCCACTTGGCTACTCCTTTGTGCTGTTATTTGTTTGTCTGTGTCCATGTCCTCTTTGTCATCGAGGGAAATATAGAGGCTCATCATGGAGACCAGGGAGATTTGTAATAAGATTCATTTAACTGCCCAAGACTGATGGGAGTATTATTTGCAACGTGGCTGCCTGAGTAAACAGATGCCTTGCAGACTCAAAAGGATGCCTTGTTAGGTACTGGAAACGAGCCATAGCTTTTTTAAGAAAATGTTTGTTAATCTATTTGCAGGAAAAAAACATTTTTATTTAGGTCAATGTCAGCAGTTAAATTAGATTTTTAGTTATTTTTTCTTACAAGGCAGTCTCCTCCCTTCCCCTCCCTGAAGCTAGAAACAGCTCACAGACTGATTTATAGATGTCTGACGTGACAGGACACTTGTGATTCAGTGCAGGAGAGCATTACATCTGCACCGAGCCTTCCAGACATCAGGTGTATGATTTTGTTGAGTTCGATACAAGCAGGGCTCAGCTGCCAAGAGGCTTGGCAAATCGTATGGCTGGGCAAGGCTTTTGCTATAACAACTAACTGTGTGTCTGTGTTTGTGTGTTTGTGTGTGTGTGTGTGTGTGTCTGCTTGTGACAGCAGGTGTTGGCGTGTACCCACAACAAGAGCACATCCAGCCCATGCTGCCAGCGTGGATTTACAATGACAGCCTCGTCCCAGGTAAACATTTACACATGAATATGTCCAGTGTAATGAATCAGATATTCATAATTGACATTACACTGTTTTAGAAAAAGAAATAAAACTTGTTTCCTGTCAATTTTTCTTTCTTTAGAAATGTTCAAGAAGGTTCTTGAATTCACCATGACTCCGGCAGGGATAGACACAGCCAAGCTCTACCCAATACTAATGTCATCGGGTCTTCCAAGGGAAGCACTGGGGCAAATCTGGGCGTCAGCCAACCGCACAACACCTGGCATGCTGACCAAGGAGGAGCTCTACACTGTACTTGCACTAATTGGTGTGGCGCAGGTAAACACAGGAGTCACGACAAATTATCCCCTTAGAACGTCTTTACTAATCATCCCCCGTGGCTTTCGCAGATCCTCGCCATAAACTCCACACTGAAATTAGACAGGCTTAGCTAGAAATGGGGAGAAAGAGGCAACACTGTGAATCAGCCCAGGGCTTGTGAAGCATTGTAAGCCAAATATATGGCTGAGTCCCCATCAGCCGAGTTTGGCAGGAGGCTTCTTATCATCCTTAGCCTGGGCCTGTCACCACCACCCCTGGGAGGATGCAAATCTGTAGGCAGCTCACGAAACACTGCATGCCACCGCTTCCATGCAAGGAATAATAAGACACCTTTGGTGATGTAAATCTTCAAGAGCTTTAAAACACAAACAAGGTGCATTCTCTTGTGAGAGGAAAAGGTTTGAGTCTGCCAGTGACATCTGTTCGAAAGGAACTTGACTGTATTGAATGATTTATACGCAAACATTGTCTTTTTTATCTTGTTTCAGGGAATACATGATTGTATTGATATTTGATGTTGATATTTATAATTTTGACAAATTATGTGTATTTCTGAGCAGGTGTAAGGATGGAATCGGTAAACTTGAAAGTCTTAAGGTTTATAAAAAAAGTGATGTTTGCTTTCTCAAAAAGTTAGTTTTTCCATTTCTGTGTGCTTCATGACAAAATTTGACCAATGATTGATTCTTGCGTTTTTGGATTTCTGTATGGTCTTGGCAATAGCTAGGGCAACTAGTGTGTGTTTTGGTGTAAGTTCAACTTCAGGTCAATCACCTTTTATGCACAATAAGGGAGAGAGGGGACTGCTGCAACAAGTTTGAGGAAATTTTCAGAGTCATAAAGAGTGAAGGTAGTTGTCTGTGGTGCCCATGGTGCAATGCAAACATTTATCTGTGTTGGAGAGGCCCATTTTGTGCATTTTGTCTTGAGTGGTGGGTATTCTACAGCGAATCTTATACTAGATTAGTTGTAGATTTGTGCTCTTTTATTTTTGAATGTATAAATGCAGACCTTTGTCAAGAGGGCTGTCTTACAGAGGGGAGACTATTTTCCAGTGAGCACTTGGCAGGTATATGCTATCTGTATAGGTTATTAATTTATTTAAGTTAGAAAGCATTTTGGTGTTTGTAGAACATTTCAAGGTCTCATCTACAAGTCAGGATGGCTGTAGTGGATTATTCATTATTTTGATTTTATTTTTGAAGAAGCATGCGCACTAATAACTGATTTTAATTGTAGGTACTGGAGGAAATTGCCCCTCTCAGTAACTCTGGGTCAGGTCTTTAACTGAGATCAACGAATTTTTCTGAAATAGGTGGTTTGAAACCATTTAAAACTGCTACTGCTTTTTACTAATAGTGGGTTCAAAAATAATTGAGCTGAGATAACTTTACAGCTTGGCAGAGGTGTTAATGTCCAAATATTTGATTTTGTCATAGATGAACTACTAGTAGTGTGCCTCTTGGCCTGTGTGGTTGTAGGATTCCATGAAATGTCACAGATAGGAAGTTTGACTGATGAGGTCCAGTTTATGGTGTAATCCGAGTTATGAGAAGTTACTTATGAGATTGATTAACTTCCTGTGGGGATTTTTGTGGATCTTAAAGGTAAAGTAAGATATCATCTGCATATGAATTAATTTTGTGCTCTAAGTTTCCAGAGTGAATTTATTGTATTTCATATTTTTGTCTGATGGTACAAGCAATGAGTTAAATGAAAATGGCACAAAATAAAGTTTGAATCATTGTGATATAATCCTGTTAGTGGCGACAGTTGCCATGAGTGTTTTGATAAGTGTTTTTATCCAGGAAATAAACAACTCTCCAAGTCAAAGTCAAATTGTTGTAGAACATTGATAAGAAAGATCTAGTTTACTCAATCAAATGCTCTCTCTGCATCAAGTGTATGTATTATGATTTATTTTCCCAATGGGTCCATTATTGAGGTATTAGAGGAGAATGTATTTGTTTATGAATCAGAATGGATCCACCTCTTTGTTTATTTATAGATACCAGGTTATATTGTGAAGATTTTAAGAGTTGGAGTTATTTAGCGAATTGTAAAGGCTCATGTCCATCGTCAATCTGATTCTGTGACTTTTATTGCTCTTTTCCTGTGAATGAATGCTACGTTCATCCCATGAAAGGTTGGTTTCACAAAAAAGAAAAATGATAAAAGGCAAAAAAAAAAAAAAAAAAAAAAAAAAGAAACATAACTTAGTTACTCTTTGAGGTATGTGGGGCTGGAACGTAGTGTGTGGAAGTCTGAGTTTGTGAAACCGGGAGGCAGCAGGAAGAAAGAAAATGCAGGGATGTGTGTGCAGGTTTGAATACAATTATCTTCCAATTTTATTACCTTAAGTTCCTTTGCTTTTGATGAGCTCTCTGTGGCCAGCAATTTAATTGAAGCTTTTCTGCGTTGTGAATGTGATGGAAGATAATTTAGTATCTGAGTGAATTTTGAGCTGAGAGAGCATGACGGTTTGTAGTAGAGCCTCTGGGACATCAAAAGTGTTGTTTTCAGGTATGTCTGAGAAGATCAGATCACAGTGCATACTCTGGGTTTGAATGTCCAGAAGGGATTCTTTAATGTGCTCATTTTTGTTGGTCAGAATGTCCATTTGTTTAGTGAGGATTTCTACAATAGTTTGGAGGGATATGTATTCAATAAGGTTATGTGCAGTTTCTAAGCTAGACATGTTGCCAACAGATCAAGGTTATGGTTTAAGCATTGTAAAAAAAAAAAATACATATATAAATGTATTTTTAATAGTTTGTGTACAACAGTTTAGCTCATTGCATACACTTTTTGGTTTTAGTTCTTTCATTGGATTTGTTAACACTAAGAAAACATCACTTCTTACATCCTTTGCACCTGTTTCCTGTGTTTCAGAGTGGCCTCCCAGCAATGAATGTGGAAATCCTCAGTCAGTTCCCATCCCCACCAGTGCCCAACCTGCCGGCCCTGGCTATGGCCATGGCCCCTGTCATGCCCCAGCACCAGCAGCCCATGATGACCAAGCCCCCGGTTTCCATGGCCATGCCCACACCAGCACCACCAGTAATGGCCATGACACCTGCAGCACCGGCTCAAGCACCCACAAACGCTAACTTCATCGCCAGTTTCCCTCCTGCACAAGTAACAAAGCTGTGCCTTTAGTTCTGCATTATTCTTTAGTTGTTCATAATTCACATCTCACTCACTAACATGTTGTTTGCTCAGGGGACCAAAGCTGATGACGATGACTTCCAGGACTTCCAGGAGGCTCCGAAGGCAGGAGCAGGAGACCAGGCCTTCACTGAGTTCCAGGGGGAGTCAGGTGGAAGTTTCCCAACAACCATCGCACCACAGCACCAAAACAGGTAACAGCTGTGAGTGCAGTGGAGAGTATGCTGCAACAATTCATTATTCTTCATGCAAAATGCAGTTTTGATTCTAGCTTACATAATTAGCAATGCCTTCCAAAGCTAAAAGTTGAAGTTGGTGATTCTAACTATCTGATATGACCATAGTGCTGAGTTTACATTGCAGGAGGTATACATCTTCAGTTCTCCTCATTATTTCTGTCTCTTTTGGCACACTAACTGTTTTTCTGAAGAACAGATGTAAATGTTGTAGTGGTGAGGGTCTAATATTCAGCCCTCTTTGGTTATTTATAGCTGAGCTATTCTACATAATATTTGTGTCTTGCATCGTCTATCTGGGAAACCATACAGATACACTGTCTTAATATCTGGTAATAACTTCCCTAGAATAGCAATGAGTTCGGGTCATCTCTTAATGAATTCATTTCAGTGGACAGTAGATAAGCTCATTTCTTTATATTACTTCGCAAGCCCATATAGAGGGATCGTTCTTTCGTGGAGAGGAAGCTGAAAGGCAATTATCTGTTGAAAGACAAAGAGAAAGCAGAACTAAAGTATCTCACATCTAAGTGGCAAAGGTGTTTTAAATTCTGCCTATTTCTCCCCTGAAAACATACACTCCTGACTGTTTCAGCAATGTAAGAAGAATTCCCCACAGTCTGAGATCGCTGTCTAATTAAATGTGAAGTTGAAAAGCTCATGTTGGTGTGCCAGCTTGAACTGGCAGGCATAACTTACTGTCAGATGTGTTGCAGATAACGGCTTTAAGGAAACCAATATTCACTGAAAAGTGGTTTAATGATTTCACTTAATATTCGATTCTGTGTTGTCAGATCAGCTACTTTTACCATGGAAAGTAAGATTTTTGTACATGTTCACTTTGTTTATTTGTATCTCACAGTGGCATCAGAACATAACACAAATGGTATCATACTAATTCATTAGTTTGTGATACATTTATACAGAAAGAACATTCACTTGAAGGGGTAGTTCGACATTTCTGGGAATATACTTATTTGTTTTCTGGTGGTGAGTTAGATACCTCTCTCATATCTGTACAGCAAAAATGAAGCTGCCAGCACCAGCCAGTTACCTTAGCACACATACTGGAAACAGCTAGCCTGGCTATGTCCAGAAGTAACAAAATCGGCCTACATACACTTCTAAAGCTCACCAACCAGTGTATAACCTGTTTGATCAACTCATATAAAAAACCAAAGTGTAAAAATAATAATTTGTTGTTGTTTTGGCTGGGACCAGTAACTTCCTGGAGTCTCCAGTGTTTCCCTGGTAACATAACTGCCCAGTAAAATGGCATTTTTGTACAGATTAAACAAACAAGATATAACATGGTAATTAGTGATCTTTAGAGGTGCTGGTGGGTGGATTTGTTTTTAATACTTTCTTCCTGTTTCCAGCCTTTTGCCATCCAAACTAACCGTCTGTGGTTGGGTGGTATCAATTATCTCTTCTAACTCAGGACAAGAAAGCATATAGGCAGATTTACCAAAATGTCAAACTGTATCTTATTATGTTACTTTGATTTAAGGCAAGGTACAAGATCAGTAAAAAACTTCATGAGAAGGAGTTTGAATTTGAAAAACAAAAGCAAAATTGCAAGCACCACAGCAGAGCTGGGCTTTATTGGGCTGAATGTCATTTGGCACCATAACTTCAGAGAGGCCCAGATGTTAATAACAAACATTAACAGACTGCAGACCGAACAAGACATCCGTGAAAACTAACAGACATTTACAGTATGTGAAGCTAGACAAATAATGATGTGACCCGTATTTGTGGCAGTTCTTTTAATTGTGATTTTGATTTTTTTTTCTTGGGTTTGCTTGACTAAAACAAATACATAAAAGTAGAGCTGCAACCATCCATTGGGTGTCAGCTATTATATTAATTGCCAACTAATTAGGTAATCGTTTAATTGATTTGAGTAAGTTTTTAGGAAGAAAAAAATAAAAATCTTATTCCAGCCTCTTAAATGTGATTATTTTTGGGTGTTATTACTCCTACATTACTCCTTCTATGACAGTAAATTGAATATTTTTGGTTTATGGGCAAGACAAAACATTGAATTCTTACTTTTTTAGGCTTTTTGCCTTCATTAGACAAGACAGCTTTAGTGTGAAAGGGGGACAGAGAGAGAGGGGATGACATGCAGCAAAGGGCCGCAGGTTGGAATCGCACATGTGGCCGCTGCTGCAAAGACATAGCCTTTATACATGGTGCTCTACTGCATGAGCTACCAGGCATCCCCAAAAAAGACATCTGAGGATGTCATCCTACGCTTTGGGAAACACTCATTGACATTTTTCGCTATTGTTTGACATTTAATAGAAAAAAAAAAAACAACTAATTGATTAATCGAGAAAATAATCAATAGATTAACCAACAATGAAAATAATTGTTTTTTGCAGCCCTATAAGTGTCCTCAGCCTCCATCAGCATCCCTGTCACTATAATAGTACAATGCTGAATGAGAAGCCTTTAACAAACACTCACCAAACTTTTTGAGCCCAGGGCAAATGCTCAATCAGCTTATGGGGATTAAACTCTTCCATTGAACCTCACTCTTCCTGATGTCTGACTGTAGCTATTGTGTCCCTGCAGTGCGCCTGCCATGCTGACTCCAGTGTCTGGTTCCTCGTCCGTCTCCGTCACGTCCTCTGATAAGTACGCTGTCTTCAAGCAGCTGTCTGTGGATCAGCCTGCAGAGCCTACACCCCCTGCCACAGGTACCTTCTTTACCTCTCATAGGGAGTGTGTTAGGAACATCGTGTGCTCCCCATGGAATGCTCCAGCCACGTAAACTTGGGAAAGTTAAAGTGTAGGTTAGGGAGGGAAAAAATCTGATCTTCAGCTGTTTAAACCAACTTAGCAACACAATTAATGTCTCATCTCTCATATGGGTTTCTACATGTTTCACCATGACACAGTTGAGGTATAGTCCAACCACTTATTATCCTTTACCGTCCACCTTCATCTAGCATTTCTATACCTTTGTGGTGGCGATAGCTGTAGCCGGCAGCTCTGGTTGTCCGTCTGTCCGTCCATCTTCCTTTACCTTTGGAGGCACAGCCCGGAGTTTTTCGACTAACGGAAGTGCAGGGGCCTCGGCGATCGCTCACACCCTTCACTTCCGGCGGTGCCCCTAGGGAATCGCTGTGTTGTTTACAAATACTTATAGATAGATAGAAAACCAGCAGAGTTTAGCTATATATCACATTTTTCACGTCACTATATCACCGTGTAGACTAATCTGATGTTTGTTAAGTCTATAAACACAATGATTGAACAAACGTTACTATTTCTGTGTGCATGTTTTGTAATTAACATGGTTATTGTAGATTAGCTGGGCTAACGGTTAGCTGTTAACGTTAGCCGTTAGCGGTGTCTGTAATAACCATAGACTGTATAAAAATAGGGTAATAACTCAATAAACGGTCTGTGAATAAAATATTTTTTCCAGCGGATATCTTAGTTACAACATGATTGAGCTAGCAAAGCAGTTTTGTGTTGCTATGTGTGGTATTTATTCACAATTAATCACGATATCTAGAAAGCAGCAGTGGCTGCAGCTGACAGGGACAGTTAGCAAAGCTAACATCAGGACGTCATCTGTTAAAAGCCTCCCGTTGTCGGATAAGACATGAAACTACTCCAGTTAGCTCAATTATGTTGTAACTAAGACATCCGCTGGAAAAAATATTTTTTTTCCACATTGACGAGACGGTGTTTTGGGTGGAGCGGTCGCTATGGACGTGAAGCTTGCCGTTTCTGTAGGTACACAATTCCTGGGGACACCTGCACGTCTTTGCCACGCCCCCTCCATTGTGATTGGCTAAAGCGCAGCATTGTTCAAACTCAAAGCCCCGCCCTACCCCCCTCTCTAGTCGTCTTTCACACAGGGCTGCCGACAGATTCTACAATGTAAATTGCAGAATCTGTTTTGAGAGATTACTATGCCCTTGAATCTGTCTCTGTCTTCTGAGCGTGTAATCTCCAGAACACCTTGAAGGAATGTCTTCAAATTTGACACAAACGTCCACTTGGACTGAAGAATAACCTGGTTGGTGGTCCAGGGTCAAAAGTCAAGGTCAACATAACCTCACAAAACATGTTTTTGGCCATAACTCAAGAATTCCTGTGCTATTTTTGACAAAACTTCAAACAAATGTCTAATAGGATATAATGATGAAGTGATGACATTTTATATCCAAAAAGTCAAAGGTCAACTTTACTGTAACGCAGTAATATTCTGCATAAAACACTTTCCTGGCCTTCACTCGGTGTCATATCTCAGGACTGAATTGGTGACACTATTCTTGGGTGTCCACCTTGAAACTGTGCTGATTGCATAGATCTGTGTTGTGCTGTGACTGTCACAAATATAGATGTAACTTCTGAGAGAAACTTGACTGGTGCATGGAGGCATACCACTGCAGGGTGGTAATTTTGGTTCTTACTTCTAAAATAACACTGATTTCTAAACGTCCCCTGATGAAACTTTATGTGCTTAAATTGTAATGCAGAGGAAATTATTTTCAAAGCTACTGAAATGAGGGCACCTTTAGTGTTATGGAAATGTTTTCAAGTGAAATTGTTATAAAGTCAGTGGTCCTTGGACAAAAATAGAGAACCATAGCAACCATCGTTTATCATAGTAAACTGCATTAAGGCAACAACTGCTTACCTGTGTTGTATTTTCTGTTCATACTTTACCCATTCTTCTTTATTTGTTCTGATCCAGATATTGGAGACAAATACAGTGTGTTCAGACAACTTGAGCAACCTGCTGACAAGAAACCAGTCGGTAAGAAACTGACGTACTCTGTCTCACACATCCGAGTCTCTCTCTGTCTCTAAAAAACACACATATTGTCAAAGCTCTTGTTTTTTTAAAGGAATTTTAGGGTAATTCTGAGACAAATCCCTTTGGCCTTTTTGCAAAATACAGAGAGGACCTATTGGGCTCTGAGATGGTCCCTAGTGTGAGGTTCCCTCTAATTTAACATTGTATTAGAACTTTGGTGTACCTCCTTATATGTGTACACATTATTGGCCAATGAAGGGGATTCTGATTGTGGTGATTCTGATCCTGTAAAGCTGTCAGATCACTACAATGCAATATGTTAATGCCATTTCTTTACAATATATCTTGTTTTGCAAGCCTGCAGTGTTGATATCGGTGTGTTTCCCGTCCCTGTTTCATTAGAACAGTTTCCGATGGGGACAGCTCTTACAACTCCAGTAAGTCATGCTTTGCGGTGACCTTTCCTTGGCATTGTCAGGCTCCATCTCCTTAATGAGCCCATTAGTTATCTCTTTTCCACCGTACACCAGCAGTGTGAACAGATTCTCTGTTTCAGACCATGCATATATTACACCGCAGTGGATTAACAACCGTTGAAACACAAGAATGCATTCTGACTTTTTTCTTTGTGGTTTATACCAGCGGCTTGTTTCAAAAGATTTGAGACAAAAAGATTCTGTTCCAAAAATAATGTTTCTGCTGCTCTTTTCTTTTGTAGCTTAAATGGAGTTTTTCTCATTGCAAAAAAACAACCATCTTAACTGGTAATTTCAGCTTTTATTGAATTCAAAACATTTTGTCAACAAAAAAGCAAAACAGCCCACTTTATACTAACTGTATAACTACTTAAATTATTTCATTTCATCAAAGAAGAATGATATTTTCTTATTCAACAGGAGCAAACTAGAAAATCTTATTTTGTTACTGAACACTGGCTCTTCTTCTTTCTGCTGAAGTACAACTTATCACATATTCTGACTCATTCTTTTGAACATAAACTTAACTGTGCAGTATAAAAACTAATATTAAAGTAATGAATGTTTTTGTATTTATCCAGCATTCAGTCAAATCTGTCTTCTCCAAACCATTTTTTCTTCTTTTGCCATTCCTAAAAAAATGACTATTGTAGACCATTGTGTCTCCCTTATTCTGTTTAATTTTAAAATATTCTTGACACTAAAAATTAAAACAAACAAAAAAATGCTGTAATAGCATTGGCAGCAAGTTGACCCTTACTACCTCACTGGGATAAATTTTTACTTGAAAAGTTGAGGGATTTTCAGACATGAGGAGACAAAATAACTTGTTAAGATGGACATTTTTTTTTTTGCAGAATTGCTTTATCACGTTCTGTTCAGTGTGAACAGTTCATTGCATGGTAGTGCAGAAGTATCTTTAGTATCTTTTGATGATGAGTTTTTTCTGTGCAGTGATGTGTGCTGTTGATTTGACACTCTGCAGCCCACTGTTCATCAGAAGGCTGGAAGTTTACCATTAACAGTCACAAAGCGACAGAGCCATAACTAATTTACCCGTTTCCTTTCTTGTAGGATTGTAAAATGACGGAAGCATAGCTGGTGCAGCTGTCAGTTTCCCATTATGTCTCTCAGCCATGATAAATATTTTTTAATGATCTTAAATTGTTCTCTCTTTGATTTGCAGGGGAAGGATTTGCAGATTTCAAGTCTGTCAGCGCTGACGATGGCTTCACAGACTTTAAAACCGCCGACAGCGTCTCTCCATTAGACCCTTCAGACCAGGCCAAGATCTTTCAACCCGCCTTCCCTTCTACTTTCCCAACCTCTCAGTCTCTACAACAGCTACCACAGCAGCAGCAACAGCCAGCAGTGTCTCTTTCTCAGCCCAAAAATCCTCTCAACATGGCCGACCTGGACCTTTTCTCTTCTATAGCTCCCTCCGTCCCTGTCCCTACTGAGACAAAAGCTAGCACATTCCCTTCAGTGTCTGTGCCCCCCTCTCTAGTGCTCCTACCAGGTGGAGCCAAACCTCCAGGGGGAAGTGCAGATGATTTTGGAGACTTTGCCCTCTTTGGCTCATCCTCTGATGCTGCTCAAGCTTCAGCGGCAGGAGGAGCTGTGGCAGCGCCTCAGGATGACTTTGCAGACTTCATGGCGTTTGGCAGTTCTGGTGGGGAGCCTAAAGGCGAGAGTAGCAGCGTGGGGGTCCAAGGGGAGACCTCCACTCAGCAGCGGCAACAGCAGAGCTCAGACAAGTATGATGTATTCAAACAGCTGTCCCTGGAGGGAGGCTTGGCCTATGACGATACTAAGGAGAGTGGCGGTGGCTCCTTCTCATCTCTCAAAAGTGATACAGATGACTTTGCTGACTTTCAGTCCTCGAAGTTCTGCACAGCTCTCGGGGCTTCGGAAAAGACTCTGGTGGACAAGGTGGCCGCTTTCAAACAGGCCAAAGAGGACTCTGCCTCTGTAAAGTCCCTCGACCTCCCGTCCATCGGGGGGAGCAGCGTAGGAAAGGACGACTCCGAGGACGCACTCTCAGTGCAGCTGGACATGAAGCTCTCAGACATGGGCGGAGACCTGAAACACGTGATGTCGGACAGCTCTCTGGATTTGCCAGGTCTCTCGGCCCACCAGCCCCCCGCCACAGGTGAGGAACTAGTGCGATTGCTCTGGTGAGGCCCCATCCAGTCACACATAGTATTATTTCCAAGGCCAACAGTGGCCTCTCCTCCTCAGTGCCCACTCATGAGCACCTAACCGGAGGTCAAAGGGCAAGTCATGAGGTCATAATTGAATGAATATGCTCAAATATTGAAGACAGATGTAACACTACATGATAAACATATCAGACTAGATGCATCATATCTTTCATACTACATTTCATCATTCATCTCATCTTATTTATATATTTATGTATTTATTTAAATCCTTAGTTCCTTCCCTCTTCTCTTTTTATTTCCATAGTCCTCACTCACTCCATTCATATATTGTAATTGTAATGACAGAAAGATCCTGGCCCATGTCTCTCTATTTATTTACATATGGCGAGTGCCTGGTTTTGATGTGCTGGCAGTCATAGTTCATAGACAAGGTCCCTGGCTGCTATCTGTGTGACTCGGATAAGCTCCCTGTTTGTTGTGTCCACGCTGCAGCGGCAGACACCTCCCTTCAGTGTACCTTTTGTCTCCACAGGCCATACGCTGCGTGTGTTTGTGTTGTTGACGTGTCGTGCAACGCAAACAGAGAGGTTGAATTGAATACAGGCGAGTACAGGAGGGTGTTTCGCCGATGATCTTCTTGTTTATTCTAATCACAGGTTTCGCACAATAGGCTGCGGCTTACCAAAGGCATTATCTGTAAGCCATCATTCACCTTTTTAACAGTTGACATTTGGTTTGTGCTGAGTGCATAATATAACTTTGATTAGCTGAAAATTAATTGTTTCCGTAAATAGGAAATGAGAGATTCTGAAATAAAGCAGCAGTTGTGTCACAAAGCAGCCGAGAAATCAGGTGCATCGTAGCTGGATGCAATACAATTTTTAGGCCAGAGTGTTTGAGTGTGAGTGCGTGTTTTTTGCATCTTTCTGTCTGTCAGCTATTGTATTACTCTGCAGTATTTGAGGCTTACCGTGAAGTATTATTTGGATCAAATGGCCCTCTAATTATGAGATAACAATAGCGTGTCACCTTTTCCTCCCCTACCTCACGTCCATGTAATTGGAGTTAAAGTTTACATAAAACTTGTTGTTGGGTCATTTATTAAAAGAAAAGATGGACCCAGTTTTGGTAATAATCAGGTGATATTCATGTCAGACAACGCTCCCTCTCCTCCACTCTTCAGTGCTCATCATTTATTCATCGAGCATATCACCGTCCATGTCATTGCTCATGTTTGACAGAAAATATTCAAGATCAATTCTTAATGTAACCCGAGACAGCTGGTAATTGTTGTCAGGTGAAAGCCTTGCAACTCAAAGCATTTGTGATTTTTAGTGTTTCTAAACCTTAATGAAGGATTTCAAGGGGTTGAGAAAGTTGTACAAGTTGACAAAGTCTTCACCTGACAACAGTAACACTTTGTTTTGTGCATTCAATTGTCTGCATGGACAGCAGTTGTTTCCAAGCTTTCAAGGCCCAGTGTGTAGGATTTAAGGGGATATATTGGCAGAAATGGAATATAATAAGTAGGTTTTCTTTAGTATATAATCACCTGAAAATCATGTTTTCATTGCCTTAGAATGAGTCGCTTATATCAAGGCATGGTGCTGGTCCTCGTCTATAGAGACTGGCATGTTTCACCACCATGTTTTCACAGTAGCCCGTAACAGACAAACCAAATACTGGCTCTTAATACAGTCATTAGTGTTTTCATGTCAGTCACTGTAGTTAGCAGCCCCTCCACAATAAGAGCATTGGAAAAACACTGAATTGTTTTTTTTACATAAAACTTGTTTATTCAGTGTTTTTTTTCCAGTTTTAGATGAAGAGACCTCTGCAGATAATTCTGCTCCTGTTAAAAACCACCTGAATGTCTCGATCTTAAGATATCAGAGAGAAAGATGAGCACACATTAGCAGGTGCTGGGCTAGTTGGCCTTCTCTGACATACTGAACAGCATTGGAGAATTGTTGATCTGTAACGTAAAACTGCTTTATTCAGTGTTTTGTTTTCAGGAGGAGGAGACCTCTGCAGGTAACTCTGCTCCCTGTAAAAATTTCCTGAACAATGAACACGGAAAGAATTGTAACCAGGAGAAGTTTCAGCTGGTTGCAAGCTGCATTCCTCACCTCTAGATGCCACTAAATCCCCCTAAATCTTACGTACTGTTCTTTGAAGTATTTTGACACATCAGTTAATCAAACAACATGTATGTCATATCATTTCATCCAAGGAATTGACAATTTCTCTACCTGATCAGAAGAAATCATAAATGTAAACATCCCCATTGCCTTATTTCATTTTCATTACAGTGGTCAAAAGAAATCGGGCCCCTCTCTGTACTGACGGAGTAAGATAATGCGTTCAAACAAACAGTCCATGGAGCTGCAGCAAAACAGTTAGGCTACTGCTGATAACAGTGCCCAGTTTAACATCGATACATTCCTAAGGAGCTTTTACTCCACTGTAACAACTGCTCCACATTTCCGTGTCACCCTTATTTATCCGATGTTCTCGTTCTCGCAGAGCTCTGGGACTAACCTGTTGTTAGAGTGTAGCAGGCCGAGCAGTTTGAGCACCTCACCATGCTTTGCACTGTGTTTCTGGACATGTACGCAATCTTAAAGAGACAGTATTTCTTTTGTAAGGTTCCTTTTTAGGAACCTGATTTTATTTTTATTTATTTTTTCACCGTTATCTGTGATATTGCAGCATGAATTATCATGTGCAGCTCTGCGGTCTGGCTCTCTGAGAACATAATGACGTTAGTATTACCCTTCCTGCCTTGCTTTTTGCTGCAGTGTGCCTGCCTTTTCAATTTGTGAAATTGACAAGAACATCATACAAGATAGCATTTTATGCATAACAGTATTGCAAGTTGTTTTTATCAGAGGAAAAAAAGTGTATACATACAGATTTAATAGTGTATTTTTATTACAGGAATATGAGCTCTTATTATGAAAGACTCCTCAATCTTGTTGTGATTTGCCAGCTATGTAAATTAAATGTAGCCTACAGTATTTAGTAAGATTACAATATTTTAGGTTAACATTCCAAACTAAACATTGTTGTCTTGAGTAATAATGATGTGCTATTATTTAGGGGATCATAAGAGTTTGTGCACATTAGCCTGCTTTGACAAACAATCACTGTAGCAAGAGAAAAAGGATACTGTCTCTTTAAACCTGTTTCTGCATCTGTGATTGGATGTAAATAAGGTCCTCTCTGGGATGTCAGGTGTAAGGATGGCCCTCTTTGTTTTCTGTAACCCTTTGAGTGCTTGAACAAGATCACTTCATGTTTTAACTTACAGATTAATGCAGATATTGTGATCACCTCCTCTTATTAAGATAAAAGAATAAACACCAGGACTAAAATCTTACTCCATAATTGTAAATGTATAAAGATGGCAGACTTTTAAGTCCTCACTGCTTCTAAAGTGCAGTTTGTACACAGCCTTTCCACACAACCATTGATTTTTGGGATGCTGTACCATTTGTTCCCCTCAGGTCCTCAAAGGGTTAATGCTTCCTGCCTTGAGCTTGTTCTTTGAATTATCTTTTCAACCTGGCTTTTCAAGTGTTCTGTACTCATATCTTCTTCAAAACACCTGTTGCTTTACATCCTTATAGTAAAACAGAGTTTGTCATCTCCCCAGAATTACTGATTTTAGTCTGTGAATGTGCCTTCTCATTCTGGTTCCTGCTTCTATATCCTCGGATTATCTTTGTTTTACCTTCTCGCTGTTTGTTTTCTTCCTTTTTCTCCTGACTCTGCATGCCCTTGTATTCTAAATGACTGAAATCTAATTTTACAAGTGTTAGTTTGACAAACCTCTTGTAATGATAGACCTCTTTCACAGTACTTTGTGACCTTTCTCTCTTTCTCTCTACTCATGTTGTCGTAATAAATATTACTGTTGGTATTGCTGAAATGCGTACCGTCTTATTTTCTCCTTTCCTTTCTTGAGAAGCCGTAAAGTGATCTAACAACACAAAGCTTACAACACTAGGTCCTTGTCAATTTCACAAATTGCTCTTTGTATCTGAGGGTGCTGTCATGCAAAATAGGAAGGGTTCATCAAGGTCGATTTGTGTGTTTGTGAGTGTGTGTGCGAGGGAAATTGACATGAATACTTAAGTGCTGACAAATGTGTGCAAGCTTTGTCAGTTAGTATCTGTCATAAAGAAACTGATAACAACACATGTACAAAACAGAGCAGACGTAGTGACAGGAAAGATCTTTTATTGATGTTGTGCGAGCCTTGAGACAAGATTCTTCAGGTTGCATGTAATAGAAAGAGATCATCTCTGGCTATTGTTAGGGAAGCTGTTTGTCATCAATGAGAACAGCATCTGTTAGCCAGAGTAGAGGGACTCATCCACTACAGAACATCAGTGTTAGCGTTCATTGTGTTTCAGTAGAATGACGACAGTAATTTTCTTCTCATAAACATGATTCAGCTCAGACATCAAAACAACTTGTTTACCATTTGCGAGAGAATAAACAGAACTCTCAAAAATGTGGGTGAGAGGATGTATTACTGTGACAACAATAATTAGTCAGGCACCAGTATAATAATAAAGAAGTCAGCATCACAAATTGGCTGAATTACGATGTATATGATTGCCCATGTGCTACTGGATTTGTTTTCACACCTTTAATATAAAGACTAGTCCTGCATTGGTGTTGGTACCTGTGAGTACCCGGCAGGTGACCCGCAAAGAAAGTGATTCACCGGTTGTAGTTTGTCTTAATCTCTCTCTTGTGTTCAGTTTTGGGTGAAAAAAGAACATGCTGGTAACATTGCAGGTGTTGGATGATAAATATATTAAAATTAATTAAGAAGAATAATTAATGTTCTAAAGTTTTAGTCCTCATACTGCTGAGTTTGTTTGTCACCTCTGCCTTCTTTGCCAGCTAGAAAATAAGAACCACTTCAAAGAAGTGCGTCACTAACAGGCACATTAAGTGTGGAGATGTACTGCTCAATATAATGAGATTAAGTAAAAAATATTCATTTAAATTTTATTCCAGTATTACCTTTTTACCATTTTAAAATTTTATATCTTAGTTTGACATTTATAAAATGTCCCAAAGAGATCACTGCCTAACTAAATTATTTTAACAGCTCATGGTCATTGGAGGATTTGCATTTTGATCCTATGTCAGTGGGTCAGGTCAGCGGGTTGCATAACTTATTGGTCATGTGCAGGTGGCAGGGCAGGTGCAGTATTGCACGTTGCAGTTCTGGTTCAGGAATGGGTCTTAAAAATCAGACCTGTGCAGGACTCTGCTATCCTTTTGCAATACATCTCATTTTTGTCTCTACTGAATATGCAGGTTAGCACAGATGATGATACACAGGAAGCCAGCAAAGGTGGAGGGTTGGTTCTAAATAACAAAACAGTATATTACTCACTTACCTGTACCAAGTGTACAATGGAGACTTTTATTTGTGGTGCTTACGGTGTTGAAAAATAACATTTCAAAGATAATTTTCAGGTTACTCCACAGACTGTTTTCATAGGGACTATTCTTTGGTTGAAAATTAGTCCAGTGAAAACTGTCCACAGTGTGCTTGGATTATCCAAGGTAACCTGGGACATTGTTTTTAGAAAGAATTTTTTTGAAGTGCACTATCTACTCTACACCGCTAGGGGTAAGTGAGGAAATATGTTTTAGGTGAAGTGAATCTTTAAGGATCATTGAAATGCCTGAGTTTTTCTCACAACCTAATGCTCATTAGAGGAAAAGAGATACCACTTGAACCGTAGGTAAGTGACATAGGGACACTCCAACCAAAATCTCAGTCTTTCAGCCAGGCTCATTAATCTACCACCTATCATGACAGCATCTGTGCTATATCTAGGAACCACCGGTATGTCTGTGTTGTCATTACAGAGGGAGACGACATGAAATTTGACCCCTTTGGGACGTCGGCCCTCAGCACCCTGGCCAACTATGACTGGTCAGACCGGGAGGAATGTCTGCCCGGTGAGGTCAGAAAGCCGCAGGGCTTTGAAGGAACTTCCCTTCCATCTTTAGTGCCAGCACAGAGGAAGGAGCTGACCTTTGGCAGCACAGAGAACATCACAAGCAGCTCCGTAGCAAAGATCACCACCTCCTTCCCCGCTGAGGATGGCTCATCCACAGATGACAAGTTTGAAGCCTTTGCTGATTTTGGCTCCAGTGAGCAGGGAGGTGTCGATGATGAGGACGACTTTGGGGACTTTGCAAGTACTGTTTCTGAAAAGTCCGACTCGCCCGCCGCCACCGCTGAGGCTGGCTCTGAGGGAAACCAGAGTGAGGTGTCTGATGAGTTTGGTGCCTTCCAGGGGGACAAGCCAAAGTTTGGCAAGTCTGACTTCCTCAAAGCCAGCGCTCAGACCAAAGTCAAGTCCAGTGAGGAGATGATCAAGAACGAACTGGCGACCTTTGACTTGTCTGTTCAAGGTGAGTCACAATTATCATGTTGAACCTACATTAACAATGTGTTTCATCATTCATTTATTGTCACCATGGAGTCTGGGACCATTTGATTGACAGTTTTTGCTGTTTCCTGATGTTTTATATAATCCAAACAACCAATTAGTCAAGAAAATGATGAGCAGCATAAAAGTCTGTGAAGGTCCATTGTGTGGGATTTATGGTGATATACTTGCAGAAATGGAATATAATATCCATAACTGTGTTTTAATTAGTTTATAATTGCCTGAAACTAATAATTGTGTTTTCATTACCTTAGAATGAGCCGTGTATCTACATGCAGAGCGAGTTCTCTCCCATGGAGTTCACCATGTTGTTTATATAATAGCCTATAGCAGACAAACCAAGCACTGGCTCTAGATAGGGCAAATTGTGTCCCATCAGCCACCATAGTTCTCCTACAAGCTTTACATACAGGGGAAGTTTCAGTTGGTTGCAGTCTGCAACCTTACTGTTGGATGCCACTAAATCCTACACCACAGACCTTTACTTGCAGCCCTCTCACATCTGAGAAGCTTGAATGAAGAGTGAATCTTTGCATTGTTGCTTGACAAATGATTTATTAATTAATTTAATGTCGATTAATTAATCACTTAATTCAATAATAAATTTCAGCACTAAACTGTGGTGAAAAAATAAATATTTTGACCAAAACGTCACATATTTTACATTTAGACTTTGACCCTCTTGGCCAACTCTGAGCCCTTGGCCCTAAAATGGCGCAACAGCACTTCTCAACCGTCTTCTCCCACCCCACCCCCACATGCTGGGCCCATCAGACCTGTAATAAAGCTGTCAGACATTAGATGGCAGTGTTGAGATGACAGCTCTGCTCTAATGGCAGTGACTTGTGAGATGGATTAGCAGAGGCCAACAAATCCATGAGCTCAAATTAACCGTATCCACTGAAAGGCTGTTCGTTTTTTAACTGCTGTTTGCGGGTGTCATGTTCCACGAATAATTTATCAGCCTTTCCTGCGCTGTGATAAAAGCCCATTTGCCCCACAGATTTATCTCCCTTTGCTGGATTTAATTTGTGTGAGAAAAAGGGCTTTACTTTCTCCTCTTTGCCCAGTGGAACAGTAATCTGATCATGGTGGGGTTTCTGGGTTGTGGGGAGGATGACGCATGTCTCTGTGGGTGGTGGAGCAGTGGGGTGGGGGGTAGATTACCTGTGTCTGGACAAACCACACACACGCACACACTAACTGCCAGCCCCACTGGAATAGCCTATGTTTGTTGTGGTACCCTGCCAGGATTTGTCCGTCTGTGAGTCCCTATGAATAATTCATACCTGCATATTTGTGCCTCTGTTTTGTACGTAATTATTGTTTGTCGTAAATTAAGTATTTACTCATGCTGTCCTTGTCCAGGAGGAATTAGCTGCAACAGAATGGAAGTATAATGATTGCAAACAAACAGGTGCATATCTTAAAATGAGTCATTGCCATGGGTTGCTGAATTGATATGGAAAAACAAAAAGAAGTTTATATATGTTGCTGATTCTCGTTAACATAATTCATCTCCCTCTTCTTTCCTGTTTTTTCCTTAGGCTCCCACAAACGCAGTCATAGTTTGGGCGACAAGGAGATTGGGCGTTCACCCCCGTCTCCGGCTCCAGAGCAGCCCTTCAGAGACAGATCCAACACCCTGAGCGAGAAACCCGCCCTGCCTGTCATCAGGGACAAGTACAAGGACCTGACTGGGGAGGTGGAGGTGAGGAGGGCCCAGCGTTAACCGCACCACATGTTAGCGCTGTTATCAGCCACCAGATTTCAGCACAATACTTAGGACTGTGAAAGGCTACAGAATGCAGATATTTCCTTCTGTTCTCTTGCCTTTGTGTCCATTTGAGATAATTTTGTGCTGTGTTGTTGTAGGAGAGCGAGCGTTACGCATATGAGTGGCAAAGGTGTCTGGAAAGCGCTCTGGAGGTTTGTATTTGTTTGCGTCCTGTGTCTGACCTTGTCCCATGGAGAGACTTAATTGTGAGAGTGACAATACAAATGTAGTAGAATAATTAAGATAACCAAAAGGCACTGAAATGTTTTTCAACCTGAAGGTGTTTTTCTTATCACGTACGTTGTGGGACAATCATTTTTTTTCCCCATGCTAGCACACCTTTATAATTTGGATTTAAAACAATTTTAAAGTGTCCTTCAAAACTCGAAAAAGTCTGCACACCTGGGTACATGACAGATGTATCAGAGGGAAACAGTATGAACTTGAAAAACACACTCATCTCATTTTGAAACTTCGTAAATGAGTAAATATTCCAGGAATAATTGAGACAGTATACAGGAGTTTTATAAAAGACAAACACAGACTTTGTGGTCAAAAAATGGTGAAGACTTCAGTTGAGGTTTTGTGGCCAAAACGCATACGCAGCCACTCTCCCACTGGACAAAAACCCACTAACACCTACTAACACCTAGCCTCTGCATTTAATTGGAAAGCTTACAATTGACATTTACCACCGGGACAAATGACTCTGCCCTGTTTTCTTTAACAGGTATTCTCACATTTAAAAAACCTGTCTACCCATGCTAATTTTTGGTGGAAGGTATGTGTATACATTTTATGCTGTGTCATAACATTGGCTTCTGTCTTCCCACATTAAGGTCATCACCAAAGCCAACAACATCCTCAATGGCATCAGCAGCTCCTCTGTCTGCACTGAGGTCATCCAGTCCGCTCAGGGCATGGAGTACCTGCTGGGTGAGGAATCACAAAGCACACACACACTCACACACACACACCACCATAAGCAAGGCAGGACTAGCTGTACAGTGTGAACAAGAGGCTGTTAAGGAAACCCTGTGTGGCCTTGCACCCTCTGAAGGACAGAGCGGACAAGATTAAAACGAGCTCTGGTGTGATGGCTTATCTCCGCCTGGTCAGACAAGGTCCCACTCCCTTATTGTGTTTCTCTGTTTTTAATGAGCTGCGAGTGGCAAGCATGTCACAGCCAGGGACTGAACACAGTGTGACTGCCTGAAGATAGAACAAAAAGAGCAACAAAACATGTTTTTGTGATTTGTGTGCGTGTGTATTTTCTCTGACAGGCGTGGTGGAAGTGTATCGCGTCACCAGGCGTGTGGAGCTGGGCATCAAGGCGACAGCCGTGTGCTCCGAAAAGCTGCAGCAGCTGCTGAAGGACATCAGCCGGGTGTGGAACAACCTCATGGGCTTCATGTCGCTGGCCAAGCTCGCTGTAAGATGCCCCATAAATATATATCTATATATATCTATATATATATAGATATATATAGATATAGATATAGATAGATAGATAGATAGATAGATAGATAGATATAGATATATTAATATATATATATAGATATGCCAGAGCACAGAGCAGTTTTTGAGGATAGCACCCAAACACGGAAACACATAGAGAGTATGCAGCAGCTATTATCGCCCAGACATGCTCAAACTCTTCACATGCAGATAATCCACATGATAAAAGAGCACTGTGGGTCAGTTTACAATTAAAAGGCTGCCGATAACATAATGAAATGTTAGCGAATCCAATATTGTCGGTCCATTAGCTTAAAATCAATGATTCATTGATTTGGTTGCGGTGGTAGGCCGGTGTTCAGATCAAAGGGGATGACAAGGAGTTTATAGATTTATTTATCCAGCTGTCTGCTGCCGTCTGTAAAGCAGAAGCAGAGAGGACAGTCTTCAACCACAGAGCCAGCAGAGACGGAATATTGTTTTTCACACTGCAGAAGATAAAACACACAGTATCTCAAGGAGAGAGAGAAACAAAATGGAACCAATGTTTAATTGAAGCATGCAGGTAGCTTATTTTTTCTTAAAAGAAGAAAGATAGTTATGCTGGTCGTGTTTGTTCTTACTGCACATAGCTGAAGTCAAGCAGGGTCTTCATGAAAAGTTGATGATCCTTGGAGATGTTTACTGTAAGCAGATTTGTTCTCAGTGCTGTTATTATAAGAATAGAAATGACTACATTTTGCCCTGCAGCAGGAAGTAAAATTTGTGTGTGTGTGTGTGTGTGTGTGTGTGTGTGTGTGTGTGTGTGTGTGTGTGTGTGTGTGTCTAGCCTGATGAAAGCTCCCTCGATTTCTCCTCCTGTATTCTGAGGCACGGCATCAAGAATGCCAAGGAGTTGGCTTGCGGGGTGTGTCTGCTCAACGTTGATGCTCGCAGCAAGGTTTGTGCACGCACACACACACACACACACAGAAAAACTGTTAGTGCATACATTTTTACATAAATGTTCATACGCAGCAGATAACGACTGACATTTTTTTGACTTTGAAACGTTTTGCAGAACAAAGAAGAAAGCACTATTGGACGTCTTTTTAAACGAGTATGAGACATTCAACTGTCAACCAAATCTCATTTCGCTCTTTCCCACTGGGGGCCTCAGGGGGCCTATTCTCCTCTTACCGACGAGCCCTGCAGGGGGGCCAAAGTGACAGGATTCACTTCTCTCCACTTCTCTGCTCCTCTTGCAGCCAAACAACAGTTACCTGCATAGACACACACTGTAACAAAGAGAATCACCAAAGACTCATTTAGAAACTTTAACAGGTAGAACAATGGACTGGTTGTTAAGCCCCGCCCCTCTTAGTTACTGTTACTATGCCTGTCAAGCTTTCTGTTTCTCACATGACACATACATTTGTATTGACTCCTTGATTTCACACACAGGTGTAAACAAAAATAGCTTCTCGGTAGACAAAGATGGACAAAGATGTCGTTGGTGGATCCACTATAGCTCGCTACTGTTTTTTTTCTTTGTTTGTTTGTTTGTTTTTTCAACTCACTGGTGTCATAGCTATATACCTTAACACCATGCTAAAATACTGTAGCTAAATCTGAATGTCCCCGGCAAAGAGAAAAGTAATGTATGAGAAAAGAAATGTAGAAAACCTGGAAATAAAGAAATCGTGTGTCTGCGTAGCTTAACTTGTTTGTACTTTCAGACTCTGTATTTAACTTTAAGAGGAAAGATTTTTAGGGTGAAGACTAAGTAGTGTGTTTGTCAAATGTTGAGCTATCTCAGTTGACGTTTGCTGGAATTTAAACTCCCCTAAATCTAAGACTGTCCTCCTCCAGAATACGACCACATAGATTGTTTAAGCAGACAATACAGCCTGTATTAACGATTTGTCCTTAGGCGGCAACCTTAAGTGGCTATGGTAATTATGACAGGAGCAAAGGAGGAAGTTAGGCGACATAGTGTAAAGAGCGGCAAAGTGAGCTTAAGGTGTTAGAGGGGGGGCGTGACATAAACACAGCATCTTCATCCAGGAGACTGACATTCACATCATATGTTAAACCAAATTTATTTTCACAAAGTAAAGAAGTAGTACGTCGACATATGTCAAATGATGTGTGTCCCATGAGAAGCGTCACATTACGTTACCTTAGCAACAAACGTACTTCGATCTGTTTTCCTAAATCTAACCATGTTATGTTGGTACAGCGTTAACCACACGTTTAAACTGCTATTTAACAGTCGTATATGAGCTATTCTGTCATCCACAGGTAGGGGTCCTGATATAGGAAATGCTCCTAGCAGTCATATTCAGAGGTGTGAACAGGCGACCCATGTGCTCGTGTGTGTTGGAGGACTTGTTATTCAATTTAATTAATAGCTTAAAGGACTAACATAAGCTAAAACTCTGATAGAGACCAGGTTCCACACAGTGTAAAAATACTACACAGAGGAAGTGCTAGTTGTTTTAATGTTACCGATGAATTCAAAAGATAATGTCCTTAGTTAATTATAAATTCCTTGGCTTCAGAATTTACTGTTATTTACTAACTTTACTGTATTTAGCCAGACATGCTAATGATTGCAGCTTACCTTAGGGGAGTCAAACCCAATGTTAAATTTTTTAATGCTTTTTCTTCTTGTGTTTTAGATTTTGGGAAGGCTTAAAAAGATACCACCATCCAAACTCTTTTAATGCTGGTTATTTGTCTTATTAGAGCTCCGTGCTTACAACTTAAACACATGAAGAAATTCAATGCTTGACAGGCTCGAGACGCCTAGTTACAGTTGCTAGGCTATGATTTGGAGGAGAGGTTTAACAGTCCTAGCTTTTATACTGATAATGACCCCAAAAAAAGCCTCAAGATAATTATGTGCACTCTTGTAATAAGTGAGAGAGGAGACTGGTCACTTTGGCACCTCAGGGTGGGTTTCTTGCACTCTGGGATTGGTTCTTCAAGGTCACAAAGGTCATCACTTTGTCTTGGAAGGGTTTCATTTTCTATTCTGTCACCTCTATCTCGAGGTAACTACTCACCTCACCACTTTCAGCTAACAACCACTGGTGTTTTTGAAAAGTGTTCAGTTATTAACTACAACTGGGGCGCTATGTGTAGAATTGCTGTATGTCTACCTCCTTGCCTACGGTGGCTGTGCTTTTCATCGACGTGGGCCATTAATGGTATTCTCGGACCCTGCGGTTTAGAGGGCAGGATGGTGCCACTGATTGTTTCTCGCGTTCCCTCTGCTGCTCCGCCAGAAACAGATGGATGGTCTAGGCAAGATACGGCTGACTGAGAGGCATCTAGGATGCGAGCAGATGTGGCTTAGTCATAAGTAGGGAGTACAGCTGACAATCAACCTGCACACACAAACACACTCTCTCACCTCTCACTCTTGTGTGCACAGAGGCAGGCTGAAATTAATGCAGTTTTATTTTGTCTCTGTGCCACAAGCATGAGATTAATAACCCATCTTTTAATTGCATTTTTGGCAGAGCCACACTGGTAGGAACAAATAAAAGCCAAGTGGAGAATAGCATCCCCTCAGAGGATAATGAAGTGAAAGAACAGCTTTGGCTACAGCAGACGGCACTGATTGTTGCATTGTCCTTTACTGAAGAGGTGCTGATTTGTTTTTCAACCGAAGGTACTGAAGGAAGGAGATGTTGATGCTGTTGTTCAAGGAAATGTGAAAAATTCTTTACAGCAGATGAGCTTCATGGCTCGTGCTTAATTTGTGTTGTGAATTTTAATCTTACAACAGTAAGAGTCTCAGTTTCACCTTGTTGCTATTGGACTGATCATTCTGAGATGCTGCAGTCGTGTCATCTGTTTTTCAGGACAGGAGGCAGAGATGGGCAGCAGCTTCATCTCAGTTGTCACTCAAAGGCAGCAGCAGTTATGTTTTATCATAAGTGATACTTTTCAGCTAATGATGCTCCAGCGCTTCTGCTAAATGATAAATGCTAATTTGAGCAATTACAGGGAGAAGCACTGGAAAGGATTTTAAGTTGAATAATTTAGCATTTCTGGCTATTTATATTAATGCAGGTTTCTGAAGTGCCTGGAGGGTTTGGATTGATTATTCTGTGAAGCTTTTCCTTGAGGAAGCATGACAGCAGTGCTTTGTCAGTATTTTCCCCAAATGTCCCCATCTCCTCAAAATTTTAGTTTTGAAATCTGTATTTTCGGTGGCCCATCTCTTATAACAGCTCACTGTATTGTGCCTCAGGTTACCAGAGTTCTCACACTGTTAAAAAAATAACTGCTTGGGTAAAACCAGACCTGAAAAGATTGTGAATTAGTAAAAAAAAAAAATCTGTCTGGAAAACTTGAAAAGTAAAGAACAAAGAACACAACACAATTCTTTGTAGATTTTCGGCTATGTTTTCCAGTGAGAATATTCCTTTGCAACAGAAGGATCCAGCTGCTGATATGTTTTGGTCTCAAGTGCTGCCGCCTTTACTGCATTTACACTGACGGTGACAGCAGAGTTGTTTGGGTTAATCGCAGTCAGCAGCAATTGCTCCCTCCAACAGATGAAGGTAGTCTGTGGGAATCAAGAAGTTATTCAGTCTGAAAATGGTTATGACACAGGCTTTGGGATAAAAAATAACAAACGCACGACTTCTGTTTGACCTCCACAGTCTGGATGTGACCGTGTTGTGTAGAGCTGGATTAGCTAATTAAACTCAGCAGGAATGATTTGCTAGCTTGTGATTCAAATCACCAAACTCTATAATTTGTACCACCGTAATCAGAAGAAATGTATGATTTTAGGTCCAGTGTGGAGGATTTAGAGGATATATTGGCAGAAATTGAATTTAATATAGTATGTTTTCATTAGTGTATAATCTCCTGAAAAGAAGAATTGTGGTATTTTTCTTACCTTAGAATGAGCTGTCTATATCAACATAGGGACGAGGTCCTCATCCACAGAGATTGCCATGTTGCACCACCATGTTTCTACAGTAGCCCAGAATGTACAAATGAAACATTGGCTCTAGACAGGGCCATTCATGTTTTCGCGTCGGCCGCTTAGTAAGCAGCCCCTTTGCGACAAGCAGTAATGGGAGGAAAAAAATAACATGAGACTACATTATTCAGTGCTTTTCCCGCTTGAAATCACCAGTTTGTTTTGGAGAGGAAGAGAGCTCTGTGGATAACTCGGCTCCCGTCAACGTGCTAAAAGCTACCAAGCTAGCAAGAGCTTTTGCAGGGTGGCAGCTCACCATTGGCTCCTGTGTGCAGATCGCTTGGTCTTTAGGGGTTCCAAAACATTAGGATTTATCATAAATTTATGAAAGTAAAAATGATTTCACAGATCTGAGGCTTTTACATTGCATTTTTTCATTCATTCATTCATTCATCTTCTAACCGCTTCATCCTCTTGAGGGTCGCGGGGGGGGCTGGAGCCTATCCCAGCTACATCGGGCGAGAGGCAGGGTACACCCTGGACAGGTCGCCAGACTATCGCAGGGCTGACACATAGAGACAAACAACCATTCACGCTCACATTCACACCTACGGACAATTTAGAGTCACCAATTAACCTAGTCCCCAATCTGCATGTCTTTGGACTGTGGGAGGAAGCCGGAGTGCCCGGAGAGAACCCACGCTGACACGGGGAGAACATGCAAACTCCACACAGAAGGGCTCCCACGCCCGGGATCGAACCGGCAACCCTCTTGCTGTGAGGCGAGAGTGCTAACCACCACACCACCGTGCCGCCCTGCATTTTTTTACAAAAGTCTAATTTTATTGTTAGAGTAGGTAGTAAGAAGAAAAAACATCTCAACATCTATTAAAACTTAAAAAAAACCCAAAACAAATACATGTTAATATGCTCCAATTTGGTTTTTGATTACCATATTTTCAACATGTAGCCAGTCAGATTTCTTGTGATAGACTGTAATGATCTGCTGCTATAAACATACTCTGTGCTGACTGACACCTTAAATCAATGTTCCTGATCAATTAAGGCCAAATCTCTGGAATTGTGAGATGGAAAAATGTGCAGGAGCCCTCAGTGATAATAACTTGGATGCTTTTTCATGTATTCACTCACAGATAATCTGGGAACAGGTTGAAACTGCTGATCTGAATGTTTGCTTGCTCCTCATTCTGTGCACAGTTTTCTTTGCTCTGGGCTTTGCATGAACATGCTCACTCCTCTTGTGTTTACAGGCACTGACTAAAGGCAGTGACAGGAGGTTAAGGGTAATTATGCCTCATTTATTTCTGACTCTCACAGAGTAGAGGTATAGAAAGCCAGATAGTAGATTTTGATATTATCTAACCTGGCTAAGTCTGAACCCCTAACCTTTACATGCAGCTACAAAGGTCAGCTGAATTAGTAGAGTCATAGTTGTATTGGAGCGGCTCCAGCTTGAAAGCATGAATACTCTCATTCGTGTTTTAGAGTAGAGTGGCTGCCTGTATAAAAGGCTCAAAAATACATAGCATCTGTCTCGTTATAATAGACTAAATTGAACCACATTTCATACAGGTGATGTCTAAGAAGGAGTCGGAGTGTGTAAGGGGAGGGAAAGGCTCTGCAGTGAAAGGTGGAGGCATCACAGTGTGTCTTTGTATGACCACCCTTTAATTTAGCATCCTCTACCTCCAACATTTTCCAGTTTTGGCAGTCTTAAGTGCAGGTTTGTGGAGACAAGTAGGCCAAGGCAAAAAAGAGCTCCAAAAGGAAATCGCTCTGCTTGAGAAATATGAGAGGGAGGGGAAAAAAAAAAGAACAAGCAAAGAGTGGAAATGTGTCATTCAGTTTGCGTGAGAAAGCCCTTCATCCAGCAGGAGCATCTGTGTCGCAGACTGCATTCAGGCAGGTGGAGATGTATTCGACGTAATGGTGTGCCGTGGTGGTGTGTTTTGTATGCAGTTGTTGCTTTCTGCATGCAGCTCCACTCTCCTTCTGTGTGGGAGGCTATGATTCACTGCACATGACTCATTCCTCTCTCCCGGCTTCAGCTTCCAGTATTTCACCAGGGATGCAAACTCTTAAGCAGCACATCACACACATTAGCATCTCCTGATTGCATACACACACACACACACACACACACACACACACACACACACACACACAGAGCACTCAAGTGGGGATCAGTTTGCCACATATTCATATTCTGTACAGCCACAGTGTGTTCAGATCGTTAAAGTTTAAATAAGTTTTGACAAAACCAGGCACAAAAGCAAACTGTGTTACAAAGCAACAGGTTTGGTTTGCCACTGTGGAGACTGTTGTCCTTTTGTCTCTCACTTAATTGATTAATTGAACCATATCTGTTGGTACAGAGCACAGACAGTGACAGATGAAGCATCAAGTCATGCAAAGTGTAATGAAAGAAAAGAAGATCAACATGTGGTTTGAACTCCCTAGCACAACTTCTTAGCCTGTTTTTCTTAAAAAGTAGACCAGATATTAAGACTCTTAACTTTGTCTTTTTAGATGTAACATCCTGGGTCAACTTTGAGGCATAAAGACAGCGTTGCCAACTGTCAGATCTGGCAGATGAAATCAAAATCACCGTCACTGTCATCTTGGCCTCAACTGGTACATGGGAAGGTTCAGATTAAGTTGTTTAATATCTGTAAAAACACACAATCTAACACATTAGATACCATGTAGAGAAATTGCTGTCAAGGGGATACAATCTTTTTTTTTTTTTTTTTTATTAAAGATAAAATTAACAAGGCTATAACATGACGACAACATTTTTTTTTGTCTTGGCTAGTAGCGGAGAACAGCAGAATAACTGTAGTAAACATCAACGATATGTATTGGTATATCAATATTTTTGACAACACCATCTACATCACCCACCTTACAACCCACCATTGCTGTGATATTTTGGGCTGTTTTCGTGCCACCTGTTGCGAGGGAACCAGATGATTCTGTGAGTTCACGTTTTGTTTGGTCTGGCAGATGTTCCTGGTCCCCCCTCCTGCTCAAACAGATTTCCAGCAGATCCTCGTCAGGCCAATCACAACCATTCATCTAATATGATCTAATATGTTTCAGATGATGACTGACAACCTGTGGAGCCCTGACACTTTACATAAAGTATGTGATGATATAATTTTTGGATTGTGCACCCTTGCACACTAAGATGGCTGCAGCTGACGTGGAACTTTCTCTTGGAGTCTGGTTTGGTGATGTCACCTGGCCAATTTTTTCTTCTCTCTAATGTGCCCGCAAAGTGCTCTTGGCCAGTCTTGGTACTTTTTTGTGAGACATTCAGCTGCAACAATTTTCCCACATTAATTTTTCCCCGTTTACCATAAAAACTGCAAATGCATCATCATCTGATGAGACATACAGTATGGCCTCAAGGCAGTGCTTATATGAGATTGTCTTCATGTCTTCATGCTTGTCCATCTTCATTTGTGTCATCAAAGAGGATGAAGTGATAAAGCAACATGCATCAAGATACCCTTTGTTTCAAAAGACGTGATCTGTCATTTCAGGCTATCTTGGGGTGTGGGCCAAATTTAAGTGTTTTGGATTAGATATTAGAAACACGTTTTATATACAGAGATGTCTTACACTGTACCTTTGCTGTACCTTAGTTCTCTTTGTCGCTCTCTCATTGTCATGTCGTGTACACTTATTTATTTCACCACAGCAAAAGAAATACCAAAGAGATTTCTTATTTCCACAAGTCACAGGATGTCGTATCCTTGTGGTTTGAATTCCAACATGACCACATTCTTCAGAAAACATTGTCAGTATTCTGTAGATTTATTTAAACTCTTTGTACCTAATTTCAGTTTTGTAATATTTATAAGCAGTGGATTTTTTGAGCACTCTTTGCATAACTACTCACGCACAGTTCTGTGTAGGCCTTTTTAAACAAATGGGAAAGTTGAGTCTTGCCTAGCAGGTATTGCGTGCTTGCAAACCCATGTGTATTGAAATCCCTCTCTTGCCAGAGGCTGATTTTCTCATGCGTAACTTGGCTGAAATGTACAGCAGGGTCACGTACATGAAAGCTGAACTGTGCACTCCAGCACTGCTCTAAAAAAAAAAAGATTTAAATCATGCCATTAATGAGCATCAGTGGCCATTTTTAGTATTCAGACTTGAAACCGTAGGATGGTGCACACAGAACAGGCGGATATGTGGCTGATAAATAGTGTGTTAATAGTGGTTCTTTCAGGTAGCAGTAGCGAGAACAAGTATCATCACACTAGAATCAAAGCAAGTCTCCTTGTCCCTGTCCATATCTATCCCTCTCCCTCCTGTAGGCACAGATGGGTTTATTGTCTCTGTGATTCAGGTGTGTAATATCTCACCCTTTTACTCTGACAGGCCTTCAACTCGGAGACGGACAACTTCAAGCTGTTGTACGGGGGCCACCAGTACCACGCCAGCTGTGCCAATTTCTGGATCAACTGTGTGGAGCCCAAACCCCCCGGCCTCATACTGCCTGACCTGCTCTGAGCTCTGGGCTGCTGCTGCCATAGTAACGGGGCACACAGGCTAATCAACATCAGATAGGTGGAGCAACAACGAGCCTTGCACTGCACGGGCTCTCACCTTGGACTGAGAGAAGGACGTTTAAAGTCACTGGATCCCTCTGTATTTTTTTGTTTTTGTTCTCCCTCTTGTCACGACTCAGCTGTCTGTCAGATCTAGTAGTTTGTTAAAATTTAAAGCTTTTCTATGAATATTTACCGTCTACGCTGTTATCCTTACCCTTTTGTTTCTTCCCGTAAATTATCTACACACAGGTCAGCAGTATAGGTCATATTTAAATGAATTACTATGCTTTTAAGAGATGGTTTCTGCTGCAGAAAAAAGTCAATATTACTAAATAATCATGACTTGTACTTAAATTATTAGGTGTGCAATACCATTAAAAACACTGGAAGAGGAAGACTGTAAACATCCTGAGTTTTTAATGTCGCTTGTTGCTCTGCTTCTGTTTGAGAGGATTTTTATTCATGACTCTCTTTGTTCCTACTGAGCCAGAGCTATTGAATCATAAGCCTATTGTTGTACTTGAATTACATTTGTTGGTTGGGTCTTTTTGATGAAACTCTGTGGCTGGTTTGGTTTTTAAAAGTAATCTTCAACATTCAAGGGAAGGCAGGAATTTTACCTTTTTCTGAATTTTGTTGATTGGGGTTTTGTGTTTTGCACTTGATATTTCAGCATCTCTGGGGATATTTAAATTCTGTATTTTATAAGGGGGGAAAGATGTGATTTGGGGACTTGAAGGGACCATGTTAACGGTTTTGTTTTTGTGTCTTGGTGTTGTGTGCAACTGCAGCTAAACATCTGGAAGAGGTTAACTAATTCTGAACTAAAATTGCAGCAGCACTTTTTGTATATTACAATGTCATGCTGTAGCATTGTAATGATGACTAACGTCAGCGTAATGTGAATGTGTTGTAAATAAATATGCATACAGTTTATTCAGAGTGTCACAGATTACTGTATTGGTCTGATTTTTTTTAAAGTCTTTTTTTTATGTCATACTGTATGATGACTTTTTTGAATCATAATACACTAACATTTTGACTTTTTATGTCATACTAAAACATGTATGTCAAATGATACTATAACAATGACTTTTGGCATACTATACTCCAAAATGTTTTATTTCTCTGTCATAACTTTCTTTTAATCTATATACAATCTGTACTATGACTTTATTGTTATTTTTTATGTCATACCATGCTATGACATTTTAATGGCATACTATACTATGAAATTATGACTTTTATTTTAGGACATACTATACTATGACTTTGTTGTTACTTTTTTATATCATACTATACTATGACATTTTTATGCCATACTATACTATGATTTTTTTATGTTGCACTATATGTCATAGTATGGACCATTTCATTGCTGTTCTGTTGCTAGGGCAACAACTTTGGTCCCTGTTTACTTCCTGTCAGTTTCTGCATTAACATACATTTAAACAGGAAATACAAAGGGACCCATTTAGAATGTTTATGTTGTCCAGTTTGAAACCTTTTTATTACATTAATTGCATACTATATTATGACCTTTATTACTTTTTCATGTCATAACACGAGATTTCAATGTCATACTACAGTATGGCATTTTTATTACTTTCTCTTGGCATACTATACTGTAAATTTGTTATTACTTTTATGCCATTAACTATTAAAATTTTATGTCATACTATGACTTTTAATTGTAATACTGAACTACGAGTTTTTATGACTTTTTTATTCATACTATACCAAAAAAAAATTCTGGCCTACTATCTATGAAATAATGACTTTTATATCTATACTTTGACTTTTTTATATCTTTATTATGTCATGCTATACTTTGGCATTTTTAATACTTTTTATTTTATACTGTACTATGACTTTTTTTAAATTATTTTTTCTGTCATACTATACTATGATGTTTTTATGTTTATGACTTTTGACTATGATTTTTTTTTTTTTTTTACCTTTTTAATGAGCTTTTTGCAGTTTCATTGTGAACTTAGACTTGCATGGCTTAATCTTTGAGAAATAGGCAATACAGTAACAGAATCCTGGTTTATATTTGATCAGCACTGCCTAGGTTTTACAGTTTGATGTGACTCTGGTCCACGTTTGAGAGAGCAGTGGAGTGATTCAAGATCCGTTTCTACTCTCTTAGTGTGTATGGAGGTGGGCATACGGGCATGTAGAAGTACAATATGTGGTTTGTGCAACAGCCCTAGAACCAGCGAAAATACACCGGATGATGCGTTTAGTGTATTTGAGCTGAGTTATGAGCAGGGAGAACCAGGTGCTGGTAAGATGGAGTCAAGTTATGTTACAGAGCTGGTTGAAAATTCGCAAAGTATCCCTTTAAATGAAAGCTACCGAAAGTGAAATCTGACATGGACTGTGACTGATTCAAATATAATGCATGTGTTTCATGTCACATTTAGTGTTTCTGAGGGCCACCATTGGCCCATGGGCCGCACTTTGAGACACCATGCTGTAAGCTATCATTACTGTGATATCTTAATCATCATTAGGCCTATTAAAATGTCAGAGAGATTACTAATGCTGAAACAGACTTTATTAATTGCCTCCCAACTCAATATAAACTCAAGAGATCATTAACAGGATAATTTTATACGCAGCAGTTGATGTTTTGGGGCTGTGAGTGCTAAAGAGGAAATGTCATAGGAGTGAAAAGGGCCTCGCCTCCAACTCTGTATCCATTTTTATGGATTAAACACACAAGATGCTAGTAGTTGAGTTTGTTTCCTTACGACAGAGCCAGGCTAGGTGTTTCCCCCCTATTTCCAGTCTTTATGCTAAGCTAAGATAACCAGCTTCTGGCGGTAGCGTCACATGTAGCAAACAGATGTGAGAGTGATGTTGATCTTCTAATCAAACTCTAAGAAAGCATGTTAGTGTATTTCCCAGAAGTAGTGTTCTACTTGTGATTTAAGGACAAGCAGTGTTGGTTCTCTTTATTTATCCTGAATTTCTATGTGCGTGTATTAAGCCTTGAAATGAGTAATTTAAATCATGTGGCTTTTGATCTCATGTTGCCTGCTGTCCCGAGAAGCTTCCTCCTCCAAATGCATGAATGTTGCTCCACATTTTCCCTCCGTCATTTCACTCCATAATGTACTTTCTCTCCGGCCAGAGAGGCCTCATCTCCATCACTTTGTGACAAAATGGAATAAATTCTACTTCGACAAGCCTGCGGGGCCATCGCTGGCGGTTGAGCTCAGCCAATCAAATGAGATGTCTGGGGGCTCTGTGAAACCAGTCTCATTATCCTTCTCACACTTGTGTTCAGGTGTGCTCTCCAACATCCATTTTATCTCTCGCCGTTCCCTAATTCATTTCCTGCAGAAAATGAATTCCTCTCCTCTCACGGTGAACACCGGGATTACAGAAAATTACAAACGCTGAAATCAATTACTGAATAAGGCTGTGTAATTCCAAATGCAGACCGTCTGTGCCTGTCATCTTCACGCCTATTGTCTGCGATGCTGAAATTATCACTCTGGGAGAGGAGCGAGATTGAAGTGATACTGTGCTGTATTGACTGCTGCTCTTTGGTATTTCGTGGCCATAGTCAATCACATTATTGATTAAAAACAGCTGCTTCTGCACATTAAGATTGCCTTCACCCTTTGAATAGAGTTGCTTCCTGCTTTACGTTCGTCCGATAACATTTCCATTCATCCACAAATTAAAAAAGCTGTTTAAAAAAAAAAAGCAAAGGCTTCTCTGGGTCAAGAGTTAACGGGATTAAATAGTGGTGAGAGTCGAGGAAGAGCCTGAAAATAGTAATTATTATATTAATAGTATCTTCTGATCATGATCCTAACTAATTCTGGATTGTGGAGATCGATAATGATTATAATATTTGAGAGTTTAAAACAACTGAGCTGTTGTTTTTTATGTTAAACAAACACATAATTCATCAAGAACAATCTGTCAAATAACTGGCTATTCAATCAAATTAATTTGCACAATCAATATAAAATGATAAACATTCACTGGTTCCAGTCTCTCAACTGTGAGAATTAGCTCTGTTCATAATAATATTATTTGGATCTGGATGGCAAATTGATTATTTGAAAAACATAATTGACAGATTAATTGATAAAGCTAATTTAAAATAATCGTTAGTTGCAGCCCTAAGATAACGGTAACTGAGACATTTACTGAGCGAGACATTTAACAGTTGAATAAATAAATCAGTCAGTGCTCTCGCGTGGACAACCTATGTAGGTACAGTTTCTAAATAACCTCAAACATACGATATTTCTTTTCAGCAATTTCTTGTTATTTATCAGCTGACAAAAACGCTGACAGTTGTTTCTTAGTTCCACCCAGCTGCAAGAAAGCGGTCTTATAAAACAGTCCTAAAATCAATCCTATTGTCAAGAAGGTAATGTTAACTTAGAGTTGAAACTGTTTTGACAGGTGTTGATTCAACTTTATAGTAATTCGGAGGACTGAAGTTTGTGTATTCAATATATTTATCATTATCAACAACTACAAAAAGACCAAAACTAACAATGTGTTGGTCTTTTTCTAAATGCTTTTTGACTTCCCTACATCATCAGTGGCGCTCAGCCAAACCACTTGTTCCCACATGAGACAAAAATCTTTTTTCCATTTTATTTAATTTATTTGTCAGGGACCATTACAGCATTTATCTCACGAAAGGAGAAAAGATTAAATAAATTAAATTAAATTTAAATTTAATTAAATTTTCTTACTTTACCTTGCTGTCAGACAGTCCTTTTGACAGGGAGCTGAAGCCATTATCTCAAAACCACCAGACTCCATTGATAAAAATAGTAATTTTACTTAGCAGAACATGAGAGTTGCTGGTCTGCCGCTGCCTTGATTGATTAGTGTGTGAGGTAAAACAGAGAAAATATTCCAAATATAACGTGCACTTAAAGTGATACTGATTTTTTTTATTGCATTTGTGAGGGACTATTTTCAGTGGCGGATTAATACACATTTGGTGCTCTCGTGTTTCAAGGAGCAGGATGGTGTCTGTGGATTGACCTAAAACAAACTACAGTGCCTACGTTCTTTGTGATGAAGGATCATGTCATCCAGTGCACACTGATGCATCTTACTATATAATGACGAAAACTCTGTCTGTGTGTGTGCCTATTCCACGTTTTTCTCCTCACTGATTGGTCAATCCATGTGAAATTTGGCACAGTGGCAGAGGGTCATGGGAGGATGCGAATAAAGCAATATTACATCAGTTGGCCAAAGGGGGGCGCTATAGCAACCAACTGAAATTGCAAACTTTGAATGGGCATATCTCATGACCCGTATATCGGAGAGACAGGAAACTTGCCTCTCCTCATGAGGAACAAATTTGCATCAAGAACCCATAACTTCCAGTTATATAAATTTTCCGCCATTTTGAATTTTTTGAAAAGCACTTAAAATGGATCTCTTCATAGGAAGTTTGAACTTACAAAAACTGAGCTTCTATAAGGCAATGAATATTGCGGAGGGCGTGGCTCATCACATAAAGGTGTATAACATCTCAAGGGTTTCACTGATCACCACACAACCTTGTAGGCATATGACCACACATAATCTGAGGGGACCCCTCCATTATTGACCCCATCAAACAAAATGGGGGCGCTAGAGAGCTAATTTCTTATCTAGGCCTAGCCGCCATTTCGATTTTTACTAAACTTGGTAGATATGTAGAACAGGACGCCTCAAGGTGACTGGAGAAATTTAACTCTAATTGGCAACTGGGTGGCTCTATAACAACAGAAAAATGCTTAAAAATGACTAAAATGCGACTGATCGCTGTGGCTCCCCCTGTGGCCGAATGTTGATGGGTTTTTTTTCTAATTTTTGGTCTGACTAAGTCATGGTATGGTATGCTGTACATAATCACGGAAACTGTCAGTCAGTCATTCTGTCTGTCCCACGTTTTTCTACTCACTGACGTGGTCAATCTACTGTACTTTCAATAAAGCAATCATACTATCAAATTCACAGAAACTCTGTCTGAATACATTGCTCTTCTTAATGGGTTCAATTAACTATTTAATCTGCAATTTCCTATGACCTGTATCCCAAACACACGCCATGTGAAACTGTACATGGGCAACTGTGCACTCAAAGGGTATGGACTAGTTTTAATAGTTTTGGATGACAGTGAAGGTCTGTGACACTGAGGAATAAGATACATCAGGCTTTAACCTGTAGGATCAACTGTTGGCGTCTGTCTTTCAGGAGCTTAGCTGACAAAGAGAAAATTTTCCTTTGACACTAGTTCTCCCTTTCATAGAAGCGATTAGTTAAAAGAAAGAACAAAGGCGAACTTGAGTAGATTTATGATGGCTCAATTTCACCATTAATGGACCTGAACACAAATATTAGTCATTTTTTACTGTTGAGATGTTCAGTACAAATTGAATACAGCTCCGTGGCTCAAAGTCTTTTGCCTCAGTGTCCGTTCTATCAATCAGTTCAGACAGTTAAGGCTTTAAAGGCGACGGCTGGATGAGTCAGTGTTACACCACTGAGACGACACACTCATTCAGCTGCTCACTGAGGAAGAATGACTTGTTTCAATACAGACCAAACTGTATCAGCCAGAGTCTCTTACTGAGCCTTAGATGATCCTTTGTCTGGCTGCGAGGCTTTTTTACTCTCTTACTCTCATGTTTTATTTTCAGTTATGGATTCTTTATATCGCTGCTTCAATTCTACATTTTCATGGTTTTTACATGAAGCACTGACAACATTTAAAAATTGTCCTCTGGGAGGTTTATTAAGGTTTCCAAGTGCTGCTGGCAGCCAAATAATCAGCATTCTCCATGTGGCTGATCCCTTTGTGTTTGCGACTATAAAATACATACTTTGAATCACATCCAACAGCATATGTTGCTGTGTGGCTAAATCAGGTTGTCAAATTATTATAACTATAACGAGGGCGGTGAGCCTGAAATTGAAGCAGCACTGAAAGCAGCATGTTTATATTAATAACTGGCCTTGTGCGTATGGCCTTGTTAAAATGGAAATTCAGGATTTACACTTATTGATACGGGAGTAGCGCTGTAGCTCATGCTGATTATAGTGAATTATTAAAGGCCGTATAATTTGAAGCTCAATGAAGCCACAAGTGAGTAATCCATTGCAGCTACGGCAGATGTTCATATTATTTGTTTTGTGTGGTTGAAATAAAACCTGCACAGACATAGATGCAACACTGGACAAATGCTGAAATAATTACAGAAATGTTACATTTTATTTATTCATCTTGTGGTTGAGTTGATTTTTTGCACAATTTATCTTGAATATTTTGTATTTAAAAGCAGTCAAATATTAAGATATTTCTTTCTTTCTTTTTTTGTTTTAAATGTGAATCATCCTTGAAAAGCTACCATATGTAATTAGTGTGCAAATGTAGATCTTAAAGGTACAGTTCACCCCTAATTCAAAAATACATATTTTTCCTCATAAGACTCATTTATGCTCAAGGTTAAGATATGGACACAAACAGAGCCTTCTATTTGTACTTTGTGTTCTCGTCATCCGTATTTGTGCACGTTTTCTGAAAGCATATGGATACAGACAAAATGGAGCAGTACCATCGGAAATTGTGGGGGCAGTGTAGCATAGATCAAACGAGACCTGACCCAAGGAGACGACAAAACATTTTTAAAATGGCAGAATAAATCGGTAATATAATGAAAATATATCTCCGTCCACGTGGCACACTGTATTTAGTGGCTTCACAGACCACTGCCATCTAAAACGCTGCCTTTGTTAAGAGTAAGGCAACATCGTTGAGACTCCCTCCACCATCACTATGTTTGTTGTTGTCAGAAACTTTTGACTTAGCCTCTAGTACCATCTGTTGGCTGTTTCTATGCCAATATAATGGATGCATGGAGGTATGGAAGTGATGGTTATAACATCTGAAATTAACAAATCCATTTTTGTACATAAAGGGAGTATAAATGAGCCTTTACCTCTAATGCTAGTTTGTGTTTGTAAAGATTCATGAGGCTGTGATTATCCTGCTCACAAAAGTTCATTTATGACCTATTCAAAAAATGGTCTCACTATAATGAAATTGCTACTATGGGGACCAACATCATCACATATGAATACAGTTGGGTCATTGAATCTACGACAGTCTCAGTCATGTCCAGTTCACCATTTTTAGAATAGGCAAAAATAACTCATATGCTGCATGTAAAAAACAGCATGTTTTTATGTCCAAAAACTGCGTGTGATTAGCATAAAGTGGGCATGTTTGTAAAGAGGAGACTCGTTGGTAAGCACAGAACCCATTTTCTTCAGATATTTTGAGGTGTCCTCCACTGTTGGCGCTAGTCGGCTTTTGTCAGCCCTTATCAGCTTTTTTTTTCAGCTGATTCAGCATGTTGAATTGGCGTCGGGGACGGTAATGCCCAGCAGTGAATTATATCATCCTGACTGGCTGTTTAGCTCAGTGCATGAGAAAAGAAACGGAAGCAATTCAAGTCAAGAGGGCATCAAATGTAAACAAACTCATTCTTTCAACATCAGGTTGTGTTTTTAATGTGCTAACTGACAAACTAGCGTCTTAAATTCGTCCTGTTGGTCTTACGGTTTCCCTTTTTTGAATGATGAATACAGACTATTTCTGCCGACTAGTATGGAGAATTATTTCCTCTCAAGAAGGCACAGAATGTCTGTGCTAATTGACCATTGATTGTAGTTTTCGCGGTGTGTTTATGTGTAACGTTTCAGCCAAGACACTATTAGGTTGTCTAGTTGCCTGTGATAAGACTACTTTCGCGCTAGCCCATAAATGAGCCTCTTAAAGACTGTCATGTTGGCCAAGATTGCTGTCCCGTGGGTCTCCTAGAGTAAATGCTTTTTTGCTTTATGTCATTGCAAAGTGAATATCTTTTGATTTGAAGCCATGGAGATATAAAGAGAACTGGATATAGCGTTGGAGACGGGGCCTCGTTTATTTCAATTAAAGTTGCTCAGTGGTGCATGAAGCAAAAATAGCTCTTTTCTGCAGTATGAAACTGTCTGGATCTTCCACATTGTGGGGCCCAGAGACCAAGCACACTAGAGACTTGTGGTGGTTGAGCAGCTAACTAATGGCTCAGCCCACTGCTAACTTAAATGGTGATTAGAACAATTTTATTGTTTGGCTCGTCAACACTTTCAACATGATATCAGACCAAATGGATCAACCATCCATCCAATGAGTCATTTTGCAGGGGTTGTGACAATCAAAAATATTAACTCACTGATCTACAGAAGTCTCTTTCACAATGTAGGTCTATGGGAAAAATTCTTTTTGGGCCCTATAGAATCACTTGATGAACCAGGAAGTTGTAATTCCACATTTGGCCACTATGTAAAATTGGCTTCAAAGTCTGCCGCTGTTCCCAGGGGCTTGGACAAAACATGTGACCTTGAGCTTGAGGAAAGCGTGACAGACCTATTTTCACTATTAATTCATTAAACATAAATTACCAATAAAACGAATGAATACATAATGAAGATAATAGTAAAACACAGCAGTTTATTGCAGCTCACCAGTGTCGGATGTATCCTGTTGAGCTGCTGCAGTCTTGAATGTCATCTCCCCAAACTTCATCAGTGTTGTTCGTTCTGCATGGCCTGCACCGCTGGAGCCTGGTCTGCCTCTGAAGCTCAGGGTGATGCAAATGGCTCTGCTTACTGCTTTAATGATAGATGGTAATATCCCGCTGCTTGTGAGGGATGTGTTTACTTTTGGCGCTTGACTATGCCCCGGACACCCTGTGTATGTGCTCACGTTAACACCGTGAAGATGGGGGAGATGGCAGGAGGAAAAGATGATTTTTTTTTGGTTGTGAGAAAATAGCATGTGCAGTGTGTAATTTGGGCCCATCACTTGTGCATCTCCAAAGGTGGTCGGCCTGTCATCAGAAATGTCTCTGGGTAATGGCATTCGTTGTAGAGACCACTCCGGAGGTCCCTCAGAAAGTGTGGGCACAAGACAAATGGTGCTCATCAATAATCTGCCTGCTGCTCTGTAGCCACAGCAAAATGAAAATGAATGACAGAGCGTTTCTTTGACATCTGAAGACGTCTCTCGGGGAAAATGGCCGTGCAGAGTGAACATCAAGAGGCGTTTGGAGGAGGAAACGCTGCAGCCTGTTCATGCGGAGACATCTCATAGATGTCGTCGTGGTCAGAAAAAAAGGCATTCTTATTCCAGTGAAAGCCTGAAATGTTGCGTGGAAGAGATGTTTTTCTTCTATTAAATTCAAACACATTTAAACACAAACCAACATGAGCTCTTTTTCTTATTATTTTAATATGACTGTCTTGGGGCATGAAATAATTAGAAGTCAGATTACAGAACATCTTTTCCTGCTAACAATCATTAACCCCTGAACTTTTATTCTTTTTTATTAATATTATTGTAATATCACACTTAATTTATTATGGCATTGTTGAAAAAACATTGTTGCACTGATCTCTGTGGGTTGAATATGTCAACTGTGTTGCACTCGACACCACATCCAACATCACTGCTGTGTGCAGCCTGTTACACGACCCATACCCAACAGTGATGTTATTCTACAGTATAGTGTAGGGGTGAGAGTCACAATATAAAACTGACACGATACATTCACTGCTCACGGTAATGATGGTATCACAGTCTGTAACATGAGTTATCTGGTACATCTATTGCTGAAACAATTAGTTCAGATTAGCTGATAGAAAGAAAATGAAATGATAATTGTTCACAGATTTAATTATCATTTATCTCAGGTTAATCTTCTAAAATGTGAGAATTTGCTGCATTTTCTCTTGATATCTTTTGGACACACGTCATTGCGGTGTACAGGTTTACATTGAAAACAATGGGTGCAGGTGTTTTGATGAATGTCAGATGCTGCCAGTTTTTGTTTGATGGCCATTTTTCACCATTTTCTAATGTTTTAAAGAATCATGTATATAATCAAGTATCAAGTAACCCGGGGAGGTTTTGATCTCTAGTGGTAGTGCTGCACAATAAATTAAAATATAATTGAAATCGCAACAGGGCCAAGTGTAATATCCAAATTGCTGGAACTGCGATTTTTTGATAAAGATAAAGATAAATGTGTAATAATATATCATTGTAAATGAAGCACATTGGTGGCAGATTCCTGGGCCTTCAAATCATATTCCAGATGTAAGTGAATGTTTGGTGCTTGTTTGGTTTAGACACCAGCAAAAAGCACATTTTTTTTTCAGTAAAATAAAATGCAAAAAGAAAAAAAAAAAAAAAAAAAAAAAATACCATAATACGTGTTAATACGTGTTGACATTAAGGATAGACATGATGCATTTTGCTGCATAAACAAACTACTTTTATAAGGTAATATTGGTGGCAAACTTGATGGTTGTGTGTATTTACTGTGATATCTTTTTTTAATCTCACCCCTACGACTTAAGAGCTGAACAGCAGCGTTGGGCCGGTGTAAAGTTTTTTAAACCGGTTTGATATTAAGCCAAACACTGGACCAGACTGGTATACTGAATTTTACCACTAGGTGTCGCACTGCACTCAAAAGCCGCTCTGGAATGGAACATAATGACACCGTTCACTAACAGCTAACATACTTCTGACTATCATGTTGTATTGTGTAACACTGGAGCTCTCTGTCCACACTAAATCTATTAAATATGCACTTCGTTATAATATATACCTTACCAGAAACTTTCAGCTCCCTGGCGATCTCACTCCAGCCAGTTGCCAAATTATTTTAGTTTATGTAGAGAAATGTGGAGGTATCATATAGATAATTCCTCATTTCAACTTCATCAATCAGTCATTCTCCTTCTACGCTGAGTTTTCAATGTGTGCTACAGGAATAAATAGAAACAGGGTGTACAACACAATTTCAGCTCAAAAAGGCGCACCACATGGCTCGCAGCCAGTTACACACCTCTTTTGCTTGCTTCAAATCCGAAATGTTGCCATACTGATGCAGTTTTCTTGAAAGACTCTGCTATGTCTCATCGTATCACCCCAAAAACACATGACGTTTCTAGAAAACAAACACAACATGCACCCCCCTCTCCCACCTCTGCTGAAATTTGATTGCCAGTGCTAGGTTCTGCAGTAAATTGTTCACGGCCTGTCAGACACTACTGTAGTGGCTCCTTTAGTCCATTTAAAAACATATTATGTTGATCCCGTTGTCACATTGCTTATTACCAATGCAATACAAGTTGGACTTAGTGCCATGATGCCATCAGCAAAGGTTGATGATGTAGGCTACTTTTTAATTTGCCATAGCATGTCATAATGTCACATGGCGGTTCAGCCACTTTGCATAAAATCAAACCGGTTTAAGTTCGTACACCAGACCGGATAAACCGGAAATCAACCCAACTCTACTCAACATCACTTGTGGAGTGTGGACAGCAAGTGCAGCAAGCTAAAATTTCAACCAGCAGATGACATCAGAAGAATCTTCAGCCAGTGTGATATCGCTCTTTTAAGTTGGTTTACATAAAGAAATAAAATGTCTTTTTTGTACTGCTCTGATCTCCCTCCAACCTATGGACACAAGGCAAAACAGTGGGATAGAAAATACTCTTTCAAGCATCTATCATAGAGCTACCAGTTCCCTTGAAGCTGCAGCTTTTTTTTTCTTCTTCAAATACAGCATCAAATAGCACTACAATAACATAGTGTGGTCACAGGATGGAACAAACAACCCTGTGGTACACAGGAGCTTTCCCTAAACCTTGACTTTTAGCTTGCATCTTCTAGATTTTCACCTTAAAAAAGGTAGATATAATAACATCTTTAAATGTTCAGTTAAAGTGTGCCATTTTTTCTCCTCACTACCAGCACATCCCAATAAAATAATTTGCCTATATATATATATTTTTTTTTTCTGTACACTTATCTTAAATGCTACCATAAATTGAGAGCATGCTGCTGCCCTTCACACCAAAGATTACTGCAAAACTGGCACAATACCACCACATGACATCATCACGTCAGGAAAGGACTTCAGTCACATCGCTGTCAGAGCTCCAGAGTCTCGAGCACAGCCAACATCTTCACCATCTTCCACTGGAACTGGAAAGACAGACTGGGAGATAGATGGCACCGACATCCACGCTCTGATCACTTCATCTTGTTTTGGTGTCTGACATCATCGTGGTCCCAATCGATCCTTTGGTCCAAAAGGATTCTGGGCTTGAAGTCGCCTTGCTCCCGCTCAAAGACTAAATGGAGGCCACTGGTTGGACGAACAGCATCAACAACCAGTGTTTGGTTAAGGCTCCCTCTGTCCAAACACACCAGTAGTCATAAAATAAGCCTCACACAGATGTACACTCACACGCGTCTCACTTCGCCGGTCCTGAACACGCATGAAGCTGCAGTCCAGGGGGGCAAAAGGGCTCATCCTCACTTCCTCCTCAATCTCCTCACTGCGAATTTTACAGGCCCCAGTACGGAGCCAGGCTCCTGCGGTCCCTCTCATAAACATCAGGTATGACCCCGTATGGAGTCTGAACCATCTTAACAGAGTTTCTACCAAACAGCTTTCTCTCGTACTCGATGAGCTGGCGCCAGAAACCACCGTTGGGCCTGATGACAGGCCGGCGGGCTTTTACCCAGGCGTGGGCCTCAGCCAGAGACACACGATGATACTTCATGAGGTATGCCAGGCAGAGAGAGGCTGAGCGGCTCACACCTGCTGCACAGTGCACCAGCACAGCCCCTCGCTTTCGTCCCACGCTGTGGATCTTATCAGCCACACTGTCGAAGTACAAGGAGATGGGGGAGTGGGGCATATCGGCCAGAGGGACCTTTACATACTCCATGTGTGGCCAGTTGAAGTTGGGGAGCTCGATAGTGGCATTGACCACACAGGTGATGCCTTTGGACAGCAGCAGGCTGCGGTTGGATGCCACATTCCCTCTGCTGAGGAAGAGGTTGGGGGTGATTTGCGCGATGCCCCCTAGCAGGCTGCCATTCTCAGGCAGCAGCCTGGGCACAACAGTGGGCACCATGGAGCTACGATGATGGTTGTGGTGATGGTGGAAGAACCCTTGGCTGCGGGAACCCATCGAGGAATTAAGTGGGCTTCAGGAAGGACGGCAATTTTGTTTTTTAAAGCAAATCTTCAGGAGCTCAGAGTCATAGTAGTGCAGCCAGCCAGACAGCTCCTGTAACACACAAACAGATTTCACTTTCAATCTAAATTAAACATTTTTCCACTTCACTGTAGACCGAGCGCTCAGGCTGACAAACAAAAGGACGAGTAGCGTCACCACTGTTTGCAAAGACTCCAAAACAAAAGTGCTAAAATCCGTCTTTTTTTGTTTTGGAAGACGGTGGCTTCCAGTAAATGTTATTCTGCAGTCTGTCTTTAAAAAACAGACAGACACAATAGATGACTAATTCAAAAACTTGCTGCTGTGACCCACTGATCCAGAGTCTTCACTTTATAATTACATCAAAGGGTTTTCATGGATCCATGGACCGATGAAAAGTGTTTCTATCCCAGCTTGAGAGGCCCGTCTATTTCTGCTGTATGTCTCTCTACATTCAGGTCCAATGGCCTTGATGCTGCACTCTGAAACGTGCCTCCCTCTGCCATGTGAGCACAGAGCCCCTGGAGGCGTGCACTCACCTCATCTCATGTTCATCCATCCACAGCCTGCACATACAGATTACATCTTTCGTCTCTCTGGCAATCGCTGTTTTTAATGCCATTTTAGAAGGCATCAAAGGTGGAAAGTAATCATATACGTTATGATTGCACCAACGTATGCTGATAAATACTTAACTTAAGCATGAAATATTTCTAAAATTTTATAAGCTAATTCCATTTTCTTTTTCCAAAACTGGATAAACAAAATATTCTTTCACTTTATGTTCACAAGCTGTAAAGTATCATGAAGATGCACCACGAAAAGATATTATAGTCGCCTCAACATGAAATTTCTAGCGACACTGTATATGAGGGAAACAGCCTCCTGTTTTAATACTTAAGCTATCAGCAGAGAGCCCACAGCTGCGGGCGCTACTTCACACGCTGTTGCACTTGTCGTGCGTCATCCACACCTTGTGCACCAGTCTGGCCGGCAGGTCTTTTTCTTTCATTTTCTGCTACAGTCTGGTTAACAAGACACACGGGTCAACTGCTTTAAACTGGAACTCAACCTGCAAAAAAACCAACAACAACCACCTACCGTTACCTGCAAAGAGTCTGCAGAGACAGATCGGGATTCTTCTAAGTCTTCTTAATTGAATCAGAAGCAAAAAAAACAGCAAAAAGACATGAATTTAACCTTAGTTTCATGTTTATTGCCTAAAGTTTGCATGAAAACAGAAAAGCAGGGATCCAGAACACAGAAATACTGTTATTTCATGTTAATCTTCATCTCCAGAAGCTTCCTTGCCTCATAGTCACCTTCCTCAGCACCCTCTACACCTATCGATCTCAGCTTTGCCACCTCAGCATGGTCTGCTTCTCTTTCCAAAAGAAAAAAAAGGATCAGAGGCTATAACAACACCCTCGCCCTTGTCCTTCCTCATTCAGGCAGAGTTTTTCTGGCTTGCTCTGATCACCATGGACTGCTTCTGAAATGGTTGCCTTGATCCACCTCTCTACACACCGTCGCCACTGGTGATGAGACAACAAATGGCCAAGGAAATGAGTGCTACAAACAAACCACATCAGCAGGTGGTCAGTCAGAGTCAAAGTCCTCCATTAGTTAGCACTACTAGTTGTTATTAGAGCACAGCAAAACCTGCGCACGCTTTTGTCTCAACTGTTGAGGCAACCGTTGCCTAAAAATCAAACTGAACTTCATTTTCTGTTTCACTTCATTACTAAGTTTAACACTGTGTTTATATTAGACATTTCCATGCTTGGTAAAAGAGTTTATCTTGCTCTAATCAATCCATAGTAAATGTTATATCTTTGTTCACAGACATGGATGCAGTAGTGTTTTCTAGCCATATTGGAACCCATCGGCAATCAGTCTGACAACAGCAGAGCCTCTGGGGGTGAGGGCCAATATTTCAGCAGTAGCTAGCAGGTATCTGAGCCGAAACTTCCTCTTCTGGCTAATCTCTATAAACAAACAGATATTTGCATATGAATGCAGATTTTAAAAAACGAAAAGTAATAAAATGCTAAATCATCGTCAGACGATAGCTGATGGATTCCGAGATTGCATTTTGGCTGATGCTTTCCATCTATTTTGCTCTTCAAAAAGCCCGTACACCTGTCACTTAAACCTAACTGTTCAGTACTACTTGGACTACAAACGGAAACCCGAACAGTTTCAGTACCAATTTTTTTTATATCTGTTTATAGAGATTAGGTTTCCTGGAGCTGCACTACAAACAAAAATTGTGTGTGATGTGAAAGTGAAGCTTGTAGTGATAAACACACAGAGCCTCAAATTTTAGCATCTTTTGGCTAGAGCTGGGCAGGACGTCTATATTATATCAGTATCCTGATATGAGACAAGATATCATCTTAGATTTTGTATATCATACTATCGTAAGTGTTGTCTTTTGCTGGTTTTAAAGGCTACATTACAGTAAAGTGAGGCAGATTTAATAGCTTAACAGAATGTTCTAGCTGTTCTATTACCTATTTATTTATTATCCTCCTTACTGATGATTATTTATGACTGTGTAAATATTTTGTGAAAGCACTACAATATCATCACAATGTCAATGTCAAGCTATCTGGTGAAAAATGTTGTGATATTTGATTTTCTCCACATTGCCCTACCCTACTTTCAGCTCCTTGTTTTGGGTCTATGGCCCACAGCTCTTCTGTCTTGGTTCAGTCATATCACTCTTGTGTCTTGTTCTTGGAGAAGAGACAAAATAAACGGTGCTCACAACAGTGGATTTACATCATGTTGTGCTCTCCCTAGTGGCCAAAGTATAGATGCAGGTTTAATGTAATGTTGGATCGAAAAATCAGTCTATCTAGAAGTTGATATATCTGTAAGTCGACGTACAACAGCCTATACAGCTGAGTGTAGCTCCTCTACACAAGTCTGATCAGCTCGGCTGTTTTTGCAACTCAGAGAAATCAATGAGAACAGACTGATCTGAATCTGGGACGTGGGCAGTGATTCAGAGTCTGGTACCCATCTACAATAACGGGGACATCTTGCTTAAACTGAAAAAGTGAACCATGAACAGATGTCCTTCTTGCAAGACACTTTCTGTTTCAGTGGGAGGCACAGTCACTGCATTATTTCATGAGGACAGATAGCATGTATACCATCAGCTGAAGTACGAACTCTGTTGCTGCGGCAACCTACTGACCACAGTGTAAGACGGCCAATTGAGAGATGAAGAAGATAAGAGAACCAAATAATCCCCGACCCTCTCCAAAGTGCTGATGTACCACAGCGCTGGTCTTTGCTGAGATTTGCTCCATCTACATGGTTATTTATACCCCGGGCAGGGCAGGAGTGAGGCTGCAGAGAGCGGAGGAGGGAGAATTATGCAGAGAGAAAAATCTACTCTAATGTTGGAGATAGTGGGGATGCTGCAGCTCACTGTCAATCAAATTTACAGTGAGGATTAATTCTCATTAAAAAAAGAAAAAAGAAAACACTGAGGAAGGTCAGTGGCATTCACGGGACAACTGAGATCAGAGCACCTTTTCACAAATCAACCCCTCATTTCATCCTCTTCATATTCCAAAAAGCAACCCCCTCTCAATCATGCAGGGTGGATCTGTCAACAGGTGGTCCCACCCCACTAATCTTCTCTCACACATCTCCCTCGCACGCTCTGTGGGGGGAGATTCCTCAGGGGTCCGGTTCCACCTCCGCTAACACAAATTGGAAACGTGACCCACCTGCAGGAAAACTAGAGTGGCAAACCTCACCCTCACCCTCATGATGGAAACCTCTACGAAAACGGGATCTGAGCTGAACTTGGCACGAGATTACTGACTGTCGCTCCCTCACACCACAGAATAAGATGAATGAAACCAGTAGAATAGCTGGAAAAGGTGCACAAGCGGACACACAGCTCTGAGCAGTGTCTCTCAATTAAAGTCAATCCACTTATTCAGTCTAAGTGATCTCTGAAAGTGACTCTGCTGCCAACAGTCTGGATACCAATCAGGAGAAAATGAGCAGCAATGACACAGCTCCTCAAATTCACCCAGACACAACTGGGTGCAACTTCACATCCCCCAAACGATGCTGCTGCAAAACAAAGTCGACTGCGAAGGGTTCAAACGAGAGTCAACATGAGTTTAGGGACACATTCTTCTCCAGGACGGGGATCGGCTTTGGCACCTTCCTGCAAACAGCAGCAGCTGGGTGCCGCTCACTCCGTCCACAATGTTACACCTCAGACACAAACATGAGCCTGAGAAACGAGGCCAATGAGTCTGTCGTCAGAAATGTTGAGTGTACAAATTCACTGCTAAACAGATTGTGGCTGACAGTGCACATACAAATGCAGTTTTTCATAAATATTGCATAAAGAAGCCTATTGCACATCGTAGAATTCAATTATAGGAACAAGTATTGTTGCAGCAGACAGATGAGACATAAATGGAGTGGCTCTACTTTTAGACAATGACACGCTGCTCTCACTTTAATGAGACAGACTTATCATTACCTATTATTGGTGCTAGCAGCAGTGAATATCAAATGGAGCTGAAACCAATTTCAGTTTGATAATTAATCTGCAATTATTCTGGAAAGTGATTGATCGTTTCGGTCACTATTCAAGCAAAAAAGCCAAAAGATGTGAATCTTAAATGTTAAATTTGGTCCTTTTGTTTGACATTTCTGATATGAAACTGAATATTTTAAACTTTTCAAATCTTGGTTGGATAAGAGAAGCAATTTGAAGATGACACATGGGCCTAAAGACATTCAAATGGACTTTCAATTGAGAACATAGGCTAACAGGAAGATAATTCAGTCATAAAAATAATGTTAGTTGCTGTCCTATTATCAAATATTGCCTTTTATAAATAAGTATCATGTGATGGTACAGCCATTACTACACCTTCTTAGTCTTATAAATCATTCAGGAAAATACAAGCTGTTGTAATTCTTGAAACTTAAAATATTTCAGTCTGTTCCTTCATGCAAACAGAGGGTGACACAGCCGTGTGTGAAAATGTGGAGCTTTAAGTGAATGACTCCACGAGTTTAATAATTTATGATCCGAGCCGTGAATGAGGACTGCTCCTCTGCGCACGCGCCGCTCGTCCTTGTGCGCGTGCGTTCACAAGTTCAGGTGTCACAAATAGATCATAAGGCTATGAGTGTTGCATATAAAAGCACTTTAATATATTATATGTTGCCTAGTTTGAACAACACCACAAAATAAAACGACGTGTCTTCTTTAAAGAGAAGTGAGGCAGGTGCGCTCGTTTCTACAATTTCACCCCTCTTACATCAGAAAATTGATCATGATCAAACCTCAAAATAAATGCCTCTTTTTGAAATATATTTATGCTTTATTGAATTTAAGTTGAAACCATCTTATTCTGGCTCATAATGACGCCGATAAACTGCCTCCATCAGATGCAAAACTCAACTTACCAGTCGACTCTCAGTCGGGCAGCGATGGAGGTTTTTCAAAGCGCCTTCATCGCCTGCAGCAATCCGGCGGGCTACTCTCTCACTCCGGACATTTACCTTCAGTCAGTCCGCTCTCACAGACGTCCAGAGGGATGGCGAGGGGCCAGGTGGAGGGAGACCAACCGCGACACACAACAACATAATGTGAAAGTCAAGAGAAATACGAGCCATCAGTGCATCCGCCTGCTTCTACGCTGACTGGAACGGCGTGCACAGGGCAGCCTGCTGTGTATGAGGAGCGATAAGTGCCACACAGGAGCGGAGGATGAGGTGGAGGAGGAGGAGGAGGAGGAGGATGTTACCAGTCTGTATAAGCCTATAAACAGAGGTGGGAAAAGTACTGAAAAATTCTACTCAAGTAAAAGTACCTTTAATTTGATGAAATTCTACTCAAGTAAAAGTAAAAAGTAGTTTGTTTAAAATGTATGTAAAGTAGAAGTTACTTAGTTACTTCCAACAACTTGATGGGGGTCACATCTATGCAGTGCAAAAATGGTCCAGAGGTCATAAATCCAGTCCAAAAACTGGTTATTTTTCTATGATGAACCATAGAATTCAATTCAATTTAGGGCTGCACAATATCATGAGAGCATCACCAGCGCAATGTGTTATTGTGCAATAGTCACATTGTGAGACTCGCAGTATAAGTTCATCATATCAATATAATATTAGTCAAAGGCAATATGCCATACTTATTTTGCTGGTTAATACTTTAGGTTGTGAAGTTCTCAATTTCCATGACAGTTTGATTGTAAAATGTATATTTCACACAAATACATCCTTTCCAAATCCCAAATGATGACTTCTTTCCAAATAAAGCTATTCAAGTTATTGCAATACACTATATATTGCAATACATATGGCAGTATACAAAATCGTCGCATTGTCAGTTTTGTCTAATATTACACAGCCCTCATTCATTTTGACTCACCAACACAACTGTTAGACTGATGATACACAGCAACTTTTTGAGCAATGTTGTAGGGCATTATTCTCAGGGATGCAAACAGGTGTATGGTCAAAAAAGAGAGAGCTTGTCGAAGCGAAATTCTCAATAGTAACACACTAACACTACTCTGGAAGAATACTGTGTATTCCAAAACAGAACAAATCCATTGAGCAACAGTATTTCCCCTATATGCAACTAGTAGTGGTGGTGCTCCGCCGCTGAAATATGACCGCCGCTGCTGATTTCTTTTTCTTTTTTTGTCTTAGCTCATTAGAAACTATCGTTATATTATTTGGCGCTATGGACGCTTCGTATCCAGGTCAATTCACACACTTGTGAGTAAAGCATATAAGAGGAGAGGGCTCTGTCTTATCTCTTCATAAACTAAAGTTATATTATTTGAGCGACAGACGCTTCATATAATAACATAACAATATACTATAGTGTTATATGGTGAAACGTTTCACGTTTTAACGTGATGACTTATATTGTTTACATGACAGCATGTCATTTCTGTTTCTACATGGTCGCACCTTTACAATCCTCCTCTGCTCTCTGTATCGCACACAGCAGAGTTTGGTCCCGATGCGTGCCCACACACAAAGGTACATGCGCACGCACACACACACACACACACACGCACACACACACACACACACACACACACACACAGGTGAGCGTGGCTCAGGCCACATTTTTTTGGACAATTATAAACGGCACTGTACAAACGGGGTTTTCTTTCGTTTCTTCGTTCTTTCTCCACCCTCCTCCATCTCTCTCTCCAGTAACTCGCCGGCACCGGCCGCTTGTTCCGGGTCAATTCCAGGCGAGATTTCCAAGATTCACCCCTTTGGTTTCCATTTACTTTTTTTTGTGTGTTCTCCAATGTAGTGAAGTACAATACTTAAGTCAAAATTTACTTAAGTAAAAGTAAAATTACAGATTTCAAAAACTGCTGAAAAAATTTCAAATTACACAAAAAAACTACTCAATTACAGTAACGTGAGTACATGTAATTAGTTACTTTCCATCTGTGCCTATAAAGCACATGAGGTCGCACGCAAGCAGTGGAATTTACTCAAGTAGCTTCAGTACAACTTTGATAGCCTATACTTTACTTTACTTGAGTATTTTAATTTTATGCTACTTAATGCTTCATTTCAAACGGAAATATTGTATCTACTTTTTACCCCACTTCATTTATCTAACAGCTGGAGTAACTACTTCAAAGATTAACATTTTACAAACATATGGTCACTTGATAAAATATTAGACTCTGCTATAGATTAAACTATCACTAGCCTGAGTACTGCAGTTCAAATTTGCTCCAGCAATAAAATGCTGCTTAAAAGTTAAAGAAAGCAGTATGTAGGGTTTAGTGACATCTAGTGGTGAGAATTGCAGATTGCAACCAGTTGAAACTTCTCCCATGTGCCAAGCGTGAACTCCCAGGTTGTATTCCTTCAGTGTTTATTGGTTTTACTGGAGCTGAATTAGGGTCTCTTCTCTCCAAAACAGGAAGACCTGTTTCTTATTTATAAAACAATGCGTAAGATCCATACTAAAAATGTATGCAAGGACAAAAGCCAAAAATGGCATGTGCCAAAAAATATTTGACTGTTTCTACAATCAGGCATCCACCTCATCATCTGCGTCGCCACTTTCCTGTCTCCAAAATGTTCATAAGCATTGGTCAAAGTTTTTCCCATCAAGTCTGTTTTTATGGATCACAACTGTTGCGGGGGAAGTGGCGTACACTTTCTTTACACCTCGTTTTGTATGTACACAATGTTTATATATTAGACCCCAGATGATTTAAACTGGTACAAACACTGAATAAAGCAATTTCATGTTACAGTTCGTCGTAGACAGGCCACGAGCCTAGCACCTGCTAATATGTGTCACCTCTTTTATCTGATAACTTAAAGGGAAATTTCGGTTCATTTCAACCTGTCTCCTATTGTCCTAAATTTGTTTCAAGTGACTAGTGACATAAAAATAAACACATAAAAAGCATCAGACCTGTTAAAACGTAAGTGAACGAGCTTTTTTTCCACAAAGACCGCCTCATATCGTTAGGATAAATGTCAGAGAACATATAGAAAACGACATGTAAACGTGTTGTCTTACCTTACTGGTGTGCTGCCATGTTTTTCACCATCTAGCTCTGCTTTCCAAAGCGTGGCCGAAATATATCTGGCAAGCTCTAGATAAAGCCCAGCTGGATACTACTCCAGGTGGAGGTGTCTCGTCCTCGGTCACATCCAGACCTTGAAAATAAGGCTGCAACCGGTCCCATTCCTTGCAACAGAGGCATTCCTTTTCTGTGGTCACTGGGGCACAGCATTCACAGGTAACGTTACACCACCATTCTCCAGAGCTACGCAGCCTTGCAGCAGCCATTCCTCCTCTGTCGTCCTCTACCTGTTGCACCTCTCTCTCTCTCCTCCTCCGTTCTTCAATTTCACAAAGCTCTTCGTCAGTGTATTCTGGCTCAAATAAATAAGGGCAGCCATAAAACTCTGCAAAATCAAATTCCTCCTCCACAAAGTCGAAGTCTGGCAAAAAGTCAGCCATTATTCTATAAATCTTTCACAAAATAAATGAATGAACCTTTCAGGCTACTGTCTGGTTCTGCCTTCCAGCTGTTGCTGATTGTTCTCGCAAGATATATTTCGGCCACACTCTGGAAAGCAGAGCTAAATGTAAACAAATATGGCACCACACCGGTAAGGTAAGACAACACGTTTACATGTCATTTTCTATATGTTCTGTGACATTTATCCTAACGATATGAGGCGGTCTTTGTGGAAAAAAAGCTTGTTTAGTGGACTAACTTTGCACTTGAAGTATGCCCGTTCAATTACGTTTTAACAGGTCTGACGCTACTATGCGCCCCGGCTGTATCTAGGCTAACGGCTAACATGCTAACTATTACAGTAATTTTATGTCACTAGTCACTTGAAACAAATTTATGACGACAGGATACAGGTTGAAATAAACCGAAATTTCCCTTTAAGATCCAGATGCTCAGGAGGTTTTTACCAGGAGACAAATTGTCCACTAAGGTCTCTTCCTGTCCAAAAGAAACAGATGTGGTGATTTAAACTGGTAAAAACACAGCATAAAGCAGTGTCACATTAAAAATCAGTGTTTTTTCAACACCATGAAAACACGACGAATCTTAGTTTCAAGTGATTATACACTAAAGAAAACATACTCATTATACTTTCATCCATTTCTGCCAATATATCCCCCTGCATCCCACACATTGGACCTTTAAAGCATCAGTAATGATACAATAACATATGGACAATGCTGTCCATTAAGTATTTTTACTTTGATTCTTTACATGCATTTTGCTGTTTATACTTGTGCACTTTAAGTGAAATCTTACATGTAGAATTTGTTATGTAAAAGAATATTTTCGACATGCAATATTACTTTTACTTTAACGAGAGATATACTTCTTCCACAACTGGGAAGCATTGAAACAGGGCTGCAACATGTTTACAGCATTATGTGAGCCAGGGATTCGGACACATTATTCTTAATACATTGAATATAATCACCCCTGCCAGACCACAAACTGCAGCATCACTCTCATACACCGTTTTCACCTATTTGGGCGCTATGTGTGGGGCAATTTCATTGAATGGAGGGCAGATGTGATCATACCTGAACACCTCTTTAGTGTGACGTATTGCATGGTGATGATGAAATCTCATCTCAGTAAAGCACAATTTGTTCCAGTGCTGCTGAAACACAAGGCAGCAGGCTGTGTCCCAATTCCATATGATTTACAGATTCTATTCAGCATGGACTATAAACTAATGCATACAGTATGCTTTTATACAAGAATATGAGAACTGATTGTACTTTGTTTTCTACAAGATAAAAAAATATTCCAGATGTGCTAAAGGACATCAATATGACCATAACTTTGGAACACAGCTCACAAACTCAAAAAGGCAAAAAAGAAAGCAAGAAAGAGGAGAAAAAAAATGAATGAAAGCATATTTGAGATGTCAGTTTTCTTTTCACAGAAAATCTGTAGGCCACTCTGCTCCTCCTTTCTCTCACTGGCACCAATTACTCCTCATACAGAGGCAGTGGGGGGGATCAAGCACCTCCCAGAGCACAATGCTGAAAACTATTGGTGAGATGCAACTACAGAACAAACAAACCTCTTGTCTCAGAGAAGAATCATCAAAGCCTGACTGAAATGCAATTTTGATGGCTTTCGCAATTTTGGCTCTTTCTAAACAAAAGACCATTTGTTTTCCTCAAAATGTTCCTGATGTTTTTTCTCAGAAGTTAGTGGAGTGTAAACTCTAAAAGTCAGCACGTCAGCAGGGCTGTAGCCATTATTTTAGAAACATCATGATCACAAGTCCAAATTGTTTTTTCCAAAACCTACCCATCTAAATAACTTTTGACTCGCTACCAAACTCTGTAAAAAAAAACAAAAAAACAAAATAGAGTCATTTAGAAAAACACAAAAATTCACATTTATTCATTCACAGTTATATTTAACATTATGGTCTACTGTAATGTTTCAAAGCCTTCTTTACAATGATAGGTCTGTAATTCTGTTGGAGGATGCCAAATCCCTTTCATTTTTTCTAACCTAAAACAATTTAGAGGACAGCCAAACCAGCCTTAAAAAAAATCAAAATATGCAATGTCATTTCAAGAGATCCCCAATGTCCCAGAAATATTTCTGAGACAATGAACTTGATGGCCTTAAAGGAATACTTCACCCCCAACTGATCATTTATCAATTACTCACCTTGTATTATGCTGAATTTATAAAGAAAACTCAGTTTTTCCTGTATGCCTTTGGTAAATGAAAAATCCAAATCTGAGAAAATTCTTGATGAATTAAAGTTGTAGGGGTCCATATTGAACAACAGCAAATCTCTTGCAGTATAATCCAAGTCTCATTCATCTCCAATCATATGCCCAGTACTTTCCAAACAGACAGCCCTTTCTGATGGGGAACTGAACTTAAAATAAAAAAAGAAAAACAAAAAGAAACTTATGTATGCTCTCTTTAAAGCAATTGACAAAAACAGTGATTGTACCTCGATGAATACGGGAGCTTCTGGTTAACTATGATCTCAATCAGTAGTTAGTTTGGTGCCATGCCATTGTTCCAAAAATTCCAAAGCCCCATTAGTCCAAAAAATATTCCACTGGACCAAAAGTCCATTTCTTCAACAGCCCGCACTCCTAAAAAAAAAAAAAAAAAAAAAAAAAATCGGTCTGAAGTCCCGTTTTTTGAAAAAACACTCTCTGCAGTTAGTTTTAGTTTCGCAGCAGCGTTTAAGCCACCTATGCCGGGTGTCTTTACAGACAGTTGGCAGCATTTCTCAGCTGTGTTTGAGCCCCTGATCCCAAGTGTTAACTGACCCATCCCAGAGTTGTCAGCAACTTACTGTATGTGTTACATAACGTGGGTGTTTTGAGCGGAAACGTGATTTCAACCATAACCCAAGTTTTTTTGTACCTGAACCTAACCACACATTCCCCATAGTGTTGATGATAAACATAAAGTTTCAATGTATCTGCTACAAAATAATGTACAAATATAATGTATCCATGGTTTACAGCAACGTACAATGCAAACTTTTCTCTTTTTTTTTTTTTTTTTTTTTTTTTTTGGCGTTTGGAAGGTCAAACTGCAGGGAGTGTAAATTTAAAAAAAAAAAAAAAAACAGGACTTCTGGGTAATGGCCATTTGTTTTTGGGTTAATCGACTGTAGGAGAGATGAGCTTCTGGTCTAATAGGACATTTTTTAGACTAACAGGGCTAACAGAACAACGTATAGTCCCTGTTAGTTTGTGCTATTAGGGTTAAAAATACTGAACTAACTAAAAATTGTCATTTTGGGGGTGAAGTCCTCCTTAAATGATACAGCCCTGCTTATCAGATTCTTTTCTTGAAAAAAATGCACTCTGCATGTATTTTTTGAGAGATAAATTAACCGTGATAGATCAATCAATACAGACAGAATCAAGTTCAAAAAGCTCTATTTTGTGATGCAGATCTACCGTAAATGGAAACATGATCTCTGGTGTGTAAAATAAGTCTAGATGCTTCTCATGGGGCACCACAGGCTGCAGCGTGCATCAGTTCAACATCCTGGCTTTGCTTTTTAGTGTTAAAACCCCAAACCTCGCACTGACATTCATGTGTTATATTTGCTACTTAGACCTAAAGGTGTTTTCTTGAGCCTGTCACCTTCTAGTGCACAGACAGCTGTACCTTAGAAGTGACCCGACACAGCGCTGTCACATATAGCTGTTTATTTGAATGCTTGCAGAGACCTGTGTGATCATGTTGCAGGTCCTGAACTTATAAATCCCAGAGAGCAAACTGAGAGTCAGAGATGCAATAAACAATGTAGGCTCACACTCCATAGTGGCTCAGGCAATATGTTTCCATTTCAGTAGTAATCTAATTGTTTAACACAGACACAAATGCACACATTACCAATTTAAATGTTGCCCTGGCATGGTGGGCTACAGGCGGAAATGGAAAACAAATATAGTGTCTGTTCTTTAGGTCTGCTATTTCAAATCTCATTATGCCCTGCCCCGGAGGAAACAGCTTGATATCCTCGCCGAGTCTGAGACTTGTGAACGGTATGACCATCTACATGGCCGCAACTCTGAGACCTTCAAGACTGCAGCATAGCTCTCTGTGCAGCCCGTCGTGAGTATATCCGTGTACAAAACCATAATTAGACATGCCTTCCAAAGTCAATCCTATTTCAAAGGGCTCCTGGGGGAGATATTACGCTATCCATAAACCCATGGCCCCTGCCTCAGAGTCACTCCTAATTACATTGCAAATTCAATCAACTGGAAACAAACAGCAGCAGCAGTACCAGGCGGTGCAAACTGGTGCAAGGGTGACCATTTCTGCACTATGAGGGGAAAAAAGGAGAGAGACGTTGACACTGATTTTTAACCCTTTTCATTTATAACTTGAAATGCCATGCATCAGAGATAAGAGCTCATGTTGATTGAAATTCACCTGATGAATGTTTAAAGAGACGAAGAAATGGCGACATGAAACGTCTGTGGACAAAATGAGCAGGACGTAAAAAGGGGAAAAAAAGTGGTAACCTTGAATTTGAACAGTGAAATGCAAGAGAAAGATGGATAGAGAGATAATGGGGAGAAAGACAGAGCTGCAGGCTGGAGAGACAAAGACTGGGGTTCAGACTGAAATGTCAGATGAGTCAGAGGCATTCTGGGAAGACGCTCCTATTTAATATGGCTGCCATGGAAGCTGAAAATTTACAATGACACCATCACCGTAATAACAAGCACCTCCAGCGACGTTCTGAAGGAGCTGTCTGCTCTGAATGAAGCGGTTAGTGACATTGATTAACCCTGACCGCCTGTAACACAAGATAACTGATGGGCTCGACAGCACAGAGGGTGCCACGGTGATTTAACCGTAAAAATCCTTTGCACATCTTTCAAACGTACAGACACTCAATAACCTGTGCTGTTCAGTTAGGGCTACTTTCTGAGAGGCAGCAGAGATCTGTCAATCCACATACAGTAAATTATGAGCACCCATTCATGCTGCTAAAAGAAATTATTCAAGGAGAGTGTTGAAGAGAAAAACACAAGTGTTTTCTGGAAATATTGGCACAAGCAGAGAGTCCAAGCCTCAGCACATTATTAGAGTGTCGTCTGCTAAGAAGTTGATGAATGATTATCCTTGAGAAAGTAAACCAAAGATACAGTGTAAATCTCCAGCTGGCTTGTAACACTAGAGATGTTTATTTCAGTCTGCGCTGATGTGTGTGACTGACGGGCTGAGGGGTGGTAAGATGAGGAGAAAGCATTTTGTGGTCAGCAGTGATGGAGATGCTAGAGCAGGCGTGCAGGAGGGAGGAGGGAGAAGGGGGGGCAAGGCAGGATGGGGATCTAAATAAAGTCTCTGCTGATCCCACAGGTGCCCCCACGGCTCCAGCTGTGGCGGCGGTAAATAGACATGGGATCTAAATGTTTGCTGTGGCAACATGTGAGAGGAGCGAGGTGGCTGAGCGCAGCGTGGTGCCTCCCTGTCGCTCTGATCAGTGCTGCTCTGACATCAAACAAACACATTTTGCTGCTGTGCAGAAGGAACGAGACCTGAGGAGCCCCCCCCCCCCCCCCCCCCCCACACACACACACACACACATCATGTTACCATCTATCCATGAAGAAGAAGAAATAACACAGAGGCGACATCTTTCCCCAATATAATGTCTTATTGAGTGCTGATGGGCTCACATTTATTTGCTCCCTTTCTCCCGTGATAGTGAGTCAGTGAGAGAGAGCACGTACGCAGATGGGTTGGGGGGGAGGCGAGGGGAGCCTCTGGTTAGTCACGACTCCTCTGCCCAGCAAATGAGCATGAGCAACAGGGCGAATGTCTGCCCCCTGCCTCCCTCCTTCTCCACCGCCGCTCCTTCTCCTGGACTTCAGCATGCCACAAACCTGGTTGCCAAGGTAACCTCTTGTGTTGATGGGTTCACCTCTGTGTTAATCACTACCTAACAATAATGGCTAAAGCAGGGCTGCTGACTTGTATAGAGCCTGTCCTTTGAAAAGAGGGTTACACAGAGCAAAGATGTGGGAGACATCTTTTTCCATTTGCCCTGAATAGCAGCAAAGTTAAAAATCAATAAGACACCAGCAGAGGAGAAGCTCTGAAACCGATGGATCAATTTTTCTCAGGAGATGTTGTGTTTTCTTTTTAATTTCACAAAAACATGCACGGCAGCCTATTTTCCCTGCTCTAATAAAAACAACACAGCTCCCTGACTATGACAGAAAATGTCTATTTTAATACTGTAACCATGCAAATCATTTGATAGAGATATAACTGACAGCAAATTAACATATCTTAATGGAGATCACATCATTTCCTCTGGATCTTGTTTGCTATCCTTCCTCACTGTGTTCTGTGGGATAAAAACAACAACTAATAAACTGATGCAAAATAATTAATCCTGATTAACTTGTGATCCTGATTATCTTTGTTGTGAAATGTGTTTTTTTTAATTAAATATAGATAGAAAAATTATAACAAAGACGATAGACAACACTTCTTTAACTTCAGTCTGCACACCCAAGAACATAAGAACAAAGAGGACACACATGAAAAATACTACTACTAAAAAACAAACAGTAACAAAACAAATAATGAACAAAGACTCGAGCTTATTGATTTATTCTTAAAATAATTAAGCTCCCCCTGCCTATTTGCAACAAATGAAAAGCCATAAAAGTCAAACTTTCTTTTGCCTTCACATCAAAAATGATTTTTCAGCCATTAGCAGAAGAGTATTTAAAGGTCTATTGTGTAATCTGCGAAATTATCCACAGATGTCTCCTCCTCTCCAAAACAAGCAGATTTAAACTGGGAAAAAAACATTGAACTGAAGGAGTTTCACATAAAAAATCTGTTATTTTCAGATGCTGTTAGGTTCGATACGGAGGGGCTGCTCACTATGGTGACCAAAGTGGAACTGCGAATGGCCATGTCTAGAGTCAGTGTTTAGTTCGTCTGTTCTAGGCTACTGTAAAAACATGGTGGAGCAACATGGCAGACTCCGCGGACAAAGACCTGCTCCCTATGTAGATATAGAGGACTCACTCTAAGGTGACGAAAACACAACAGTTCTTATTGTCCGATGATTACACACTAAAGAAAATATATTTCATCCCTAAGTCCTACACACTGGACCTTTAAGACAGGAGGGCTTCCTGTTCTTCAATCACCCATAAACTGTATTGATTCAAACCACAAGACCATAGGACAAAACCAAACAAGCATGTTCTAACCCCCGTCTGAAAAGCTTTGTCTTGTTTAAAATGATGAATTGAAAATAGACTCCTGATAATCAAATAATTAAATAATGTAAAATAATTAATCCTGATGCAGATTGTTGTTAATTCACATGATCCTGATTATCTGGCTTTCCTGTTAAATGTGTTAGAAATTTTATATCATGCCAAGGATACAGGTTTGTTGTGTGTTGGAGCCTTTCTCTCCATTGCTGATGCTGATGTTGATGTTTGTAAGATCAACACTGATACACGAGTTTCCTCTTAAAGGAAGTCAGCATCAATTTACCTTTGCAGGGGACTCTGAGACCAGCCAAGAGCAGGAGGCAAATAGAGAAGACGCCATCTGAGAAGAAGAGTGTGTGGGAGGGCTGAAAAATGTTGCATCTCTGCACACATGCAGAGCATTGACACTAACATCTGCTCCATCTGCTGCCCCTGCCACTACAGCACAGACTCTACAGTGATGGAGAGAGGGCCATGCCACAACATGTGCCGGGTAACACAGGTGAGGAGTCTGCTCTGCTTGACTGCCAATATTAGATGCATTGTGCACGGTGAATAAACATGTGATCAGTGCAGCGTAAAATAAAAAAAAAAAAAAGGCTAATTAACTCATGACTCCATCATATTTTATTTCACTGCACTTGATGAATGTCTCGAAAACACCTCCTGTCATCTGCGAGCGTCGTCTTCATTCACATCCCTCTTCTTGAGTCAGCCGAGGCACAAAGCAAGTCACAGACTGAGACACACGCGTCCTTGAAAAAAGAAATAAAGCTGTCGAGAACAATATAGCACTCAGCTCAACGTGGCCTCCAGAGCTGAAGAAGCTAAATTCTGCACAGAAAAAAAATCTCAAACAAGAGCTTGTACAAACATATAATGCAGTATTTATTGACACATATGCAACCTGAACTTAAAAATAAATAAATTACTCAGCACAATAAGGGGCTGGATCTGGGTAAAAAGCAATTATCCTAATTTCAAATCCTACAATAAAGAGATTTAGATCAGTTAGAGGGATTTTGAGGCTTTAATCAGTTGGCTGCAAGAGTTAAAACTCCAGCAACACTCAAAGTATTATGAGCAATTGCATTGCAGACCAACGCTGGGCTAAATCACCTCTGATTAATCAAATTGAATTAATCACCTCTGATTAAATGAGGGATGTGATTGGTTAAATGCAAAATGACTATGTAAAAAAACCTGATCTATAGCCACATGTGTGCTCAATCCACAGTGACACTGAAGCCAAGCAATGTTCCACTGTAGATGGGGGTTGCAGCAAACCATAGTTTAGCAACCTAAAACATCAATATCACAAAAGTGTACGCTGTATTTAGAATATTTTACAGGCTAACCAATCGAAGCAGCGTTAGACCAGCAACTTCAATGTTCTGCCAATTGTTTTTGTCAATGAAGTCTGGCGGCTTTGAGATAACAGCTTTAACTCCCTGTCAGAAAAGGCTGACAAACGGCAACATAAAGTGTTAAAAATATTCTAAGTATAGCGCACACTTAAACTGATGTTGATCTTTTTAGGTGACCCTTTTTGGGGCGGGCATTTGCTCAGAGATGTTTGATTTTATGTACATGATGCAGGGGATTTCTACCCAGAAGTGACTGTAAACAAACACTGTTGATACTATGACGTCACTATTGAATGACTGCTGTGTCTGTGCAGTATTTATAAGGTTGAATTCCTTTGAAAAAAAAAAAATCTAATGTTTTTTGTGAATATGAAGGCCATAACCAGAAATCAAAATGGTCTCATCATGAAGTTGTACTTAATAGCTGAAGTACTGCTGGAGTTTGACCCTTTAAAACTGTTCTCTTTTCCATGCACTTTGCAGTTAAGTGCCAGAAACCCCCACTCTAATATGAATGGGCTGCAGCACATAATAACGCAAGATTCAGCTTTTGTATTCTATATTATTATATATTCAGTGGTCCTGTGGCTTCATCGTCAGTGATATGTACGACTTCTCAGTCTGTTTGTTCTGATTGTAGTGCCTCACTTCTGAATCCAGAAAAATTCAGGTCACATTTGTTCATCTGCTTTCACCGCAGACTGAACGCCAACTGCCACTATTTGCAGCCGTAAGAGCTGAAGCTTTAAACAGCACGTAAAAAGGAGGAGAGGATAGATCAAAGGCTGGGTTGTTTAGGCTGGCTGGAGCTGATTCTCGGGTAAAGATGTCAAGTGTGACACGAGGAAAACTGTATCCTGTGAAATGAGCAGAAGTGAAAGGAGTAATTTAACTCTGCTGCTTCTCGTTTGTTGTGCAGCCTTGATTTGATAAGACACATGGAGGTGTGTGAGAAAAAAAAAAAAAAAATCAGAATTTCTTCTCCTTCACATTCTCTTAAATCCAGATCCAATCCCTGCATTTCAGTATTTCAGCCCAGACGCTCCTCCACGGTCGTCTCGCCCTTATCATCAAAGGTTGAATCTGCTGTTATAATCAGGCCGTTAGCTGAGGTTGATGTGGCGGCTGCTCTCTGCTCAGATAAGCCTGTCGGAGGCTGGTGGCCTCCTGCAGGTGTTAGATTCATCACAGTTCTCCCACGTCACACCGGGCAAACACGTCCACAGATGGAGACAGAAAGGATCGATTCACTGATGCTACTAACTGTCTGTGTCACTGTGGAGCATCATTCAAAAATGCTGACAAAACAATCAGCTCAACACTGAATCTCATGAATCTACACTCAGACCTCCAGATCTATCATCTGCAAACATGTAGTGCTCATTCATAAATGGGAATCCATGATCATTTACTTTATACATCTTGTTAGTGTATTTTAAAGCTGCTGAAAGAGCAACAGATGATCAATATATTGAAGCTGTTTGTCTGGTGTCATGCTTGTTCATATCAGCATTGTTGAGATAATGTGTGCGGTTTTGTAAACCAAGTCTGCCGTCTAACATTTGATAACACACAATTTTGCATGTCTGTAATTTCCTAATCATTTCCTTGGAAGTTTCTTAAAAGAACGATTTGTTTTGTCACCAATTATGGGGAAAATACAGAGAAGGGCGCTTTGGTTATTAAAATGTAATTAGTAAAGTTTAAGACCAATTTGTGATTCCAATAGAAATTGTCTTGAAAGAACTGCTCAATTTAAACTAAAGTAAGTAAGCATGATTTGTTAAGTTCGTCTACAGTGATTGCCACATTGAACTGCCATGTTTCTACAGTAGCTCAGAATGGACAAACCAAACATTGGCTCTAGACAGGGCCATTAGAGCTTTCACCTCCGCCCCATAGTTAGAGGCCCCTCTGCAACAAGCAGTAACTGAGTCACACTGGGTCTGTTTGTTGAAAATCTCCTCAACATCTGGATCTTAAGTTACGTGACAAAAGAAGTGAGCACACATTAGCAGGTGGTGGATGAGTCACCTGCACCAACATGCTAAACAGCGTAGGAGTTACATTGATTTATAACATGAAACTGCTCTACCAGTTTTAATCTTCTGGTCTGTTTGTTTGTGAGAGGAAGCCACGTCTGCAGGTGATTCAGTTAACAGTAAAAACATCCTGAACAATAAACACTGAAGGAACTCTATCTGCAGTTCACTGCTAGTCTTCACTAAATCCCCCTAAATCTTACATACTTCACCTTTAATTTATAATTTGAATCTTTATTCTCCATATATATTGGATTGTATGCCTGAAGACATATTTCAGATTTTTGCTTGTTCAGTTTAGCACTGACTAACAGACTCTCCAGTTAGACTACTATTTGACTGGAATTGATGAATGACAACACAGTCTCTGTTTGTCTTATAATTAGTGCAAAATTACAGTGTGTTTTCCCCCTTAAAAATGTCTTAGGAATTTACAATACATATCAATTAACTACAACTAAACTACAGGACCTGTAAGATAAAGGGTTACCAAACATTTTCATAACAGTAGGGCTAATTCAGATCAAGATAAAATATCAACATACACATAAAAAATTTTTTTCATAAACATTTTATAACAGGAGAAATAAATACATCCTCATTTCAGTTTGAGCACCTGTTCTTCTGACAGAGAATTAAACAAACCATTTTAATACATGTCAAACTCAATAACACAAACAGACCGTCCAAATGTTACAAAATTTCAAAGGAGCAGCAACAAACTGAACCTATTACGAAACACAGGCTTACGATGTTACAAGATAAGGGGGAAAAAAAGAACCACTGACCACAAGTCAATCTCTTCTGTGGTCAAATCAAATGCTCCTAGGCCTTAGTGATGTAGCCCTCCTTGATGAGGAAATCATAGATTTTGCGCGTCTTGTTGACGTCGATCTTGATCAGCGCACGGGCCTGTGCCAGCCGCAGCCCGCCCTGCCGTCTGCACTCATTCAGCAAGGCCTGCTTGTATTCCAGGTAGGCTCCTGGCACCAGCCGCACCACCTGGCATAACTGCAAGCACAAAAGAAATACAAGGGTTAGTAAGAAACATTTAAAAACATTAATGGAATTTTTTTATTGATATTCATAGTCCCCAGAGAAAGAAACCTACCAACTGTGATCCTCTGACTTTTTAATTCGGTGCCATTATCGGATCAAAATCTTAATATGTCCCATACTTTGGTCATACCTGCTAATTAGAAAGGCTAACATGCTAAACTTAGATGGTGAGCATGGTAAAAATCATACCTGCTACATATCAGCATGTTAACTTTGTGACTGTGAGCATGTCAGCATAGCGATGTTAGCATTTAGCTCAAAGCACCATAGCAAGGCTGCAGACTGCTAGTCATGTTGGATACCTGACACAATCTCAGCTGCTCTATTTTTACACCTGCTTTTAAGAGGCGAGAGTTTTCTGTCCTTAACTGACTGTGACCTTAATAAAACCTGTGCAATACATAATAAACTGTCGACCTGTCTCCGCCTACTATTTGCATGATCCTCCCTTAAAGTATAGAGGGTATAAAGTGTTCTGCTTTTGCAACAGCTCAACACAACTTATTTCATTTGAAGCATACTGAGGTTTTTTTGGGGGGGGACAGATAAAAGAGAGCTTCTTCACCTCTTTCTCCCGCTCGTTAAGTTTCTCCGTCCCTGGCAGCCCAGTCAGGTTGAGAGGAGGGGCGCTTCGCCTACCTGTTGCTGTGGAGAAGAAATGAAACAACAGTTAAACACATGTCCAGCACCCCAGCGTCTGTCTGCACTACAAATAAGAAAACAGCAGTAAAGGGAAGCCTGACCAAAGGGTGAAGGAAGGTGGTAGGAGGCAGATGCAGATGGTATAACAAAACATGTTTTAATCATAACATGCCTTGTGATAGTATGCCTCCACGAACCGGTCAAGTTGCAGTTACTTTACTTTATGTCTGTGAAAACATGGCTGCTTCACACACATCTTCCCCCCAGCAAAACAGATGATCTAAACAATCAGCAGTTTCCAGGTTGACACGCAAGACGAGTGTCACCAATTCAATGTCTAAACAAATGCCTCCCCTTCTGTTCCTGAGTTATGATGCTGAATAATAGCCAGAAAAGTGTTTAATGAAAAATATTATGATGTCACAGTGAAGCTGACCTTTGACCTTTTGGATATAAAATGTCATCACTTAGACATTTTATCCATTTAGACATTTGTGTGAAATGTCGTCAAAATCAGCGCAACAATTTCTTGTTTTATGGCTGTAAACATGTTTTGTGAGGTCACAGTGACCTTGACCTTTGACCTCTGACCATCAAACTCTAAACATCCTTGACTCAAAGTGGACGTTTGTGTCAAATTTGAAGAAATTCCCTCAAGGTGTTCTTGAGGTATCGTGTTCATGAGAATGGGACAGACATGCAGACGGACAACCTTAAAACATAATGCCTCCGGCCACGGCTACTGTTAACTCGGAACAACTGAACAAACTCAACTCAGAGTCATGCAACGTATACTGGCTTAAAATCATGTGCACACAGCCACACACTGACGTCCAAACAAACAAAACCTAAACATACCTGCAACCAAACATGAATCAAAACAGAAAGAAACGCGGGATAGTGTGTGACTGCATGTTACAGATCAATGGTGGAACTGTGACTAAAACAAACAATTAACAATCATTGCTAAATTAGTGAGCAATACAGCCGTTATGGTGAAAACGGGGACAAATGGCGTTTTCTCACCCACTTTGTAACAAGCAGGCTGACAACATGCAGTTAATTCCTTTGCTTGGAGGAGACAGGGGAACAAATATTTACGGTGTGCAAACTGTGTAAATATAGCCGTGTGGGAGTGTGCGTCCCATTTGTGCTCTGGAGGTTAAAGAACGGCAACTAATTTGAAAGGGAAAAACAGCAAGATAAATATGCATGTAGGGGCCTATTTTTCGAGTGTATTTATGGAGGAGCATCTGCATTAATGTGACTGTGCCTGGGGCCATGCCAGAACTACAGAGAGGAGCGAGTACAGAGGGAAAGGTGGAGAGAAGCCTCGTACCTGACACCGTGATTGTTGTGACAGCTGGAGTGATGCCAGCATCTCTGTAATCAGAAAGAAAAGTGTTAGCGACTCTACAAGCTTATTTATATACACACACGTCCCACTTACACACAGCATTTCTGGGCTTTGTTCACTATTCTCACTCTAGGATCGTCATCCAAAAAAGATGAATCACTGCATTCAAGATTTTTTAAAAGGTGGAATAATTAGAGGAGCTTGGATACCACCCAGAGAAATTGCCTTGGATGAAAAAAAAAAAAAAAAATTAAAAAAAAAAAAAAACCAAGAGCAGCGGCACATTAAAAAGACTAAAAATACCAAGGAGACTGGAGTTGAAGTGGGATGCACAGTAACATAAACGTCTGCTCTGTTGGTCTCAGCACGGCTGGTGCTGAGTGCAGTGAGGGAGGTCAGTGTCTCAAGGGAGCACGACTCCACCAGCCCTTCTATTACACCCCGGATAACAAGCAGGAGGTCTCACATTGCAGCCTGTTTGCTGAGCCACTGCTGGCAGGCTCTGCCATCCTGGATGTACTGCAGCACGTCACACAACATGGTCCGCTTCCTCCGCTCCTCCTCCCGCATCCGCTTCACCCGCTCGTACACCTTGGCACCTGAGAGGTGGTTACACAGAGAGGTCAGCGGAGACATCATGGAAAAGGATTTTTTTAAAAGTATGTTGTGTCACATGGGTTCAGAGTCGTGACTAATATTCTGAAAGTGATGATGGGCAGCGTCCAGGTGAGACAACTTTGTTTTGAATGAATTAATAAGGCTTAATTTACTGAAATAATTCATTATGTAAAAGGGAATATTCAAGTCTTTTAATTATTCTGGCAGCAGCTCCCTGATATCATTCCAACAGTAGCTGATACAGCAACTAAAGAAAATATTCAGTACCTCTGAGTGCCATGCATCAACAAATTAGCCAAACATTATAATTCCCAAAAATGATCCAAAGACCTGATACAATGTGCTGCTGCACATAACAATAATTAAACCGGTCTAAAGCCAAACGCAGAATAAAGACTTCAGCTCAAATCTGAATATAAATACATCCTCCCTGCTTAGGCATGCAACTTTTAAAATGGAGTTGTGTTAAACAGAGGAGTGAAAAGGTCAAACCAGACTCACTGCAGAAAGACTTGATCCCTGCTTTTCTGTACTCCTGCAGCCTGCGGATCTCTCTCCTCAGCTCAAACTCCACTGCAAAGACAAGGAGATGAAGGCAAATCTCAACAAATGGTTACAAAGATGTCAACCTGAACTCTGTCTCTCACTGCCACAGCAGTCTCACCAGTCTCAACACAATGAATAAGCATTTGGCACCCCTTAGTCTCAAAAGAAGATGCAAATTTCAAGCCATCGATGTCTGTTTATACGTGTGTACGTTGGTTTACACAGTGTGTATGTTGTTGACCGATATAGGTAAATTTAAAGGAATATATTGACATTATGGGAAACATGACTATCTGCTTCCTGTTGGAGAGTTAGATGAGATGATTGAAACCACTCTCAGGATAAAATGCTGTCTTCAAAAGGAACTCATGAGCTTGCCGTACTTACTTGCCGTTCATGTGGTAATGTCATAAGAACAGCACTGATTGGCAACAGCAACATGGAGGCTGCTGTCAGGGTCTAGAATCCACTGAGGCTAACAATTTAGCAAGCTGTTTTAACCTCCTGAGGCCTCATGTCCTCAAATGAGGACATCACATTTTGAGTTTACTTGACTTGATACTTCATTCTACTTAACTTAGGCCTGTTGTCCTCATTCTTGGACACTTTTTTGTGCCATCAAGTGGTAGTAAGACCACGACACACTAATCCATGTAAAAACAAGATGACAGCCATCTCTGGAGTTAGTCTGCAACAGATCCCGACACAAAAGTGGACAAGGTCTAAAACCTGATTACATTTTATAGCTGAAACTTGTTTATTTATGATTAATAATGTTAGTGGTTTGATATGGCAATACACTGTTAATTAGGAAGTACTCATTTGAAGACATTGGGACTTTAATATCATCTTGTTTAAGGTCATTGGGACTTAATTTTTGTTGACAATGCTTAGTTTATTATACTTATCGAGTCCTATTGATCCCAAATAGCAAGGAGAAATTAAAAATGCATGCCAAACAAAAGTGCGGGTCTCAGGAGGTTAATGCAAGAAATGCAAAGACATGATAACAGAAGAAAAAGATGAGGCTGTTGGTAAATAAACATTTTCCTCAGACATATAGAACACGGAGGAAAAACTCTATATGACTGAAATTACAATATATCAATTTACCATCCATAAAAAAGTGAACTTCCATGGCCTCTGTCATTTCTGAAGGTGTCAGCAAATATTTGAAAGCAGCATAAGAGTGGTTTCAATCTTCTCATCTAACTCCACCAGAATACAAATGAGTGAATTTCCCAGAATGGGGAACCTTTACTTTTAGGAAAAAACCCAAAGAAATGAGTAAAGTAATAACACAGAGCTGTGCTTCTCAAAATCATCAAAACTCAAAATGAGAGAATATCTTTTATAAAAATGAATTTCAGATAGCTGCCCCATTTGTACACAACCATTCGTAAACACACAATCTCCTAAAAGAATAAATAAAAAATAACTTTGTCTGAAACCACAGTCATCCAGTTATGTCCAGGCACTCTGGCAGGAACTGGTTAAATTAATTCTCCGTGTTTGTGTGACTGACTCTCAGAGCCTATCCATGTGTACTCAGCCAGATACTAACGTGCATGACTTTCGATGAATTTGTCATGTTCAATCGGTCCAACCACTCTGGCAAATCGTCTCATGACGTCATAAAGCTCCTGCACCTCCTTTGGGTAGCATCGCTCCAGCACTGACAGAGAGAGAGAGAGGAGAGGAGAGAAGTGAGTGGGCAGCAGATACAAACAAATATAACACAGAAATATGAAAGAAAAATCCACCCCCTTAGATACTTTTACACATCAATAGTTGATGTGATTTTTATTGCATTTGAGGAAGAAGGGCAGTAATTTAGTTTCTGTCTGTTTACCTGATTTCCCACAAAGTGCACTGTCTACTTCACCAGCAGCTCTGAATCAACACTGGATTTATATTCATGTAAATATTTCTAGTATCTGTTTTCACAGTCATTCTGTGCACTACTTTACGATCTCCTGAGGCTGCAGTCTGGGAGTTCCAGAACGTAATGTATAGACCTGTACGTTTTATTTTACTCCTGGTATCTTGGCACACTATGCACTGACTGTACATTTGACAAATTAAATAGAACCTTACTCCCTCTATAAACTCAGTTGTGTATATTGTTTTTGCAGTGTTTAACACAAGATTGTTTGCTAGCGTCTCTGAAAGGCTGTACTTAAGCCAAGCTGTGCTTTGAGCCAAATGTCAACATGCTAACATGCTGATGCTAAGCAACCAACCAGGCCCAGATCCTGTTTATCTATATATATTAAGAACATACAGAACAAACACATACATTTTTTTCTATTACACACTTAATTTCTAGGCTAAAGATTCTTATTTTCTCATAATTCCTTTTTTTCTGTAAACACGTCAGGCCTATTTAATTGGGAGCCTGTGGGTCACATCGGGCCCAGAAGCAACCTCAGGGTGGCTGAGCCTACATAAATCTGATATATCGATGTGACTATACATGTACTCTATATATAGTATCTGAAGTAGAAAACAAGTGAGCCATCTTGCCTCCGTCTTGTCAATATTGAGTTACACACGAGCAGTACCGATTGGGCAGCATGCTACAGATCAGTAGAGCAACACTGCCAATCATAGCTTAAACAAATCAACATTTTATCATGTGATGCGGTCCAGCCACACTTAAATGTTTTTCAAAACATTCTTGGCTGCAGTCAGATCATCAAAAAAATTCATCATATGTCTTTTCCTAAACACTTTTCTTTGACCTCAGTGGAAAACATCATGAGCAAGCAGCAACCTCTGCGAATGAAAACTGAAGCCAACACAGAAGTGCCAAAACTGTAGTTCTTTGAACAGCCACATGAGGCTGGCTCCAGAGGCCAGTCAGTCCTCATAGACCCCCAACTTTACAGCCTGATGTAAAAAGGTTTTGGTTACTATAGCTAATTTCCCCCTTCATGACAACTGCACGTGGGGTGAATTTTCATATAATACTAATGTTACATTTAATCAAGGCTCAAGGTTACTCTTAATTAACAGCGAGCCTCTTCCAGTTACAGGCTGTCCCCTAATAGTGTCCTCGACCTCTCAGTCAGATCCGCCCTTCGCTCCTCAACAGCTCCAACCTCTCACCCAAATATTTGCATGTCTGGTTCCAAAGAACCAAGATGGCGACGGCTGAAATGCCAAACACAAGGCTTCAAAACAGGAGTCCGCAAACCAATAGTTGATGTAACGGTAGCTATGTCCAATATTTTTACAGTCTATGGTCATGAGGTGAGGTGTGTGTGCATGTGTGTGTGTGTGTGTGTGTGTGTGTGTGTGTGTAGGACAGAGAGGTAAGGAGATACTGGTAGAGATAGTGCGCTGTTGATCACTGTCAATGCAACTTGCACTGATAGCTCTTTTTTTTCTGTTTCTGCGCTTTGCGGTGTACCAGGGTCAGATATGTGACCAAAAACATACATTTATTTCAAAAGTGAAATAATAAACATTGCTATTTTTTTTTTTTTTTTTTACATTTATTTGCATTTGTTTAAAATGAGTCATTACCAAAAGCTAAAAAAGGCTTTGAACAGGCTGCTGAAAATGTCTGACTCATCTACATATCCTGGTTTTAAAATCTGGCCTGATTGAATTTGTAACTGAATAGCCCTGGTTTACTGTACTTGGTAAATAATCCTAAAAATCAGATCTCTGTCTAACAATTACTGAACACTGGTACTGAATGGTAATGGTTTACCCTGGCTTCTAATTATTGGTATTTTACAAGTTATACAACATCCAAAAAGAGCCCAGAGATTCTAGTTTCGCTGCAAATTGCAGACATTTTAGTAAGTGTTAATCAGAGCCAAGTGTTCTAAATTTAGTTTTGTTTTTTGCATCTTTTACTAATTCAGAGCCTGTTTGAAAAGCACATGGAAAATGTGATAAAACATCAGATAGAGCAACATTTCTGCATCAAAAAGCAACACCCCCCCTCCCGAGATTCACTCCGCAGACTCGTATTCACCACCACTTAACTCACTCTACAAGCATACACACTCTGAAGAGCTTGTTGTGTTCATCTCAAAGCAGCGCCCGTGTTGCTGAGTAACAGACAAGTGTCAAAGCCAGGGAGGAAAGCTGTCGTGTGGGTGCGAGAGGAGCGGTTGTGTGTGTCGGTCAAGTTCCTTCATCAGGCTCCTGCATGTGAGCGCTAATGAGCAGCTGCCGTGTCAGGCCAAACACATGAAATCATGCTCTTAAACAAAACTGTGGACGCACAGAACAATGTCGTCTCTAAGGAGACATCAACACTGGACGTTTGTGTGGTTGCACACAAACACTGGCTGCAAACAAAACAACACAGGCCGGATTTGTTTAATGTAACAAGCCCTTACAGGACTTCAGACAGACTGCTGCCCTAAAACAACAATGCTGGTCAATCTGCCTCCAGCACTCACCGAGACATGATACTGTGAGCCTCGCAGGCTGAGATACTGCCTCCATTATTGCGTGTGACACACACATGAACATACATACATACACACACACACACACACACACACACACACACTGCAGAAACAGTCTTTGACAGTCTCCATGACAACCAGTCTGCAGCTCTACAGTTACTGAGTTCCCTTTTGTCTTGAAAGACTGGGGAGATAAGAGAATGGAGGGAAAAAGGTAGGAGGGCTAACTGGAGGCTGGAGGATACATAAATAAAACATGAGGGGAGAACTCTTCAACTCCCAAACCACAGCCAATTTCACACAACACGTGGACATATAACGATGGGCTGGGTGGTCGGACGTAGTGTGTGTGTTTTTTTTTTTTTTAAAGATAGCCCCATTGCCGTTTGTCTGACCTCTAACGCAAAAACCCAAGAGATGCAACGAATTACATTACAGAGCTCGTTGAAATCCAACCTGTGACAGGTGGATCAATAAACGAAGCCCCCGAGCATTTCAGTCATTATGGCAGCAGTGCTCATCACACCAGGATCTATTCACAGCGAAGCAATTATGCTATGGCACACTCCGGCACACAGACTATTCCCAGCCTTGATCGTAAATACGAGCCCCGTCAGTTGCCACACTTCAGCTACCCGAGGGGCCACAGAGGTTAACGGTGGTTATTACATCGGAGTTGTTTGCATGCGCCCATAGAAACGCTCAGCATTGATTTGGCTGCTAGATATCAGATGCCTCCCTGATTTGCTATGAATGCTGTCGCAGCCGAGCCCGTGTAAGTTTCATGAGGGGACTCACTCTGGAATTTGCGCAGGTTGATCAGTCCGTGGTCTCGGATTACCCTGGAAGAAGTGAAGATTTATTAATATGCAAATTAATATTCTGATTGCCATGTCTCTGCAAAATGAAACCTGGCATTAACCCATATGCAATTATCTCAGCTGCTACAGTCTATAACATCATCATGGCATTTAAAACCCAACATATACATATACATACATATATACACATATATATATATATATATATATATATATATATATATATGTATGTATGTCATGTACCCTGCAGCTTGGTAAATATTGTGCAATTACTGGGTTTGGAACCAAAGTCAAATTGCTTCAAAGGTTTTGTAGTGGGCTTCTTTTCAAAGTGCACTCTAAGTTCAGGGTCAGCGTTCAGGGTCTTGGCCTGTGTAAATAGTTTGGAAGCCTCACAGACAAGCTACAAGGTATAAGAGATACACTGTGGATTACAGAAAGAGGAGGGGACTAGGAAACAGTGACACATGCCTACCCAGCCTGAAATGCCATTCCAACATGCTCGGAGAACACAAACTCATTAAGTTGATTTAGTGATGGATTTATTACAGCACTGACTAGATGTGGATGTCTACGTATGACAGCTCACAGTCTGAAGGTGGAGGAGATTCTCTAGGAGGAGTACCACATGACAACAATTTATTTTCTAGAAAATAAACGAGGCAAATAGCGTAGCAACTACCCATTATTTTCATGTCTCCTCTTCAAACTGCTTTTTTTGTTTGACCAACAGTCCAAAACTATGCTAACTAAGTAAACTGTAGTAGGTACACTTAGCCAAAACTATTGCAATCTAATACAACTGTCCCTCAGTATGATCCTCTCCTAATGAAGGCTATAATGTTCAGTTTTTGAGAGAGATGTTGATTTGGAATGCGTTTTACTCACAGGGGTTCTATTATTTAGTCTACCATCATTGACATATATGGGATGGACATTTAGCTGATGATCTAGAAGTTTTCGGACTATTTTTGTTTTGATGATCTGAACTTTAAAGATACACTATGCAGGAATTGTCTGTTACCGCTTGTAAATGTATTGCCAGTGAAAGCTTAAGCCCCACATATACTCTCATTTTGGAAAGAGCTTTGTCTACTTGGCGTTTCACCTCCCTATATTTGTGTTTTTTTTGGGCTGTGTCCGTGATTTTCATAGCTTCCTCTTGGATGCATGCTGCTTACAACCTAGCACCTTGTCGCTACCTTTCTATTAAGTCCTGACCTCACCTGCACGTCTTGCCCAGGAGTGTCCGAGTAAATAAGTTAAATAAGAAGAAAGAAAGAAAGAAAGAAAGAAAGAAAATACAGGCAGAGGGCAGAGTCTTTGCAGATAAATACACTGCCACACACTTCTAGTAGGTCATAAGTGATGACTGAGAGAAATTACTTTTGTATGAGATTTTAGAAAATCCTGCACAGTATGCCTTTAAACTTGAAATGTCTTATAGCCAGACATTTTTTGTGTGAAATCTAAATGCAAAAATTCTCCAACATACATATTCTATAGGCTTTAAAACATTTTCCAAACTCTCCTATAGTGAGGATGATGACCTGAAACCAGGTCACAATGCAATGTCACAGTGTGATATGAAGAACGTTCACCAGGAGACAGACACATTTTCCACATTTCCAAAAATATTCGAAGCTTGAATAGAGGTTCCCGCAGCTTGTAAGTGGCACCTGAATGACTCCCTGTGGTCTGTAATGAGAGCCTGAAAAAAGGCTTGAATATGCAATTATAATCACTCTGCTGACTCTGAAACAACCCTAGTCTCCTAGGACTTGTGTCTTTAGAGTGCTTATAACAAAATAATAATGCAGTTTTGATTAGAAATTAGAAATATATTAGCATTCGAATTTGAATTCATTAATATTTAGGAAGATACAGAGAGAGGTTTTAAAATTGTTTGCCTTGTTATTTTTAATTTAGTATGAAATGCATTTATTCAGCCTGAGAGCATAACAAGTATCTGAGGGAAATAAGGCTCTAAAAGGTCACTACAGAAGCTTATAGTGCCATCTACTGACAGACAGGGGTCATTACATGATGCCAAATACATCAACACCTTTTATTACTCATTTAATGGGGAAAGAAGGACCTACTTTTTCCTCCGTTGTCTCTCCTTTAGTCTTGAATGATATATATCGACAACTGAAAGCTTGAGTGCTGAAATAGAACAATACACATAAGTAAATGTTGAAGTTCACACTGCTATGTTCCATTTTATCAATGAAAAACAATTAAAAAAAAAGTCTATTACAATTCTACTCACCACGAAGAATGTCTGAATCATCATCCACAAAGTCGATGTCCTTCAAATCCCATTCTGCATAGTTGTCGAACTCCTAGCAGGACAGCAAAAAAGTTTGATTCAAGTTTGATTTTATTCACATGACCTCATGACTCACTGCTTCAGTAACATTTATTAATTAGACACGTAGTTTGCGGACATTTCGTTTGTTTATTTATGTTGACAGGCTATATTGGCACACAGATGATAAACTGCAGGACACATGTATCTCCTCACCTCCATGAAGTCTGCTCTGGCAGGCATGTATCCAGCCATATCTCGAGACAGAACCGAGTCAAATGTGGGCCGAGGAGGATCATCGCTGGCTGTAATATCAGAGAGATACAGTATATGCACACTGAAAGTTGAGCATATTCTTTGTGTTGTGCTTAAAAACAAAAAACGAGCCACCTGCAAAGGTCTTTCAGCAGTCATTAAGAAATATCAGAAATGTAAAAAAAATCCTTGCTCTGCCTCAAGTTTGCCAACTGCTGCGTGAGCATGACAGCGAAATGTTTGTCAAGGTCTCAAACGCTGCGACAGATGGAGACCTAAAGCTCTCTGGAAACTGCGAAAAGTTCCTGACGCACCAGCTGCTTCTGTCCAACTGGTCAGTGGCAAAACTTTATATGAATACTGTTTAATATTTAAGCAGACAGGCCCATAGATGGGAGGTGGCAACACATAACTAAACCAACTAATATCAAATGTCTCTTGCTGAACATGAGTGGAGATGTGAGTACGGAATAACTTCACTGATTCCGTTGTGTCTTATTCTTCGTGTCACATTAGTAAAAACAAAATGAAGAAGGCAGATAATGTGGATACTGACGTTTGAAAGGAATGGCGCCCTCTGCAAAGCGAGAGTCTTTTGTTTTGCGGAGGCTGAGCAAGGTGGAGGAGAAGAGCGGGTTATTGATGAAATTCTTCATATAGTGGCTCTCGCATTCCTCTTTGGTTTTAGTGCGCATCTGATATGCCACATCCTGCCTGCGGGAGAAAAATTGTACAAATAAAAATTCTTAGTGTACAATGACACCTCAAAGAAAGTTTGCCAAGTTTATACTATCAAGTAGTACAGCACAGTTTAAATTAACATGCTTCAGTCCTCAAATTAGTAATTGGAAAGGCCTTTAACTCAAGATTACAAGAAATTAAGCCACTAAATCCTTGTTTTAATGAAAAGCATGTTTCGCTCTGCTGACTCACAGCACTTAAATGGCTTTTGTTCAAAGACCAATTTCATGATAAAAAAAAAAAGCACAGACTTAATCATAAATCGTGATAAACTTCAACCAGTTGGGCCAGTTTTAACAAATTTATTAATTTCCAATATCTTCATTTCCCAAAACATAATCAGTAATTAATTTTCAGCCAGGAGCAGCACAATAACTAGGTTTTTAAAAACCCACATTAAGGGCTATAGGGTAAAAATTAAACATCTTGTGTCAGCAAACAGCAGCCGTTCATCAAGTCACGTAATGTCATACAAGTAGTTGTTTTGATATGATTAAATATTTCAATTATGTTTCTTATCAACAATACTTGTAACAAATACTTTTTTTCTCCATTGCAAAGACATATTGCTTGAAATAAGGCTTCATTTCAAAACCCAAAACACACTCCCATAACTGCACACTCATACTTACAAACTTAAAACTTCAACATCAGAACAAAACTGTCCACTCCTAACAGAATAACCTTACATCTTAATCAATCTTTGGCCTCACACAGCACACACACCCTATCAAAAACACAAATTACATGACTGTTTGTTACACACTGTGGGGATCAATTAAAAACACTAATCACACTTCTAAAATGTTCAGAAGGTTTTCAGAGAACTCTGTAATATCACTGCACTGACTAACCAGATAAACCTTTCAAGAACAGCCCAGTGAGAGAAATTCAAAACAGTACTGTGATATACTGTATACCACTTACAGTGGATAGAGGGAATAGCACTGTATGCTGCTGATCTTTGCATTGTCACACTGACAGAACATGTGAGGAAGAGCTCATGCACAGTAAAATACCAGAACTCCAGACGCTTTAATTCCAAATGCAGCTAACGTACAGATTACTCAGCATCAGCATTCTCATCATCTCTCCACAGGTGTGGCTCAGGCCATTATGTCTCATAAACATCACACATTATCTTTGCTCTTGCCAGACAGTGTGGGATAATACCCTTGTGTGCCTTATCCAACTCTGGATAGACTCCACAGACACATTACCACAGGCTACCACCATCAGTGGAAATACTGATGCTTTCAATTCATTGCAAGACTATCTGGTCTTCAACTATTCATGTTTGAATTCCCCTCAAATGGACTGTATCACTGTTACTGTAATCCATATATTCACCAGAGCAGTCTCCTGCTCAGAAGCCAAACATTTCTGCCTTTTCATCATCCATCATCGTTGTAAAAACTACATTGAGAGAAGAGATTCAGTCTACATGTGCTACAGCATTACATGCATCAAAGTAACAACGAAGCAAATGACCTGTTTTCCCTTCTGAAAGAATGGACAATGGATGCAACCGTGTAACAGTTTAGGTTAGGTTGCACTGGCTGTCCAGCTTCTCTAATATCCTTCTATCTATGAGTGCATGATGAACTAGCCAGGCACAAAGTTGTCAGCTTGTCTTTATTGTTGTTGTCTTCCTTTTCCTTTCTGTTGTCTTGCAAATTCTGCATTGCATATCTGTTTACATTCTGCATATCATTGTGTCCTGTGGACTGTCTTGGGACATGCCTCGAAGTCCTCTTTATAAACCTGTGCAGTTCTGCACCTGGAGAAAGGTCTGGTATTTGTGTTTAAGTTGTGCTAACTTCAGTTAACTATACTGAGAGCATGTGTTTACTGAATGAATACACAGTCCAGTGAATAACTTCTTTGTCTGCTTTTGTGTAAGGTTTTGCAGAAATAGTTTTGAATATTGAAACATGTTTGGAAACAGGTAAATAGTGTTTAAAGTTTTGGTAAATGTGTCTTTCCTTTTTGTAGACAGTGTTACAGTTTGGCATGTTTCATTCATAGGCTCAGTTATTGAGTTTATGCAACTGTGAAAAACGGTAATATGCACATCAGTCTTCAAAAATTCTGTCTGCATTCAAAACAATGCAAAAGATGTCCACAGTGTGTCTGCAAATTGGAGAGTAATTACATGAAGAATTGGTGGAAAAAAGTGAAGAAGGGACAAACAAACAAGTGGATTGCTGAGTGAAAATATATTTTAACCCCAGCAGGCCATCATTGGGGCACCATCAACACTTTGATGGCAATAATTTTAGTTTTTACAACCATCTGACCAACAGACTGGCTTACAAGCTCACACTCACCAGTTTCCAAAGCCACAGTCCATGACTGCCTCCAACAGGGCCATCTCTTCCTGTGCCGTCCACCCAGGCTCCAGCACAGGGAAGTCTGATGTCTGTATTAACAGTAAAGAGTGGTGATGAATGGTGTGTGTGTGTGTGTGTGTGTGTGTGTGTGTGTGTGTTGGGTGTATGTGTGTGTGAGACAAGTTTATATTTTACTTACCATAATTTCATATTTGTGATCACTCTCGTGCTTCTTGTATTCAAATCCTCGGGTGAAACACTGAAATAAAAACATTTCCTTTTAACCTGACTATAATCAAGAGCTCATATATCTGTTTTGTGTAGAAAACCTGTCACGTGCTCACCTGGAGGCAGAGTAAGAAAGGTGATGGTCCACATTCTGCACACTTGATGTAAGGCTCAGTGAGATAAGATGAGCATCCTCTGCATGGTGGTTTATCAAAAGGATCATCTGAAATGGACATGTTAGTAAACTCATGGTTAGCTTCATCCAAATGACAAGACACATTATTAGGGTAACATTAGATGTCGTTTACATACTAGATAAGCTATTGACACAGTGGTCTTTCAAAGCAACCTGCAGTTAAAATGCTGCATGCTGGGCTGTAAACAAACCACCGCTAGCCCCAATGCTAGCTATGCTAACGCTACTCTAAAAGCCAACTAACATTATGTTCAACTTTGTTTTATCTAGGTTTTATCGCGTAACGTATCTGGGTGTTATCCAACAAGAAACTACACGATATTCAGCAACAAGATAATATTTCAAAGGCTGACAAATACGCAGAAATGTAACTATAGCTACATGCTAACGCTAGCATAGCAATGCTAGCTGCAGTGTAGTTAATGCGGCTAACCACAGATTACTTGAGAAAGGAGCGACATGTTTAATGTAACGCTCCAGCGGTTACGTATCAATAACACTACTGATACTTACTTCCAAAAGATGCCAGGCGGTCCATTATTGTAATTTTATTAACAAAACTAAAACCAGAATGAATGTCTTCTTCCTCTTCTTCTGTGAGGTTTAAGAGCAGCAGGCATCACTTTGTGTTACATTACTGCCATCTGCTGGAGGAGATGGAGAGTGCCGCTCAGATTCATGCGTCCTCTTCTTATTCTGGTCTTTATTAACTCATATTTTCTGTTTGCTCCTCACAGTATATTCTCTAAATAATAATAATAATAATAGTAACAATGATGATGAAGATGATAATGATAAAAATGATAAAAATAAAAGGAATGCAATATTTCCCTTTATCTCCTGATTCCCCCAAATGCTGTGCTGGCACTCTTTATTGTTTGTTGCCATTGTTTCGAGAAGTAAATCAAGTTCTCAAGTTTTTCTATTGTCACAATAAACACAATAAGAAGAGAAGCAGTGCTTGGCTATAAAATGTTTATTTCTCAGACTCCCTCGAACAAGGTTGATACAAGATTTCTTTTAAAGTTAAAATCTTAAAATCTTATTCTAAATGATAATCTAAACTTTGGTTTATTTTTCTTCACAGAAATTAATGACATGCTGAGATATAGGCCTACTGTATCTGTTTTTGTTTGTTCATTTGTTTGTTTTGTTTTGTTGTCTTGCCCCATGATGCGTTGGTGACTTGCAGTGGGAGTCAGGACCCCTAGGTTGGGAACCACTGACCAGGACATAAAATCAGTTTGTGCAGAAATTAGGAATAATACAAAATAGTACATTGAACATGTGTACAGTAATTGCAAAATAAACAAAGTGTAATGTAAACATTAATGCAGGGTGAATAAAAATGTCCTACCTCATTACTGGATGCATGTGACTTAATACTGAAAAGAGCTGAGACTGAGTCACTACAGACTAGAACATTGTTTGGTCTGTTCAATCCATTTTAAAAGCATCAAAATGATGAACAACTCAACAGCTGCTACACACAGCTAAGACATTTAAAGTCTGTATATTTCAGCTCTAGTAATCTGATAATGCCTCTTTCTATCCATCAGTAAAATCCTGAACACAGTCCGTATATTAACTCCCTGTGTTATAAATCTCACTCACTGAATCTGCACTTTCAGCCTATTTCTTGTGTTAATTTGAAGTAACTCCCAAACCACAAAGAGTTATTAGTAACTGCACAGGCTTTATAAACAAAATCAAAGCTGCACCATAGTCTCCTGCTGCTGCATCTCCTGTCCAGCCAAGACTTGATTTTGCAGGCTATCAAGAACAGAACAGTAGAACAGTTGTTGACATCACCTCGGTCCCGGTATGAAGCTGATGTGTGCTTCATCAAATTCTTCTGTTCGGTGCTTTGCTAAATTTAGAAAAAAATGTTGCAATAACTTAAGACAAAAGACATAAAGACAAAAAGACATTGAATTGTGTGACCTTTATTATTTCCATCATACTTCAATAAATTAGGTGAAGGCTGTCATTCTGCATTCTACCACAAGGTGTTGCTATTGTACCATGTCTGTTGACAAAACAATGAACGCCTTGCAAGTCTCTCTTTGTCTTTCTCTGAGCACACACTACCACCTGAGCCTTCTCCAGGCCAGTATGTATTAGGTTGGATAATAGTCAGATTGTTTTTTTCCTCCTTAAACACACCCAGTACAGAATGACTTTCAGGAGTGCAGCTCACTCTGATGCAATAAATATCTATGACTCCTGATATTTTCCAGTGCCTGTGTCCAGCTTTGGCCCCTGAATTAAATACAACTCTGCTACTCAAGGACAGTCCTGGTGACTGCACACTAGGGGACCTGGCAATACAAATATCTGAAAACCTAGAGACATAAAACTGCAACGCTTTCTGCCTCAAACCCACCAAAAAATAAGCAGCAAAGTGTGCTTTTACTTGCGTAATTTGGGTGAAATGACCCTTTGATTCAGTACAGATGTGACATCCAGCAGTGAGCTGTAATCCATATCACATGACAGAGTAAAGTTAAACTAGGCCCATCACGTAAAAGTGCAACTTGTGACATATAGGGGGGAATTATATCTCTCTGACAGTCATATTTCTTTATAACTGATGCCAAAACTGTGTAATACACCCATAATTTTAGCAAACTTAGTAAGAGTCCATAAAGGGGTCATAGTGTGGCTACTAAACTGCACACTGGGTTAAATCTGAGTGTTCTCCTTTCCTCTTTTTACCCTGAGCCATCTCTGTGAGGACGATCCACAGTGACAAGTGCGTTCAGATGCAGCGTACCCTGCGTCCCGTCTCCTGACCCTCTGGGCTTGCCTTAGACCTCTGTGGAGAGACTCAGTCAGCATGAGGAGCCCTGAGCAGCACAGATCCATGAGTAACGACAAAGCGGCCTCCCGACAGACTGTGCACAATGAAGGGACAGTTGTACTTTCCCTCTTGGTGGAATTTCCAGCTTACTGCCAGAACACAGTTTGTTCAACAGTCCTGTGAGAGCATTATGATTTATGTGTCTTCAAAAGAGGAACTTCTCTTTTCTGTGTGACAGTTGGCAGCTTTACACTGAGTGACCCTCACTAAGACTCACAAGTACTGTACTTAAACATTAAACTTTATGGACAGCCATTTGAGATAGCTGAATCCATAATAGTACGTGTTATGATGCTGCCATAGCAGCCACTGCTATTCTGTGACAAGAAGATTTTGGACCTTGGCTGCAGGAAGTTCTCCCTATTCAGCCACAAGAGCATTAGTGTGGTTCGAAAACTCTGCTGTTGGTGCTCCAGTTTGTCCCAGAGGTGTTGGATCCAGGTTGAGGTTGAGTCTGTGCAGGCAGGTCAAGAGCCACCACTCCAAACTCCATAAAGAAAACCATTTGTTTAAAGGATAACTTTAGTATTTTTCAACCTGGGCTCTATTTCCCCATGTGTATGCGTGCGTATGATTCATAGGTACAACTCGTTCTAAAATTGGTTCAGTATTGAGGGAGGCGGATGCAGCCGCGAAACGAGCTAAAACGGTAACGGGGGCAAATGCGTCCCATATAAGTTTGCGCTCAGAGTGGCGCTGGTTGTCCCGGAGTACAGTTGAGAGTTTTACTGCATCGATTTAAAACAATGGTTCGTGCTTATCCGAATTGCAAGAACAGGATGTCACGCAACACCCCGTACAGCTTTCACAGGCTGCCTTTGTCGGACGGCGAGATGCTGAAGTTGTAGCTAGTTGTGCTACAAATGGATGCTAACACTCCTGTCCAGACACTGCGCCTTGCAGACCATCGGGTCTGCAGTGCTCACTTGTCCCAAGATGACTACTGCCACCCAAAGAAGAGAAGACATCCAATCCCGAAACACCTCTTCCTCAAGAAAACGGCTGTCCCACGAGAAGAGAGAGCTACAGACACAGTGGAGCAAGGCTCTCGCGAGATGACGTCACACAGCCCAGAGGTAAGGGAAACATTTACTATGATATTTACAGAGATAGCACTGGCAATCTGAACCAGTCAGTGGTGAAAAAAAGCACTTTTAATGTGCAAACTTATATGGGACGCATTTGCCCCCGTTACCGTTTTAGCTTGTTTCGCGGCTCGCGGCTGTATCTGCCTCCCTCAATACTGAACTAATTTTAGAACGAGTTGTACCTATGAATCATACCCACACATACACATGGGGAAATAGGGCCCAGGTTGAAAAATACTGAATTTGTCCTTTAAGGACCTGACTCTGACATATTGAAATGAAAAAGGGTCTTTAGCAGACTGTTGGCATAGAGTTGTAAGCATGCTGTCGTCTAAAGCAATGGTTCCAAACCTTCTCCCTTAAGGGACCTCTATATTTATCACTGAGTAAACTGACAAACCCTGAATAATTGGATATATCATGTTATTTTCAGTGCATAACAACGACTTTCCAGAACAATTGATAAACTGTACAATTAACCTAAGTAGTGAACACAATAACGACAGAAAGTTTGTGTAAAACAAGCAATTTGGATGAATATTGAACACATTATACCCTGTGAATATTAGATCAGAGATGAGTTTTCCTGATATATTTAGGAACTTTTTAGACAAATCTCTGTCTGTTGTTGCTTTTAAACAGCCATACAAACTTAATGGGTTTCTTTTTTGTCATATTCAATGTTTTCCTGTCCTAAATTCTTCACAATGGCTCTGTTAGCTCCTTGGTTGTCAACTGCAGGATGAGGTTGTTTAGCAGAGAGTGAAGACTCTGTAAATGCAGCTTGTGCTCAGGTCTTCACCCTGCCCACATCCTGTGAAATTATTTTAAAAGTTAATGTCTTGAATAATAATCTAAACTTTAAAAATAACATATTTATTGTGCTCTCTTCGCAGAGATGAATGAAATGCTGAAATATAGGCCTACTGTATACATTTTTTTAAAGTTTTCTTGCACCCTTTAAAATCAAGTAGGCCTCCCGTGAGGCTTTACCGACCCAATTGGGATTCAGGCCCCCCAGGTTGGGAATCTGTGGTCTAAAATATTGGATTCTGCAGCATTCAAATTTCCCTGAATTACAACTAAGGGGTCTTAACCAAAAGTATGCCAAGAATATGTGCAAAGGAAAACAGTGGGCTAAAAAAATGACTGGCATGATGGTGTTCTGGTGTGCCAGTTGTCTAAGATCCATACTATGTGGCCTTTATGTCCCTGGTTTAAATCTGAGGACCACTTGCTCTCTACTGTAATCAACATAACAAAGGTAAAAATGCCCCCCAAAAATCTGAAAACAATTGCATGGAAGCTTTTTGCTGCAGCCCAGTGTGTATGAAGACAGCACTGCAGTCTCCATATGACTCTAATAAAACAGAATTCTCACTGAAAGCCAATTTGAGTGCCAGGGTCAGCATATGTGGGAGCATGCTGTATAAAATCACATCTTGGCAGTGAATGTGGGCAGAATTCATTATCCACATGGAGACTAACAAAGAAAATAATGTCAGCCTCACAGAGTGACATGTGTGCTCCCCTATGACGGCCCCTGCCACAGTATCGCTGCCTGTGGGCAGACAACCTGCTGTCTCTCCAGCCACATGCCACCCCTGCCTTCCCACAATGCCTTTCTCTCCTGTGCCTTCACACTCTGAGCAAAAGGCCTGAAAAACCAGGCAAACCCCCAGCCTGCAGGCCTCACGCTGCTTATATGGATCAAAGACTGTGAACCTCAGGGTTTCTCTGGTATAGACGTGTGCCAGATTATACACTGGCCAAACAAACGCACCCCCCCACCCTATTACATCCTTAAAAACTCCCCCAGTCTCTGCCCACTCCTTTGCCTCTTATCAAAGCATTTCCCAGCTGCTGTGATTTGAATATGAGGGCCCCTCCGAAGAAAAGAGGGCATCTGGCACACGCCCTAGAGGCTAAGAAAAAGAGTTAAACTGCTCCTGTCATGGAAATGTTCTGAAACAAGATTAAGCCTCTTTAAAAAAAGCAAAAGAGGTAAAATGGACACAAGCCCTTAAATAAGTTCAGACAAAAGGCAACACGAGGAGACACATCGATATCTCACAATGGGAGTTTGCTTGGAGTGGTCATCCACGTTAAGAGCTTTGCTTTGCAAATTAGATTTGTGAGTAAAGGTCAGCACGGAAAATCATATTTCTTTAGACTGACGCTAAGGAAATTAAGTGTGAGCAGTAATTGCATAATCACTCTCTAAAGGATGCTTTCAACTCAGATTTATTAGGCTACCTGCCCCCATCTGGGCACTCCCACTAATTAACATACAGTTGCTGTGTTCACAGGAAAATGTCCTGAATGGAATGAATTCACTGCACACGGAGAAAGAAAGTCTGTTCTGTTTTTACAGTACAATGTCTGAGAAAGAGATATTTGTTTTGATTCACTGACTTTTTTTGTGGAATTATTACCACTGTTAATACATTGAATTAACAGTAGCAACTAAATGGGTTTCAAGTGAAGGTAAATCACAATAAGGTCAATAAAATGCATGGAAACTTAGGATATTTTAGTCTATTTTAATTTATCTTTTAAGTACATACATACTATAACAGACTGCATTTAGATATACAAGGAGCAGAGATAGCATAGGGGGCGGTGATGTGTTGTAACCAGAACGTTAAACAGGGTAAACCAAAAAAATCTGACTTCTTGTAATAAGATGTAATACATATATGTGTTCGGACCTGTGTGTAATTGACAACAGAGTAGGGAAATATATATATATATATATATATATATATATTTGAATTTCCCCTTGAGGATTAATAAAGAAAATTAAAAAAAAAAAAAAAAAAGTAAATTAAATTAAAAATAAAGTGCATGTTTTTTTTAAAGTGTGAATGAAGTCTGTCACTTTTATTATTAGTTATTCTACATAAATCCTGCATGTGTCCTTGCATTTAACAATTTGTTGTGGTGTTTACGGGTGATGCAGCCAACCTCCAGTTATAAAAGGAACGCTCCACCTCTCACCTGGTGCTTGATGACACCAAAACGTCTAAAAACAAGCAGACATATAGCCTAATTAAACTCTATGATCATGGATATAATAAGATGCCACTGAGCTGCATTATGGGGATTGTAGGATCCAGAGGTTTTGGAGCTCAACCCAAACTAAGGACTAAAAGCAAGGATAATTGGACCATTTCTTTTTTAATATCTCCCTTCTAAATCTCCCCAAACGTTATGGAAGTGCACGACTAAATCACTGGAGTATCTCTTCAATATGTGGTCTGTACACTGGCCAAGCATGAAACTGAACCCATGACTTTTCACCTCCCTTGTTAAGCCTCATATCCTCCATCCCTGAAGCGACAAAAACTGCATTAAATCACATTTTATTACCACGCACGGACAGGAGCTCACGTGGGGTGGGGCAATCAGTTGAGATTCTGCTGTTAATCATAAACTAATCTTTTCCTATGTGAGAAGATTTTTATGATAGCAAACTAAACATAAGCCAAGTTTACAGACTATCAGATCCTCACGTGGTGCAAAGTGACTCAGGACGGAGTTATCTGTCTTTTTAAACAGAGAACGTGTTGACGAAACTCCTGATAACTATCACTTTGTTGTGATTGCAGGAGCAGCTGTTTAACTTAATTTTCCTGTTGTTCGTGTTTGCTTTCATTCAGGGTTTGTGCTCAGTGGAGAGTTTTCTGCAAGGTTTAAATGGCTTTTGACAGGCTGCACTCACTGATTTATGTGCAAGCACAGGCCTTGAGGTGTTTGAGAAAACAGCGATGACTCTGCATTAAGTGTCATGTGTCAATAACGATCCAGAATGGTTCCCTCCGTATCTGCAAACTGAAGCAGTGTCAGATGTGAATAAATTAATGAAAACAGATGCCTCCCACACAAATGTGTCATCATCAGTTTATTTTCGCTGAATGAGAGGTTCCCCCCACATATGTTCCTCCTCCCTGGGAGCTCGGTGGACATCCTCTCCCCATGGCCAAGGTAACACCGAGGAATCAGCACAGTGAGAGTGCAGGGAGGTCAACAAGTGGGTGTGGAATGCTAGTGTTTCCCACGCGGCGTACCTCGACACACAAACCCTGAGAAAACATGTCTCAGGCCTCAGCAGAGCAAACTGGAAATCCATGATGTTTGCTTGGAAGTTTTATCCACAGGGCCACAGTGTCATACACATCTTTTCTCTTACCTGTAGTGCTATTTATCAGTGTAGATTATTTTGCTGTGAGTTGCCAAGTGTTGGAGATATCGGTCCTAGAGACGTCTGCCTTCTCTCCAATATAATGAAACTAAATGGAACTTTATTTTCTATTCTTTGAAAACTCAACAACAATGTCACTTCCCAGAAATCACAAAAGTGTGCATCCACTCATGGACAAGAGCATGCATGTATAAATAGAACTGGATACAGAGTTAGAGGTGGCGCCCCGTTGCTCAGTGGCACATAAAGCCAAAACAGCTTAATATCTGCAGCATGAAATGACACAGATCTTCCACACCATGTGGCCCATAGAGCAAGCACACTGGAGACTTGCGCCAGCTGCAAAGCCAACTTGTGGTTCAGTGCTCCAATAACATGAAAGGGGATTAAATGAGTTACACTTGCGTCTCTTCTTGACTTTCCAAATGTTATCAGACTGAATGGATCAAATCCTGATTGTGAAATGAGTCATTTTGCGGGGTCATGACGCTCAAAAAAATTGTATCCACTGATTTACAAACATGTCTTTTCCATTGTAACGGCCTATTTCCACCAGATGTGTGCTGGTTGCGTCTCCGCTTCGGTGCAGAGCAGATCGTGCGGGGCAGGAAGTCGTGCACAGAAACAAAATAAAACATCTGGTTAATTTTCAAAATAAAATACACAGTGTTCACAGCGGATCATATTTCCCTGCACAACACCTTGAAAACTACATAATGGGCAGAGGCAGGCCTGAAGTCAACAGGTCAGAGGTTTTCAGACGTCACTTCACCCCGCTGACACCATGGACGAGGAGATATTAATCATGGTGGTGCACCGAGATGTCTTCCAGCGGAGCTGCACCGCTCCGCACAGCAAACGCAGCCGGTGGGTATTGACGGACGGCGGAGCACACAGCGGATAACCAGTGTTGCCGTTCTGCAACGGACACACATCCAGTGGAAATCCGGCGTTAGTCTATGACAGAAAATCTTTTTAGCTAAATGGCATCACATGACGGACACAGAAGTTGTAATTCAACATTTGGCCACTATGCACTATGTCAAATTGGCTTCGAAGCCTATTGCTGTTGATTGGGGCCTTGGACGAGAGGCTTGGGCTTGTGATAGTTTGAAATGTTTTCACAGACACAGACAAAAAAAGCTGTCCTTTCACATCGGCATGATGCAGCTGGTTGCCGTTATTGTTTAATGGTGCCCTGCAGCGTTAGGAGGAAATGCAGAGGGACAACAACAAAAGTTAAGGCGGCAGAAGTCCAAATAGGGCAGATGGGAGTAGTGGTGGATGGGTCCAACAATCACCGACTTTCACCTGGGAGGCCGGTGTTTGCTTCCCATAAGATTATAAAGTCAAACCCTGTTCTTTTTTCCTAAACCCAACTATGTGTGTGTGTTTGCCAAACACAACCAAGTGCGTTTGTTCATTCTAACCGCTTCATCCTCTTGAGGGTCGCGGGGGGGCTGGAGTGTATCCCAGCTGACATCGGGCGAGAGGCAGGGTACACCCTGGACAGGTCGCCAGACTATCGCAGGGCTGACACATAGAGACAAACAACCAACCAACAACCCCAATCTGCATGTCTTTGGACTGTGGGAAGAAGCCGGAGTGCCCGGAGAGAACCCACACTGACACGGGGAGAACATGCAAACTCCGCACAGAAGGGCTCCCACGCCCGGGATCGAACCGGCAACCCTCTTGCTGTGAGGCAAGAGTGCTAACCACCACACCACTGTGCCGCCCTGTGCATTTGTTGTGATAAGCAAAACAAAAAATATTAATTTGTGTTATTGACATGGTGTGTTTTTAGTCCCTTTATGTATCAATAATAAAATTAAAACTAAAATAGTGCAACATTCCCCTCTTAAAGTAGAAGTGTGGGGTAACATACAACGGAAACACTGAAGTTAGGTACAAGTAACTCAAAATTGTACCTATGTAGAGTTACTTTCCATCACTGCAGGAAAAACTGAGAAATGGCCAGAGTGGAAAAATGTTTAGAGAGCAGAGAGAAGAGATTTCTGTGGCTGAAACGCGGAAATATTGCCTTATACACACTCACACATTCACACACATAACCGACGTACCCCACCGAGGCCGAGCTGTGGATGGAAAAAGAGCTCCCCGTGTGAACCACACCGTGTTTCCTATGTACCTCTTACGGCAGAGCGGCTCTACCACAACACTGTCAGAACACATCAGCTGCTGGAGCCTTGATGGCTTCCACACTCGGGCTCTCCCAGTGGCGCCCTGGAGAGACACCGCAGGCCTGTTGCTTTAGTCCTGCTCTCAGCAGCCCGTTCAGCCTGCCTGGGTCTCAGTGCATTGCAGAGGGCTCCCTAACACAATATCCCCCTCGGCTTAATCTGGGGGAAGAATGGTGACGTGCATTGTGCATTATCTATGGTGGCGTTTGGGAGAATGGTCAGAAATAACAGTGCGGGGTCACACGGGACGATGTAAAAAGTTTTTTTCATAAAAGGCTGATCTGTTGTAGCCCGAGCATAAATGGCTTTGAGCCCTCGAGCCTCTATGAGAAGAATAATATCCTCAAAGCGTGACCAGATGACCTCATTGGATACTAAAGAGAGCCTCACGTTAATCTATAATGTCTTCTTTCTACTGGGTGGCTAAAAATGTGTCATGTCATCACGATATTCTCCACTCACAGTGTGGTATGCAGCCTGTCAACAGAGTGAAAGTATTCTTGGTTGTCACCTGCTCTTTTAGAAGTGAATGTGTGTTGAAGTGAGCAATGAATGGCTGTCAGGGTCAAAGCAGGAATGCAATGACAACAGCATGAGAGAGAGGCATGAGTGAGATAAAGACTCGTTGGTTGGACGGCACCAGTCTTCCCACACAGCCACCAGTTCAGGGTTACGACCTGTCTGCTTTCTACTACACAGCAGAAACATATATATCTATAAAGTCAGCCTGGGTGTCCACTGTGGGTTTTCTGTGGGACCAGATCACTAGAGGGGATTAGCCAGCTGCTGGGTGGGGGAATTCAGAGGTTTTTCTCCAGTTAACAGTTCACGAGCACAAAGTATGTGATTTACAGTCTGATCGTGGTCAAACTGCAGAGGGACACAGATGACATGCTGTTGCTAACTTGCAGACATCACAGCCCAGACAGGGGCAAATGGAGTAAAGTTACAAGAACATCCCAGTGGGACAGGGAGTGAGAAGGTGTGATAAGTTGGGCAAAGACCTGAGAAGTGACGGAAATCTAATAAAGATGTTTTGGAAACAAACTTAAATAATCTATTCAGTGCTGATTATTAGAGAAACGCCCCAAATTCTGTGTTTTGTAGTGTTTTTTAGAGCTGCAACTAATGATTTTCATTTTGGTATTGATTCATTTTTAGGTAAAATAATTTAGTCTAATGCAAAGGAATAGTTCACAGTGCCCAAGATCATCTTTAATTTTTTTTTTAATATAAAAGATAGTCAATCTTAAAAGAAAAATCAGATTTAAGAAGCTGGGAAAACAGAGATTTAACCAGTTAGCATCTAGTTTTCCATTTTTATTTGCCCTTAAGTTGCTCTGAGGTTAGAAAAATCATCTTATTACGCACTGTCTGATGAACTCATACATGTATTCTTCTGCTATGCTTTATTGAAACTATATGATGTTTCACAGAGTAAATATTCCAAGCCAGGATATCTTCCAGATGTCTTGTGCATTATTTCATATAAGTATCTTTAAACTCAGTATGCAGTAAACTTATGTTTGTTATCACAAAAATATAAATTGCAACTACTTTAAACACAGATAAGTTTATTTTAAATTCTTCTGGAGCTCGTAAAGTTTTTGGACGTCTGAATCTGGGGCGCCTTAAGCCTCCATTAGGTGGAGTTGTGTTGCTACCTCCTTGCCCCTTGGATCTCCGCAACGGATGTGAGGACTCTAAAACTTCACCTGAGCCTCCCTCGGTATATGGGTGAGTAGATAATGGTTGAATTTTCATTTTTGGGTGCACTATCCCTTTAAGAGTGAGTTTCAGCTCACTGTTTATCTATCCAGTCTATAACTTTACTGCTTTGGTTCACGCTCACAGCACCAAACAGCAGACAGACACAGTTGGAGACTAGCTGATGAACATAGTGGAGCATTTAGCAGCTAAAGACACAGATATTTCCCCAAGGAGATAGTAAAGACCAAAAACAGAGCTAAAAGAGAGTGAATGTTGGACCTACATTCACCAGGCGGAAACTAAAACACCACTCCGAAAGAACGATAATGTTGCTATGTGTCTTACGTTGCATTACCAGCATGAAAATAAAAACACAGGCAAACACAGAAAAGCTGACAGGCTGATTTAACTTAGCCGATATTATTCAGCATCACAATAAAAACATGTTTGGAAGAGACTCCACAGTCTCACAACTGCTCGGAAAAAGTTGAATGAATACAGAGCCATTGTTTGGGAGCATGGGAACGGGGCTCCTACAGGACAAGACATGACTGAAAACAGGGACTGGGATCAGGGTATTTGGGTTTAAACTGGCATGTGGTTCTCATTGCCACAGCATAGTGAGTGATCGCTGTGTACTGGTGCTTTAACTGGCCTCGGCCTTGCACGTGAGCCGATCAAAACCACATGTTCCAGTGTGATTGTGTCTGTGGGCTCGTAAAGACGGAGCTCTGGCTGAAGAGCTGCCCCTGGCTCACACAGCCACACAGAGCCCTCTTTGCATGTTGAAAACATTTTTTCCCTGCACTCTCTTGGCTGATGCAACGTAGTACAACTTCCACACGGAGTGTGTTTTTCCTGACTCAGGGGTTTTGGAGCTGATTTATAGTGCCATACTGTTGTTGAAATGAATCTTGAGGAGTGGGGCTTTGTTTTTCTAAAAGCCCTCCTTAAGCCTGTAGTCCAACAGCAATCAGAGAAGAATGGAAGTTATTAAAAGTAAATTATGCTCCAAGCTATAAGGAAAGATGCAAGTATAGAGGTGATAAAAGATGCTTTACAGAACCACTATGATGACTTCCTCACCTACTATTTTGAGGTCAGCTGTTTAAAGAATAGTTGTATAATTTGGAGTAACAGCCTTTTGGTATATGTAGAGTGTATATTTTTTTAAGTGTACATATGGTTTGCTGTTTTAAAAATTCAAACTTTATGATGTCCATCCAGCTGAAAGTGATCTAATGTCTGGTGACAAAATGCCTTAAATTATGAGACAAAGGTTTATCAGGTTACATATTTTTGGCTTTGGCAGGAACTTTCTGTCCCCCGAGGCTGTCAGGTGATTGACAGGAAGCTCAGAGTAACATAATGTGTGCACTGACATGAAAACACAAAACTCAAATAAAGCCTTCACATCTACTGTGATGGATTGTCTACGGTATAGTCAGACAAATCTGAAATCTACAGATGTTTTTATTTAATAAAAAGATTAATAAAATTGATTCTGGTGAGGGAAACCGGGTTAACAACTCCTGACAACTCTAGGTTTTACGGACTGTGTGCTGACACGAAGCGGAATAATTAAAAGAAAAGGAGCAACCTGGATCAGATTCCCAACCTTCTTTGTCAGCCTTATACCCTCACAGCCCTATCAGATGAACTCAAGTAGTCCCTTATTGACTCCACATCTTTTAATGTGTTCATTTCAAGTCAAATCAAACTTTATTTGAAGAGCAATTTAAAAACCACCGCAGTTGACCAAAGTGCTGAACAGGCACAAAATACCAAAACAGATGAATACAGATGAAAACAATAATAAGAACAGAAGAAAACAATAAACATAATAGCACAACAGAGAATGGGATCAATTACGGTGTCAAGCTCAAATCAATCGTATGCCAACAAGAAATGATGAGTCTTCAGCAGCGACTTTAAGGTTTCTGTAGTGTGAGCAGATGATAGTTGAGTAGGTCGGTTGTTCCAGAGTTTAGCAGCAACCGCAAAGTCTAGGTCACGTCAGTTTTTGTGTCTAGCTCTGGGAACATCCAGGAGCATCTGACTGGTCGACTGCAGCGCTGTAACTGGAGTATGAAGACACAAAGGTATGATACATTTGATACTGATTATATAAAAGTGGATATTGTTGCAGTAAATTTTCACATAGTTGAATCAATGTAAATTTAGGTCAGTTAGGTCAGTTTTACATTTCTACTACCACCTGGAGCGGTAGGTAAGCTGGCAGTTTTAACAATTAATCCATTTATCCATTTCAGTCAGGAACACTTAAGTCAAAGAAAACTTTATTTCCATTTGCAGTATGATATTTGGCAGTATGGCTCTGTTCTGGGGCCTCTCTGTCTTTCCTCCGGCCTACGCACAGCTCTCCGCCCTTCTGTGTGCCTATGTGGAAAGCCTAAGGCGGAGAGAGCACACCTCTCTGCCCTTCTATGTGCCTACGTGGAAAGCTTTAAGGGAGAGAGCACACCTCCCTGCCCTTCCACGCGCCTACATGGAAAGCCTTAAGGCAGAGAGAGCACACCCCTCTCCCCTTCCATGTGCAAACGAGGAAAGCCTGAGACAGAGAGAGCAAATCTCAGCAGCAGCAAAGACCCCCAGGAACAGAACAGAGCAGCATCACTGACAAACAGAAATAACATTGATAAATCAGACACAGCATGAAAAGGAGGAGCTGGGGTTGATTGACGTTGTCTTGCAGAGGAAGCAGCAACAGTAGGCAGGCCAGAGCAGTTTAAATAGGACGCCCTGAATGAGATTTTCCAATTGGTTGCATAAAAAGGAATCATGTGATCCATCAGTTGACTCCCTTCCATCAGTCAGCTGCTCCATCAGTTGATTGGGCTGTTTGAGATCAGCTGATGTAGCTGGGATGTGAGCTGAGCTTGACATCATGTCCTGCCTGAACTAACGCTATGCTCAGTTTAGCTAGTTTAACTATTTCGTTTAGCTGTTACCTGTTAAAAGTGCAGCTGGGGCCACATATTTCTGTCTGACCCTGACCCATGTCCGAGAGAGTAGTAACCGAGCCCAAATCAAACCCAACAGCCATTCTGTTTTTTATGTCTGAACACGACTCAATCCTGACGCAGGAAAAGACCAACATGCTGCCGCAACATTCCCTGGTGTCACTTTGACAACGAACCAAAAGGTGATGTAGTGCTAAAGGGAATATAAACTGGGAAGGGAAGCCTGAAGCACCATGCCAAGCAGGCTCAACCTGACCTGAATATCATCTGTAAATATTTGTCCAAACCCGGCCTGTCAGGTCCCATTGGGTATTCCCATCGGCTTGATTGCTTGATAAGTTTTGATGCACAAGTGGAGCAATTGCAGCTGACTCAATATGTGGATTTTTTTAAAATTCAAATCATAATTCATATCTTTTCAAATTAGCCAAGCTACTCCACAGTCTTTTTTTTTTTATCATTTACTATATATACCAAAGGTGTTAGGGCAATATAATGTGCTGGATAAAGATGGTGGAGTGTCCAACTGTCTTCACTGGCAGCAGTGTCCACAGTGGTGTTGCTGGTGTGGATGCTTTGCCCTGAAGTCTCCTGGAAGAAAGCCAGCCGCAGCGTCACACAGTGCCACTGTGCCTTATCTCCACTAGCCAGGGTGCTGATTATAGGGAGACTGTACAGGCATGCACATACATCCTGCTCTGTGTCAGAGACAGCATGGCTGTGAATCTCCCTCCGCTGCACCACAGATATGCTCAAAGTCATTATCATGCCACTCACTGCAATAGCATAGTGGGCAGACTTGTGCTGCAGTATTGTTCAGTGCATACGGTTTTCTTGGGCGATGATGGCAACAAGTCATGTGAACAAAATTATGTTTAAACATTGAAGCGCTGCTATACTGACTCTTAGTTTTTGCCTGTAGTTTATATACATCATCAGCAGAATCATGATGTTTTAGTCAGCAGAGAGTACTATCTGGAAAAACATTTTGCAGTCTAATACATGTGAGGAGCAGTGTAATTTAGCAGCAGTTTGTTATGTTAAAGCAGTGGTATTTAAAAGGTCCAAAGTGTCAGTGAGTCAGTGTTTTTCATTTTGGCGTCAGTGTGTCAGTTGTGAATGAGGCTGCTATTTCTGAACCTCTGCAGCTGTGTCAGAGAAGTGGCAAGAAATTAAGTCAATCTTTTGTGTCAGCTATATCACTTTCAGGGGAATGTGACACCAGAGACAGAGTAAGTAAAAAAGAGGTATGAATCTGACCTATGAACTGCTCAAAGAGTTCATCAGCTGTATGGACAAAAAGCTCTCACACAGGTGTCTGCCTGTAGGCTGGAGCAAATGTCACACTCGATTGTGCAGTATGTGTCTCCGTCTACCAGACAGATTACTATAGCAAAAGTATTAATACATAAATACAATGGATATCAAGACATAAAGAAATTTGTACAAATACAATGCATGCATTGAACATTAAACAGGATGAAAGCTCTGCTGTTATCAAGAGCCTCCAGCCGCCTCCAGCCACCTCCAGGCTTTCTGTTTGTCTCATCAGCAGGTTTGGCTCAGTTGTTGATCCTCTGAAACCGAGCTCATGAAGCTCTCTGTATTTTTATACCCTCTCAGTAAAAAAAGACAGCATCAGCCTTCTATTCAGATTCCTGCTCTCTTTTCAGGCTTTTAATTGCATCCTGAATGAATCATGAACAATCAACCCAGTGAAATTGAGAGGAAGCTGTTTGGCACATTGATTGCATCATTTGGTGTTCAATTTAATGATGGTTTTGTTTGTTTAACCAGAAAACAAAAACAGGAGTGGATGAGGAAGCAAAGTAGATTTCAACTGGTTGATGTTATTGATTAAAGTTTAATTTTAGTTTCATCTTAGATGATGACAGAAGGTACTGACTAGTTGAGCATTCTTTAGGCTTTCAGTTTGAATTCAATACAGCCGTGATAATAAGGAAGCTGGTGGGAGACACTTGAAAAGCATTTCTAAAAATGAATGAAAACATCATGGTTATATCAGAGATTAGTAAGAAGTTAGTTAAGATCGCAACGTCCTTCATTTAATTGCCAGAAAGTCTTTTCTACATCTTTGAGCTCTAACGAAAACTGTCACAATTTGGAAAATGTGTGGTTTTATAGAGATGTATTTTGATAATATTTGATTGTTGACCAATTTTCCATAATACCAATGCCTCTCACTGTAAAGTTCAGTTACTTACTTTTTTCAATGGAATATCACCCCTCTCTCCCTGCTCCATTTTTTAAATTCAATTTAATGTATCTATTTTACCTACAATGGCTGAGGTGAGAATGTGTGGGAACTTTCAGTCACATAAGAAGGAAGTTGCAAAAATTTGAGGATGACTGTCTGCAGCAGATGCAGCAGGGTGAGCAAAATGTGGCAGCACCTGTCTTTGCTGCAGTACAGAGAGGTCAAGACCCCTACAGACCACCAAGAACTGCAAACAATAATGTAACAGAAGTACTAGAGTTCATCCTCTATCAGCAATGTCTTCATTTCAGTCAAAAGAAGGACAAAAAAGATGAATGTATTTATTTATTTATTTATTGCTAATACTCTGCTCAGAGAGAGTTTTAAAATATTAGTTTTATCATGCAAGTAATGATTTAAAAACTCCCCTCTAGTCTAATCTGTTCAAATGCATTGCATGATATGACCCTGTGACCTGCTCAGTTAACCACAGAAATTTATTTTCCTGCATTGCATCAGCTTAACAGCTTTCTAACAACTCCATCATGTGCTGGAGCGATTGAGGAACTCTGGAGCGTTTTCTTTCTCCGCTGCAGCAAAAACCTGAAATCAATCACTCACTTCCTGTTTGCACTCTAGCTCAGTTTACATGCTTCCTGTATGAGCCAAAGGACTTCCCTCACAATGCACAGGATCTTTCAACGGTCTTCTTATCTGCTGGCACACAGTGACACAGCTATGAGCTCTCAAGATTTGTTGGTGCGCGCACACACACACACACACACACACACACACACACACAAACACATGTCAGCAATAAAGCTTCTGGTGAATCATTAACAAAACAATAAATGAGTAGCTTAAATCAATCATATTCATGAATACCGAACTAGAAATAAGTTATGAGAGACACGTCTCTCTCACTGTTACAGATTCAGTTTGATTTATTCACTGAAAGACCTTGAAACTGCGTCTGTTTACTCTCCATCACCCAACTCTAGAAGATCTAAGTTGATCAAACATCTGTATGTAACTTGTGAGAACACTACTGTAATAAGGAATGAAAATAAAGTCCCTATCTCTGTCTTCTCCTTACGGAGGCCCGAAGGGGACAATATGAACTGCAGTAATATTTCTCTGGAGAACCCAAAATGTTTGCAAGAGAATGCAAAAGTTTCTTCAAAGAACATGGACGTTGATCTGGAGAATGCAATGGTTTATAGGGAGAACATAAAAGTTTTGCAAGAGAACACAAATGCTACTTTTGAGAAAACAAAAGTTTTGCGAAAGAACGCAAAAGTATCTGAGAAGATTGCAAACATTTTGTTAGAGAACGCAAACTTTTCTCTGAGAATGCTTAAGTTTTGTGTGAGAATGCAAATGTTTTGAAAGAGAACACATACGTTTGTTTTGAGAGCACAAAAGTTTTGCAAAGGGATGCAAAAGTTTCCCAAGAGAATGCAAACGTTTCTTGGGAGAACGCAAAAGTTTCTTAGGAGAACACAAACGTTTTGCAAGAGAACACATTCGTTTCTTTTGAAAGCACAAAAGTTTTGCAAAAGGACTCATACGTTTCCCAGGGAGAATGCAAATGTTTCTTGGCAAAACGCAAACGTTTTTGTGAGAGAATGCAAAAGTTTCTTAGTATAACACAAATGTTTTGTTTTGAGAACACATACTTTCCTTTTGAGAGCGCAAAAATTTTGCAAATGAAAGCAAACGTTTCTTGGGGGAATGCAAACGTTTTTGTGAGAGAATGCAGAAGTTTCTTGGGAGAGCACAAAAGAATTTGCCTTTTTCACCCAACTATGTTTTTTTTTTCACCCATCTATTTTTTTTCTCCGCCATGTTTTTGGGTTAAAAAGATTTTTTAGCTATTCTTATTTAAAGATAATACTCCCAAAGAGGCAATGATTGAACACAATGGACCGAAAGACAGTGCTCTTTGTATAAAAGATAAAAATAAAACATCACTTACTGAGTTTAAAGGGAGTTACACTTTATGATGGAAAGCAGCAACCAATTAATTATTGGCTAGCTGCCATGGAATCATACAAATGACAGTAACAGGATTACTTATTGATGAACAAATCTATGCCATTGTGTTGTATTGTCCGCTATGCAGTGTATATTGAACACACTTGTCTCGCTTTCTTACCATGAGTGCCAGCCCCTGTGACACTGACATAATTACCAAGCTGTTGACAGAGCTCTCCTTATTTGGGCTGCTGAGTCGTCTCTTGTTTACCTCTCCCCTTCAGCCTCTCAGCAATCATTTGCCAACACTGGGACCCTGTGGTTCTGGGCCATCAGGAAAGGCTGCAGGCCGACCAGGCACCTCCACCACAGCAAATTCAGTCTGGCAAACTCAAACTGCGAGAACAAAGCGAGAAGGAAAGTGTGCCAAAAGTTAGTGTGTGGTGTAAAAAGTGCTGATCTTGTGTGTTAATGGGGGTGAAGAAGTGCTGAGGCTGCTCATAAAGACTAATGTTTCAAATCAGCCTTAGGATGCACTACAGCGGGTTATAAATACTAAAGTCGAGGAGATGATGCAACTTAAGTGCTAAATGTGACTTTAAAGTTTTGAGAGTCTTGTACCCAGCTGCTCTTCTTCTGCTGTAGATAGCAAGGTAACACTCCCTCTGGGCTTTGATGGCACAATGTTTAATTCATGAAGAGGCCACGACTCCCACCGATGCTTTAACACTCGAGTCAAATGTATCAGAGGAGAAAAAGCAACTCTCTTACTACATGCCAAAATGTGTCTGCTTCAATTATTTAACACTGGAGGTTGGTAACGTGAGTGCAGAGCAAAAAAAACATTTGAGGAAAAAATACAAGCTGCAAACATGATGGTAGAGGGGTTTTGCGTGAAAGCTTGTCTTTGATATTTGTCCACACCGTCCACAACCGATGATGTCAGTGAGAGCTGCAGCACTTTGCCTGAGAGCATGTGAAGTGGTGCTTCATACGAAGAGGTAATCGTACAGCTCCAGGTCCTCATGAGCCTCACTGAGAGATCACCAAAACACACATTCAGGTGGGGATGTGGTCAGTGCAGGAATCACTGTATTGTCATGGTGTTTGGGAAATTTAAATTCTGATAGCAGCTACAAGTGATTGCATTAAATGGCAAATTTGAAATCAGTGTGACAGTGTAAAGGGGTCACTCATAGGGATGAACCTTCACCTAAATCTGCAGCTCCCTTCAGCTTTATTAAACTTAGGAGTTTCAGCAATTTGTCTAACCCCATTACTCTTTTTCTTTTTCTTTTTTTTAACTTTCTCTTTACACCGAAGTGTGAATGGGAACATTTTAGCAAATATCTGACCAGTTTTATAACAAATAGTGTGAAGAACTGAAAAACTGTTACACACCAGCACTAATAAGATCAGTTCTCTGCCCACACAGCACCAGGAATAGCTGGTCATCTTACAGTTGTATTTCCTGGTCAGAATGTGTTGGTATTTGTGTTTTATTATGTGTTTTATAACAATGTGATATAATAGAAAAAGTTGTCTAACTGTGAGTGTTCAAAACGTGTGTTTATACAATATTTCTTCATTCAGATCAGTCCCAGTGGAGACTTATTTGATTAGATGCACGATTACTCACAGTCCAGTTCTCGATAACATGGGATTATTGTTGCGCAACTAGTGAAATATCAATAAAATCTAAATTATGTTAGCTTACAAAATTGGGTGAGAGGATGTGTTTCAATTCAAAAATCATCTGGTTTGGTGATTGTTTGTGAAGAATGTAAGTAATGTGCTGGGAAGACGGTCTTCTCGTGAAACTATGCTGTCTATGCAGTAGAATATACTTTTGAAATTGCTGCTGTATGACCAGAGAAAAAAGAAGAAAAGGGCTTTCTCATATGCTTTTGCTCAAGAGGTAGAAAACCTACAACTACTAGAATGCACTGTGCCACAGTGGACCAATAAATGCTTCTGCTGGTGGGTGACGTAATGCAAGTTTGGCCTTTTTGACACAGGAAACAATATGGTAGCCAGCTGGTTACAAACATAGTCGATTTACAGTGTAATAGTAAGATGAAATATGTGTCCAAAAACATCTGAGGTGAGAAATAGGCAACACAGTTACAGAATCTTGGTTCATATTTTATCAGCCCTTCCTAGTTTTACCGCTTGATCTGATTGGATCTGCGTTTGAGAGAGAAAGAGGCAGATCTCTCTCTCAAGCTGCTTCTATTCTCTTTGTGTTTTTGGTGGAGGTGGGCATACAAAAATGCAGAGGTACAATCTGTAGTTTGAGCAGCAGTCCCAGAGCCAGCAAGTACCTGCTGGAAATGCTTCATATAGCAGATCTGATGATTGATTGAGATTGGACAATGAGCAGGGAGATCTTGGTGCTGGTAAGATGGAGGGAAGTTTAACATATTTCATTTACTCACACTAGCACATTGTTATGATACAAAGCTGGTTGAAAATTGACAAAGTATTCCTTTAATAACCTGCCTCAGTGTAATGATAATTCAAGCATCTGTGGCTGGTTGCACAGAACACCTTAAGTTAAGATTTTCTTTAAAGTCGGAGTTAAGGTTTCCTCCAAAAATAAATAAATAAATAAATAAATAAATAAATAAATATATAAATAAATACATACATAAAACAACAATTAAGGTACCTCTGACTCTACCTGTCTGAGTTTATGCTGATAAATGAAAAAATGAACACATCCTGGGAAGAGTGTTCTGCATCCTGGAGAAACCAATGGATACACTTTTGATTTTACACTATAGATTCAACTAAATTAATTTTCATTGCAATTTCCTCCCACAATCGCAAATAAACCAAATAAACAAACACACTTTATGGAAACTTTTACCACTGTAAAATGTCTTTCAGTGCAGTAAACACCTTCTTCTCCTTAACTAAAGAACAGTTATAGGGGAGTCTGTGCAACATTCTAAAATAAGTCCCTCAGATAATGAGAAATAAGCTTTAAGTATCATACTTAAGGAGAAAATTTAAGGTGTTTTGTGCAACCAGTTCCAGAACTCTTCAATTTTATTATTTTTTTTTACCATATAGAAACACTGAGTTGCTGCTGCAACACTCACAAAGCTAACTGAGCTAGCTTTAGCAGTTAGCACCAAACATAACTGTCCATGGTGTTGTCAGACCTTGTGAGCTCCTCTTAAATGTGGATGTGTTCCCAACTGTGAGAAATGTATAGCAGGCTGATCAGGGCCGCATGATGTGACTCCCGGTAGGCTACTGGGAGAAATAGTGTTGCACTGATTAAATATCCAGCAGATAGCAATGTTTTGTCGTGCTCACATGAACCTGCAGCTCCACATTTTAACCAGGATTATTGAGTGGATTTCAAAATTGCAGGTGGGGATTACGGCTTTATATCCTCAGTCCCAACTCTGTTGTCCAATATTTCACCCGCAGATTACAGGGACTCACAGCCCACGTGAGTCTGTCTGTGAAATTTATTTGTCAGCAGAGGTCAGCAGCCACTGGACTGACCATGACGTAAATCTTATACACATTTGACACATGGTGTAAATCTCTTCAGAGAGAATCAATAATGTCCTGACTGAAGCAGATGAAAATGTGAGGTGTTCACTGTTTTGGGCGGAGCTTCAGAAGACAGATGGCTGTTTCCCCTGATGGAAGACTTTTTCCTTATGTTTAAACAGCAGCATGCTGGCAGCAGGGAGAAACGCCCCCAACAAGAAAAGTCATCCAGCTGGGGTCAAAGGTCACGGCCCTCACTGCTGGTCAGACTGGGATGGACAGAGATGGACTGACTCATGAGCAGAGGAGTGAGTCACCTCTTCTACCTATCATCTATCTTTATTTCTCCTGTCACCCAAAAGCTCATAAAGGCGGTTCATGACCTTCTAACCTCAGCTCCTTCACCCTCTGCTGTCTCCAAAGGCTCCGCAGACTGAGATTTATACCCACTGAAGGCCATTACAATGTTATCGCCCTAATTTCTCACCACCCTCTGACATATACATACTTGTTTGATCAGTGAGTTGCTGAGTGTGTCAAGTGTCACCCATTTTACACCACAAACTAGATTAGAGAGATATACAGCTCGTTGGAGTGGCTTTAATGACTCTAAGGTATGTCTTTATCTAAGAGGAGGCTTCTCTCTTTTTCCTTTCTGAGACGACTGTGAATGCATCCTGACACAGTTTCAATCTGTGGTTGTCAAAAGAGATTAAAACTCAAATTATATCCGTATGAAGACAGGAACAGCGGGACAGTTTATGTAGATGCTGAATAGAGACTTTGGGTGAGGCACTGACTATTTAAAGCAAATGTGAATGACAGAAAAAGACAAAATTTATAGCACACTGTTTATTTTATATATGTCTCATTAGATTTTTTTTTTATTGTTATGAACTTGTATTGTCATCGGTTATTGTTTTCTTTTCTTTTTATATTCCACTCCTCACCTCCTCAGCTGTAGGAACCCTCATCCACGCCTTCATCACCTCCCGTCTGGACTACTGCAACAGTCTACTCTAACGCTCATCTTCAAAAACCCTCAGTAAGCTCCAGTATATCCATAACTCTTCACCCACTCTCGCAACCATGACCACATCACCCCCGTTCTCCATACGTAAGATCCAATAGCTCAGCATCCCACAGAGAATCCACTTCAAAATCCTCCTCATAACATACAAAGCCCTCGATAACCAGGCCCCACCCTACCTGTCTGAGCTCCTCCATCATCACACTCCCACCCACACACTCCGCCCTGGCGATGCCAACCTCCTGTTGCCCCCCCACCTGGACCATTCCTGCTCCCACCCTCTGGAACTCACTCCCCAAACCCATCCGAGACTCTCCCTCTCTCTCCATATTCAAAAAATCACTCAAGACTCACTTGTTCGACGCTGCTTACAATCACTGACAGTTTCTTCTCCTCATCCCTTATTTGCTCTCTTGCTTGTCTGTTTTTTTGTGTGTCCCTGAATTTGTAAAGCGTCTTGAGTGCCTTGAAAAGATATATATATAAGTATTGTATGTATTATATAGTATTATATATGTATTATTATCATTTTAATTGTTTGATTCAATATACCTCAGTGTAAACTACAAGGTAATAGAGTGTGCCAGGGCTGACATCAAAACCCACAAGTTTAGCATGGTTCCCGGAAGAGAAAGTGAATGTGATTTTTGCATTGCATTTTGGATTATGTCAGAAAATAAGCTCTGTGGCTAACACAAGTTTATGATACTTGCAGGTTTTGTTCAGTGAGATAATCTTCAGATATGAACACCTTTCATACCGCATTTGAAGCTTAAATGCGATCGCCAGAAGTAAAAAGCTAACGTTAGGCTTTAACGGACTACATGACTACTCCACGGTCGCATGACTCTTGACGTCTCCGCCACTAAGCTTTCAACTGATTTCAGCCACTTTATTTTAAAAACATCGTATAATGGGGAAATCGGACCGTTTAAGCTAAGGGTAGGGTATTTACTGACGTGTTTTATGTTGTAGAACAAAACCCGAAACACGCTTAAGCTTTTGTTAACCACAGACCTTATTTGAGGCATTTTACCAAAATCCCATTCAAAAAACGGACTAACTTTTAGATGAGAGAACCAGAAGTGCTAAAAGCGCTAACCGAGTTCCGGGTTTACTGGCACACTCTATTAGTTGCCAACTTTGCTTCTCTGCTTTAGTGATGGTATTTTATCTTTATTTTATTTCTATTGTTGTTTGTATTTCTTAAAAAGGGCCTTGTGAATAAAGTTTATTATTACTATCATTACTGGCAGTAAAGCACAAAAGTATTATGGCAGTAAAGCACAGAGGTAGGAACAAGTCATTGTTTTGCAAGTCACAAGTCTTTGCACTCTAGTCCCAAGTCCTTAGCATTGAGTTTCGAGTCCTAAACAAGTCATAATGTGCTCTTTGTCCTTTGTCCTGTCTTACTGAATTTAACTCATCTCATATTGAAAAATATGTCTTTAAGTTTCCCCCTCCCAAATTGGCTTGGGGGAAGGTATCAAGTGTTTTCAAGTCAAACGACTCAAGTCCAAGTGATGTTACAAGTCATTGGTGTTAAAATCCAAGTCACGTTGTGCGGCTGTTGTGATTTTACCAAGTTGAGTCTCAAGTCATCCGATGTGTGACTCGAGTCTGACTCAAGTCCAAGTCGTAAGACTCGAGTTCACATCTGATAAAGCATAATGGCTCTGTTGCCCAGTTAGATTCAAAATCTGTATCTGATGTAAATGATTAAAAACTATTCTTTTTGTACATTTAATTTAATTATGCTTGTTGTAGTGGCATTACACTCAGTGGCCACTTTATTTGGCACATCTGTACAGCAGAAAACATACAGGAGAAGGTAAAAGAAAATACTGTTAATCCCAAAACAAAAAGCGAATAATCAAAAATGTATAAGCCTAAATAAATGCTTTAGAAAAACTGTCTAACGAATCTCTACAACAACAACAACACAAACCTCTAGTTGTATCTGGCCTTTTGGTTTTATCTCTTGAGGTTTTGAGGTATCTGCCTCCACCCAGTTTGTGGTGCTCAAAATATTGAAAATATGCATTCAACAATTTCACAAGCAACATCTCATTTCTGTGGATTGTTCACAGTAATCCAGATACTGTTTGCAAAATGGCAAGTCGCTGCTGTATTTTAATATCATCAGCCTATTTCAGTGCTGCAAGCCCCTCAAATGAGAGTATGTTCACTTCCATCTTGGAGGCAGAAATCTCAGACACACATCTCAAGCCTTCTGTGAATAAATCCAAAACTAACACTTCTTTAAAGCCCCACAAGATTCACTGTTGCAGAAGTAAAACTCCAATATGTGAATGACCTCATCTTTACTTTACTTTGCAGACTAAAGATAACCATCTCTGAGTCACTCATAAGCAGGTTTCAAAGCTCCCACGCCAGCAGAGTATTAGCTGTGCCCTCTTTCACATGTGCATCATGTCAGTGTGACACTGTTACAGACGTATAGGACTTGATAAGACAGCTCTAATATTACCAGAGCGGAGCGGAGCCACATCTAAAGTGACGTGAGACATCCTCGCTGACGTTTTCTTCAGGGGATTGGCAGCGTTACATATTGTACAGCCTCAGTGACTGTGATAACACATCATTATCTATTTTCAGTCGGCTTTACTGAGTCTATGCTGTTATTATGTATGCAGTGTGGAGACGTGGAGGAGAGGGGTTATAGACAGGAAAGTGAAAAAGACATAATTTTCATCCTTTTGGAGCTACAGAATGTGAAAACTCCTCTTCAGTGTTGATCAGCTCATTTCCATCTTTACTACTGATTATTAAAAATGTATATCTTGGATTGTAAGCAGGCAGCAAACTGCTCTTTAGGCAAAATGGTTTCCCAGTTTTTTTGTTTTGCCATTTGGATTCGGTCCTCCTCATTTCTCTTTTCTGAAACTAAATCAGCCCAGATCTTATTGTGTTTTTTGTAAATTATCAGGCAAAACTTTGGTGGTTTTCGCACTCTCCCCACAGCTGCGGCTTCATGAGAAGTGAAGATGAGAACCTAAATTTAAGATAGGTTTGACAGAATTCAAATGAAAAAAAAGAAAATACAAGAGATTGAAATCATTCTTATGTCTGTATAAATATGAAGTTACAGCAGCTGCTTAGCTTAGCTTAGCTTAGCTTAGCTTAGTTTAGCACAAAGACTGGACTCAGGGGGCAACAGACAGCCTGGCTCTGTCCAAATAAATCCTGGTCTCATTCCCAGGGTGTCAAAAACTGCTACTCATTCAGTTGCCCTCGGCGTCAGATATGGAAGCACAGGGCATTCTTTAGCATCTGTATGAGACACACCAGGCTTTAACCAACTCCATAGTAAACCCATCCATGTCATCATTAGACAGTCAGAGCAACAAATGTAGTATAAAGAGCATGAAAGTCTGCTTAGGCAGGGTGGGTGGATGGGGAGGTGGATAGGTCCAACAAGCACAGGACTTTGACCTACAATCAATCAGTCAATTTTATTTATAAAGCCCAATATCACAAATCACAATTTGCCTCACAGGGCTTTACAGCATACAACATCCCACAAGACTACAAGACTGGTGTTTGTGTCCTGTGTAAAATTAAAAGTCCACATCGAGTTATTTTGTCAAGTCGGTCATAAGTCAAGCGAGTTGACTTGCATGACTAACATTAACCAAGATGTTTTCCCAACACTTAAGGAAAAGTTATGCTGCCTGAACCTAACTACCGACCCCTTCAGCATCAAGATACAATGCAAAAGGCTGCACATTACTGTATCATCATAGTGATGCAGAGGGGCCCAAACGTCAAAATATGATAAGAAGGGATCAGATCATGTTGCTATCTCAGGACTTTTGAAGCTCCCCAAAACCACAACGTGTAATTTTTAGTAACAATTCTGTGCAGATTAAAAAAATGAAAAAAAGATATAATGTTAATTTCTAAAGTTTGCATGTGCTGGTAGGTGTCTTTTTTTTTTTTTTTTTACCAATGGACAAAGCCAGGCTAGCCGATTCCTGCTGTTTCCAGTATTTGTGCGAAGCTAAGAGGTCACTGGTTTTAGCTTCATATTTACCAAGTGGTATCAATCTCCTCAGCAATCATCGAAAACTATTCCTTTACAGTATTTGCTTCTGTGATTTCTGACCCCAATACAATGGAATGTAACCTAAAAGGTATATATCACACCAAAGAAAAAAAAACAAAAAACATCCATCACTGGTGGCAGAAATCTTTTCAGAATTTCAAGACTGACAAAACTATCTGCATTACTACGAGAGGTAGCTGAAAATGTATCTAGTAATTTGGGTGAACTGACCCTCTAAAATATTTGGAGAGCAGTTTGTGCTGTTTACCTTTGTACAACAGCTGACTGGTTTTAAGCCAAGCAGACAGAGTTCAGTTTGCTAAATGACTTGAAACTGGACACCTGGCGTTTTGCTGTTGTCTCCTGACACACTCACCAGCTCTCACAGCTTCATCACCTCCCCCTTTCATCATGGGAGTTTTGCAGAAACTCTTGTTTTATCTAATTTGACTTTAAAAAAATGTGGTAAAGGGTGGGAGAGCACCTTGCAGTTTCAGCTCCATTGTGTCCAGGCTCTGGGCCTGCAGCCAAGCATTCTTTGAAGGGGAGAAGCTCACTGATGTTGTGTTAATAAATGGCTCCAGTGGTTTATCACTGGTGGCTCACGGTGTGGGCCGAAAGTCCCTGAGTTGTTCAACTGTTGAACGTGGTTTAATGTTTTACTCTTCCCTTGGCTGTAAAAGTCTGCGTCTATACAAGTGGAATGTGTGAATCATGTTGAGCAGCTTTGGCAATGACACAAAGGACTCTGCAGTCACTACAATATATTAAAAAAGCAGGAATGTTGAGTGTAGTCCAAAATGCACAATGTACACGCTCAAGCTCCAAGTGTCACAGGATTTCTGAAGTGTCCTTGAGCAAAACACACACAGTACTATGGCTGACCCTGCACTTTAATCCCTTAGATGTATTTCTCTCTGGATGGATCAGCTATGTTTAACACTCACATATGCATTGTATTTAGGATTTTTTCTTTAGAAATTTTACAATTTGCCATGAGGCCAGTTTAAAAAGAGGGCGCTAAACTGATGGTTTCACAAAATGATGTAATTTCATTAATAAATATGGTGGCATTAGGGGATGTACTATGACTGTACTATGTCCACTGGGTCACTGGGTCCCAACAAAAGGCAGCTTTTTTTTAATGAAAAAAGGATGGATTCAACAACTGTACACAACCTGCTCAGCACCAGCATAAATTTGCCATAACCTTTAGAAACATATCAGGGTTGTATTTACAGCTTGTTCCACTGCCTCATGTGACCTACATTAAAACCACATTACAAAAGTAAAATCTCAATATATAAGCCATGCTCTCCTCCTAATTAAATTACTTTTCCCCGCTATTATAGGTGCCACATTCCAGCAACATTCCTCAGACTGTTTTACAACAGTGACCTCAGCTGCAGTAAATGGGCACCATCCTGCAACAACAAGTCTTAAATGTACATTGTGTTTGTAGAGAAAACAAAGCAGGACCTCCTGACAAACCAGCCACTGCTTAGTCAGGGTGTGGTGGACGTCGCCCCGGTAAAGTGCCACATATAGTTAATCCACTCCATGTGCTTGAAACCCGACACACTGACTGAGAGCGGAGGCACAACAGGACAGACGGCCTTCTCAGTGATGGAGGACTCCCTCCGGACCCATCAATATAAAACAGCACAGCCTAATGATCATATTCTTCATCTTCCATCACCCCAAGACCTGCAGCGTGGTCTGCTTCAGCATGCAGACTACAGCCAGGGGCCATAAAGCAGGAGACCACAGGGGCCACAGGCCAGGCATCAATAGACTGCATGTTTAATTAGCCTAAAAACTATTTTCTTAACCAGTTTCTTCACATGAAATAAGCATTTTCTGGCAAAGTTAGAACAGTGATGGTTATTTCACATGTGAGATTTCTGTATTTTTGTTTTTTTTCCTTGCTTTTCTCAGTGGTTTGAGGTGGGCGGGACTCTATAAGAAAAGGGTGATGTCACATGATCCTGTGCACCAATCAGAGTTTTGCAACATTTGAATTGCAATACCTCAAACAAACCACATCTACACAGTCAAAGCAAAACACAGCAAAGCAGCAAGTTTTCAAGGGCTTTCATTTAAAAAGAAAGGTTTGCATTAACTTGGTTGTGATATGTTTTGAGAAAAGGATAGAAAAAGATTATAAAATAAGATAAGTCAGTTAATTTCAGAAGTTTTTGGGCTAAAACATTGTAATTTTTCAGAGGTTGCTTAAGAGCTTTTTTGAGCTTCAACTGCATCTCACAGTCTATGAATGGAGCTGGCTGAGGTGTCATCACATGATCACCCGTCAAAGCCTTTTGCCAGTAAACATGCTGTAAAACTGACTGAACTGCTCAATAAACGTGTTGTAAGTCAATATGTTTAGATCATTAGAAAACTTAAGCATGGAATTAATTGATTGCTTTCACAGTATTTCTGCTTTAGGGTACTTTTTTCTCACTCTGTCTTCAAGCTGAAGCGCAGCCCAGTCGCCATGAGAAAATGTTGGCATTGTACATTTTAGCAAACCTCGGATATGTTACATTTGTATGATTAACACATGTTATATCAGTGTTTCTAAAGTGACGTAGTTCAGATTACATGTATGAGCTGACTTTGTCATTGGGCGATGGAGGGGATGGTGGATAGTGTGACATCTAGGCGAGATGGCTGCCAAGCTCCAGACAACTGTTCCAACAGTGGAGAGACCAATAAACCAGTTGTGTTTTTAGACCTCGGCAGAAGTTTCAGAGTTGATTGTGCCACCAAAACTGGGTGTATTTTAGGGGGAAATCAGCAGGCATCTTCAGAGTCAATTGTGCCACAAAAAGTGTTCTGAGCAGGACATCAATGGGATTTCCAGCAGCGATTGTGTCACCAAAAGTAGTTTTTTTTTTTTTTTTAGCAAGACATTGGCAGCATTTTCAGTGGTTACTGTGCTGCTAAAACCAGGTATTTTTTCAGTGGAACATCGACGGCATTTCCAGCATAGCGTCAGTTTTACATCTAAAATTGCATGTCTTTTTTGTGAGACATCGGGGCCATTTCCAGCCTTAATTGTGCCACCAGAACTGGGTGTTTTTTGGCGGAACATCTGCAGCATTGTCATCAGCAGTTCTGCCACCAAATTAGATGTTTTTAGCGAGAAATTAGCAGCGTTTCCAGCAGCGATCGTGCTACCCAAACCATATTTTAAGCCAAAACATGATTTTTTTTCTAACCATACCATAGTGTTTTTTATGCTGAAACATAACATTAACCCCAGCGTTACTGAAACATTAAGTTTAAAGGTATCCTCTACATAATAACATACAAATGTTACATATCTGTGGTTTGCAGAAACTTACAATGCCAACATTTTTTGTGGAGATATGGTTGTAAAAATAGAAAGTGTATTGACATGAATATCCTGAGGGCAAGTATGTGGTAAAACATCATGCCAGAGTTTTTTTGCCCTTACATTTTCTATTTTTAGAGTTACACAAATTTGGACATTGTCCCCGAACAATGGAATCCCATGAAAGCACAAGACTACAGTTTTAAGGTTTTAGGGTGGTGTCGGATCAAAATATTCCCTCAAAATGAGGAGTAATCAACCAATCCTGATCTGTTCTCCCTGTTGCCCGCCTTTTCCACAGATGTAATTACCCAGCTGTATTTGGCATGTATTATTTTCATTCAGCTGGGAAAATTAGCAATAATCACAACTCTGAGCATGACAGCGAAGTTTCAGCCGGCCAATCAAGACAATAGTTTTGGATCCCGCAAACCCAGAAAAATGTACCACAGATCCCTCTCTCAGCATCTCCCGTCCCACGTGGCTGATTCTTAATCAGAAACAGGCAGACTGGATCAGGTCCCACATGTGGAAGACTGGATTATAAAAGCTGTGAACAATTAACATGCATGAGGGTCTGCCCTGCCTCAATGAGAAAGGAATGGTATCTGCTTATGTTAATTTCTCAGGATTAATTTAAGACGCTTTTAAGGGCACTTCAGTAGGAAGGATTTTTAAAATGGAGTGACTCTTTCTCCTGCTTTGGCAAGCCACGTGAAAACCTTGCTTTACTGAAACAACTGTACATCCAGTACTTCAGAACTTCTGTATGCATAAATAATGAGTTAAGTGTGAGCAGCAAACTCTGGTGCCAACACACAATGACATTTTGGGACAAACTGGGATGAGAGTGTGTTCCTGTGTGTGTGTTTCTGTGGTGCTGGCTCAGTGCTGGGCTGGCGCCATGTTTGGCCCCATGGCTCCAGCTCCAGATGTGAAGGACTGCTCAACACACCCCAAGGAGGAAGAGGATGAGGAAGAGTCCACAGCAGGATTGAGAGGGAGGAGGGACCGCTGCAGGGAAATTGAAACGTGACCCCGTTGTCCTCAACGCTCCCTCCACCGCCCTGTGAGACACATAACTCACTCTGAGGAGTTAGAGCTTTCAAGGGACTGTGTGAAAATTATTTTGGTAGGGAGGGGGGCTGAAATTTATATTTCACTTTTTAAAAAAGGTCCTGCTCAGTGTTGATACAGTATTTTCTTTGTACCTTTCCCTGAAACCATCAGCTGACTGAGGGCGTTCACCCAACACAGCCTCTGGGAGACCATCAACTCATTGCTGTAAAACTTTAAAACTTTTCTTTTCACTGCTACTCTCAGTTTTCAGTGCATTGGCAGATAAATGTGACACACCTCCACTGCCTTTCTCAAATAAATTAAGTTACATAGCAAACCCTTCTTTTAATTAGCCTCTCCTGAATTAATTCAAAGTTTTGTACTCCACTTTATATCTTAATGAAATAATAGTATAACTGCCAATGCGTACATCAGAAGTGAAATTTGAAGATTCATCAACATCAATGATGTCAAAAAGCTTTTTTTTTTTATGATGAAAGGAAGACTGGAACTGAATAAATGTGGCCTTTGAAAAATGCAAACTATAAATGAAATGTAATAATTGTTTTTTTCCTAATGAATAAAATTTAATCAGCGATGTGAAAAATGGATATACGGTGTGGACAAATTAACTAATTTTTTAAAATCTAAATTAAACAATTTAACAACCTACATGCATCTTTCACACATATTGTGCCTGATTATCATAGAGTTGTCCCTCCTGACCCACTCTGTCTATCTTTGCATCAGACCACAAATCAGACAAGCATTAGCCAGCTGTTGCTAGCTCCGAAGACCGAGTGTCACAGTGGACTGGTGGCAGACAGCAGCACCAGATCTAACCTGTGTAATGGCAGCAACAGAAAGTTTGCTGATTGGGCTGTCAGCTTTTCCCAGAGCTTGAGTTTGTGCTGGCTGGATTCAGGTTCCTGTGGTGGTTGCTGACTGGAGGTCCATCTCCAGAGCTGCTGCTTGCTGTCCTCAAAGCAAGGTGGTCTGCAGCAGCGTGGGACATACTGTAAGCTCTGGTTAGCAGAAGGCTAAACCATGAGCAACATTTCCTCTCCATCTCTTAAATGCTTTGCTGATATGAATACATGTCTTATTTTGTTGATTGTCTGACTTTGTTTTCAACTCTTGTTGATAAATAAGTTTACCTTTTTGTGTTACTGGAAAAGCCAGTTTCTCTGCAGGTTTCTGGACCATTAAATCAGGCTTTCACCAAAGGTACATGCACGCACATCATCAGCATTTGTAGAACGCCTGCTCTCTGAAATGACCTGTGATTGGCAAAAGTCTCCAGTTACAGGCTAGATTTTCTAAAGCCTGAAAACAGCCAAGATTAGATGCAGGAGTTGGAGATCTCTTAGACAGCTAGAATTAAGATATGCTTTAAGTTTACAATAAGATTTAAACCCAGTTAGGCCAAAATGAAACTGCTTACCACAGCATTAACAAAAATAAATAAATAATACATACATACCCTCCCCCTTTTCTGACCTCTCTTCCCTGCCTTAAATTTTTCATACCAAAACAAAGCCAATGAAATGATCTCTTCTGATAGATACAGCGATGAAACAATGTTTAACAGATCCCAGTTGTCTGCTTCAATCCCAGCCAGTGGACGCCTGCCAGTCATGCTGTAAATCAACTGCAGTGGACGAATTCCTTTTTATCGCATTAACTCTCCCCTCTTGTTAGAGGCCAAATATTGCTGATTTACATATGCAATTAGCAGCGCTGAAGGGGCAAATTTCAGCTTGACAATAGTTGTCATGGTCCAAAAGAGTAATGCAATTAGAGCCAATTGTTTAAACACGCCCGCTCGATTCAATTACTCACGTGCAGCTGACAATCAGTGTCTGGCTGTTTGAGATGCACGGCTAATGAATGACATCAGGACATGCTGCCACCTTGCATTACTGCATGCCTGAGTTTCCACAGACGCAGTCATCAAAATAACACCAGATTCCTTTTAAGTAAAACATGGAAAAATCTTTTCACGTCAGCACAAAAAAACCTACAGTGATAAATGATGACTTAAATGAAAAGATCTACATATTCTTTGATGTTTTTGAGGTGACTGTAATTTTCCATCTTGAATGTGTGACATGATCTCGTAAATGAGAACAGAAGCAACAAAGATTTAATTTAATGTTACATCCACAGGGCTGTTATTATCAACTTTTTTACAGTTTCACATTGCGAGAAGGAAATAAAAGTCTCTGCTGAATACGTTTTCTCGCTCACGCCCAAGTTATAAAGGCGGTAATAAAAAGTAAGAATACTTAGAAGAGACAGAAACCTCTACAGAGCACGCTGAGCTCATTGTTTTTCATCTTTTGCACAAAGTTCAAAAAGTTCATGTCCCACAGCTTCAAACAGCCTGAAATCATAGAGGGGATGGGATTTTAATAAAAGCAGGGAGGATCTGTTTGTGTGAACTGCCCAGATTTAATAAAGTATGTAAATAATCCCTGAATCTTTCATATTACAAGTCAGAAATGTATAGCACACAGTTTTGTTTGACATATTCAACTGAATTTAAAGGCAATCTGTCATTTATATAAAGAATAGATAAGATCAGCATCTTACTAAACCTGCAGCAGTGTACACTTTATGATAATATGTATACTTACAAGCATTGGCTGCTTATCTCAAGGGTTTTGATGCTACACTTATTTGGCTGGCAGCCCTCAGTAATCAATACCCAGGTTTCTTTATTTATTGATGTGAACAGTTCAGCTGCTGTTCAGAATGGGTGTAGTTCTAGTTTTATTTAGCCACTGGAGACAGTGGCAGCTGGTTTAAGTGGAAAAAACAACATTCCTTACCTCTTAACTTTTAAATTATTTTACTACCAGTCCCTATCACTCCCTCCTGCCTTTGAGTAATAGTATTTATCCATAGGGACGTCTTGGGACATGAGAGGTCACAC